>NC_142203.1:44408375-44748375 GCF_049639895.1 Pseudopodoces humilis | reverse complement strand
AATGTGAAAAATCTACAATGATAATTCTGAGGCAGAAGCTGTTGAAGAACTTGGTGCTGCCTCTCAGACTGCAATTTTCTGGATTACAAATTTCTGATCTTTACTATGAGACTGGACTCCATCCTTCATACAGACCTTGGATGTTGTATGATTAATGTAGTCTTGATACTCATTATTCTGCTTTTTTTTTCCTAATAGTGTCAGGAAAAAATTGGTGTTGCATTGTAGTCCAAATTATTTTCCATTTTGGCCTTACTATTTTTAATTCTTCCCTTAGTTCTTAGATTACAAATTAAAGTTTTCATGTAAAAAGTAAAAAGCCAAGAAAAGGTCACAACTCTTTATGAGGATCCAATGGAATTGCATTTCATAGAATCATAGAATGGCCTTTTCACAGACCATAGAATGGTCTTGGAAGGAATCTAAAGATCATCTAGTGTCACCCTCCCATATCCATGGGCAGGGTCACCTCCCACCAGACCAAGTTGCTCAAAGCCCCATCCAACCTGGCCTTGAACACTGCCAGAGGTGGGGCATCCACAGCTTCTCTGGGCAGCCTGTTCCAGTGCCTCAGCACCCTCACAGTAAAGAATTTCATCATAATATCTGATTCAAAGCTCCCCTCTTTCAACTTGAAGTCATTGTCCCTCATCCTGTCACTACATGCTCTTGTAAAATTGCCGTTCTTTTTTCATGCATAGATCTTCGAACTCTGGGTTGTTCATAGAGTCATGTTTTTATACAGAAGAAGTTGGTTGTTCTCATAGTAATCAAATATTTTCACAAAATAATTTGTATTTAATAATTTTTTTTTTACTTTTAACCAAAGATAGTCGGAGCACAGAAGTCCGGAAGTATAAAATTAAATTGACATGAATCCGAAACAAAAGACCAGAGAGAGAAATTTCACCCAGCTTTCCGTGTTGGGAAGGTCTACTTTTGTGTCCAAAAAATTAATGTTCAACATTCTCTTGATACTTGAACAAACTAAGTTTTTAGGCTAGGAAAATTAAAATAATATTTCTCAGTTATTAAAGGATTAACTTTAACAGAAAATGATGCCAAACTCCTATTGAACCAGAGTCCTGGTGAACTGTTTTCTTATAATTTCTGAAACTAAAAAAATTTCACAGGTATACTTAAAAAATTGAGCAGGTTTTCGGGATATCGTAGACCCAAATTCTATAGGTAAGTATGTTCTGGTAACAGTGATCTACTGAATAATTTGTGGTAAAAGCATAAGCATTTTGGAGGTGCAAGTTAAGATTTAAGACTTGATTTGCTGGATTTAGTTTTTCAAGAAATATTTCTGTATAGCCATGTGGACAGAGACTGTAAGGGTTTTATTAGAAATTGTGCCTTTATGGTATTTTATTTGAAATTATATGATATGATATTAATTATATATAGTTATATTACAGTATGGTGATTTCTAGGGATCTCTTTTGGAAGAAGAAAGCAGTAGGAAAATAACCTCAAAACAAATGAAGAATAATACTGTTCATGTATTGGTCCTATTGAAGTCAAGAGCAGAACCTGCATGACATAGAGGAACAGGTTTTGGTGTAGTCTGTGACTCTTAAATTGAGTTATGTTTTAAAGCACTCGGTATTCCATTTTTGAAAGACGAAAATAAAAAGTAGTGATACAATATGAAGTTAATCATTAGTGAAATTTCTGTAATTCTTGTGGCTTAAAAGTCAGCAGCAGCAGCAGTTGGTCTTGAGGATATTAAAGGTCCTTTTAAACTTAAATAATTCTATGAGCACTTCACAGGTGTAGACTTTTTATTGTAACAGTAATGTGATTTTAAATTGTAATGGATTGAATTTGTTGACTCTATTATGAGTTACTATTATAGTTCTAAAGCTTGTGTTCCATATAGAGCTCTTTTTTTACATGCAACTGAGAAATCAGTAAGATGTGTGTGTTGAATTGGTAGGTGTATTTCTCTTTTGTAAAAAGGAAGAATATAGTTCAAGTTAGAAAATCAGTTCCAGAGCTTGGGTATGACTACATTTCACTTATATGCTGACACTATTTCTGTCCTCTAGGTTTTGTTGGATTTTTTCCTTTCTGTGTACTGCGCAGGTTTTGTTCAAACAAACATGAAGTCCAGTTTTCTTTAAAGCACTCTTTTGATTGCATGGCTTGTCTGCGCCTCATTTTCCTGTTTTCTTTTTTTTTTTTTTTCCCATGTGTTAATGAGCTAATGGTTATAAACAGGCCTTTTACTGATCATAGGCGGTAATGACATCTGTTTGCAACTACATATGGCCTAAACCATGCAAAATGAGGAACAGAATGTATTTAAGGAAGTCAGCAAAAACACGGGCAACTTCTACTCTCTGACGTATTTCTTGCACTTACTGTATGAAGAGTTGTGTTTTTTCTAAAACAAGTGCTCAATATCTTTAATTTGTAATTTATTTGTTGAATTTGTGAGTTTATCTTAGGCTTTATGAAAAGCATATTCTGCATTAATATAATGGCTATGCCCATTTGTCTGTTTCCAACAAATACTTACTTAGTATTAGTAGCTTACTAAGGTGTTTGCTTGATTGATTTTAATCAGCTTTGGACAACCTCATTTCTTGATTAGCATGAATTTGGAGATTTATTAACTTAACCTTTTTTTACACTGCTTTTTCTAATTTTTGTCAGTATACCTGACTTATTTTATGTGGGGAATGCCAGTATTTGAGATGGTAGTGCCACCTGATAATTGTACCAAATTTTATCTTCTCTATTGAAATTAGTATTTGTCTTAAGAATATGCTCAAACAGTTGCAAGCAAGTGATGTTGTCAGGACCTTGTTAATAAGGGATAAAACAAAACTGCTAGTTAGTCTTAAGAACGTATCTTCTGGATAAAGTTTGTTGATTAAAACCTTTATTACTTGCCAGCTGTTTGTCAAAACTGTTCGAACACCTCTGGCAATGGAGTTTCATGAGTTTCCCCCTCATCAGTGCAGTAAAAAGTCAGCTCAAACCACTTCCATTGGCTTTTTAAACTAACCAGCCCTTTTAATTATGCAATCAATTAGGCAGACAGTTTACATCATTCCTTCTCCAGCAATGGCACTGAGGTGCTAACTTCCAGCTACCTGGATGCATTGACCATATGGGAATTATGTCATCATTGTCTTGCATCTTGGTCATGCATAGATGAGTCTGCTACTGGATATCAGGGATATAACTTACAGTACTGCTACCACTGAAACATGTCCTCTCTGAGCAGGTTTGGTAACTAGGCCAAGTGTGGCAGTCTTGTATTGTGCCAGGTAATTGCTGCACATGGATTGATAGCTAGAAAAGGTCATGGAATACAGCAGTGTAACAAAATAAAGTACCAACCTTGAGCACAGATTCTGTGACCTAGAATCTATGTTTTTCTGTAAGTCTTCAGTTTGACCACAACACTTGTGTGTGTTTAAGGATGTAATGGCTACAAGCTGTAGATTTACTTTAAAAAGTACTTTTCTCAGGCAGTTCTTAATTAACCATTTGTCTAGTTACAGAATATGCAGTTAAGGTTGTTTTTGTTAGGGCAGTGATACATACAACTTGAAGTTTCACCAGAAACAAGCCCAGAAGGTGCAATATTTTGTCAAGAAATTTAACAGCATGTCACATACAAAATACTGTCTAATAAGTAGAATAAGTTACTGCAGAAAAAAAGTCTGCATAAAACAACTATTGTTAAGAATGTAAATTTGGATTTAGAAAATTCGGTGATGGTCTGAAAATGTTTCCTTAATATTTTGAGATCTGGTTTTGATTATGGAGTCATTTATGAAAGCAGAATTATTTTCAGCTTTTACATGTCTCTGTAATACTGTTAATAGGCAGTTTTATGTAAATGTTGTGTTATGTTTCTGATTTTTTGTTACCAATGTACTATACCAGTACTGTCATTTTCCAGGTATTTCAACAGCCTTCTTTAAGTGTGCTAGAGTGCTACCTTACTATGCAAGAATCTGAAATGGAGCTTTTACAGAAAAAATTGAAAAAAGCGAATCTTAACCTAGCAGAGCATAATTTGTACACTACAGATACTCAGTAAACCAACAATATAAGGACTGGAAGAAAGCATGAGGTAGGGTAGTTTTATTGTCTGGTGTATTTGTGTGTAAGTCAGGCTGGTGAAGCCAAACGTTTTTGCTCAAGGGTCCAGATAATAATTTTAATATCTGTTGACGCTGCTTATAATTCTGGAAGCTTGTTTGAATAGTTCCTGTGTTATCTGCCAAAGACTTGTTAAAATAGCTGTTGGGAGTAGAAGGTTTTACCTTATTAAATAATGAATAAGGGATTCTTAATTAAATGAACTATTTGAAGGATAAATTCTTTGTAGGTTTGCTAAAATGAATATTTAACAGATATTTTGTCGTGTTTATCAGAATGACCATCTTTCACTGTAAGGAAAGTGAGAGAAATAGAAATGGTTATTATTACGAATTTTTAAATAAAAGAGATTTTTTTCCAAATTCTTGTCTTTTATAGTGGGTTACAGTATTTTTTTCTAGAAAGAATGGCAACAATGTCATTTGAAGTTTATACTTTCAACTTTTTATAGTGCTGGATTGCCTCATTCATGGAGTCTCACTCTTTGATTTAGGCATTAAATAACCATAACAACATCAACTATAAGCTATAGTATATAAATGACATCTGCAAAAATTTCTGTGATTTAAATGATTCTATTTAATTAGCTGAAATCATGATGCTTTTCAGTGGGTTCAGACTCTTCCTCATCGGTTTTTATTGTGACTGTATAGAGTATGGGAAACTTGCAAGAGATCTCTTTAACAAAGTTGCAAAGGTGAACATGATTCTGAATGGTATAAATAAGGTACAAGGGTGGATCATCATGTCCACTTCCTGAGAAAGCTTCTAGTTTATCCAAATAAGGTATCTTATAACATTTTCTTTGAAGAATGTATGGCTTGTTCTTTCTTAATAACCTGTACTGTATGTTAGTTTTGGGAAAAGACACACTTTAGAACATTTCTTAAAGAGCGTGTAGCGGGCATTTCTGTGAAAATGTGCTTAAGAAAAAAACTAAATGCTACAGAGGCAGTGTAGAATGAAGAATAGAAGATGAGAAACAATCTGCTAAACATGAAGGTCAGGAAGAAGAAGAGGGAGATGTTGCTTCATGTGCTGGAAACAGGTGTTTCTCTACAGCCCATGGAGAGGATAACTGTGGGGCAGATGTCTATAATATAGCCTGTGAAGGAGCCCAGAGAAAGTGGATATTTGCTCATGGAAGCCACAGCTTGTGGAGGGGAGTCAATGCTGGAACAGTTTCCTCTCTTATATGACCTGTGGTCCATGTAACACCTGCCCTGGAATAGGTTTATCCTGAAGGACTCCAGCCTGTGGAGATGCCCTGTGCTGGAGAAGGAGAAAAGTGTGAGGAGAAAAGAATGGCCCAACAGGAGCTGTTATTGATTGCAAACCTTCCACCTGCATAGCAGGTAATAAAAAAGTCAGGAGTGATGGAATGAAGTTGTGCCTGGGAAGCTGGGAGCTCCTTCTGGGTAGGGAAGAAGGTGTTGATTAATTTTTTTTTTCTTTATTTCTTACAACCTAAATATATTTTAACTGGCAATAACTTAAATTGATCGTCTTCAAGTTGAGTCAGTCCATGATACTGAGTGATAAACTGTGGGTTTATCATCCCATTTTCTCTTTCTGTCTTAGCAAGGAAGGAAAGTGGGAGAGCAATTGAGTGGATGTTTGATCTTTTGCCAAGGTTGGCACCCCACAATGTCTTTTTCTGTTTCCTCAGGGGAAAGTAAATGAGACTGCTGTGTTTGTTGTGAACTGTGTCAAAATAAAGCAATTACACTGCCTTGAGTAAAACTAAATACAAATTTTAAAGGCTACTGTAGAAAATCTCTTCTTTTTTTGATATGTAGATCTGAGTCATGCTCTTTCAATAGTCAGGGCAGTTTGATATGTTCACTTTTTCAAAAGGGCACACAAGTCTCTATTAAAACTTTCATGAACTCAATTGGGAAGCTTTGCATTTAGACAACACAATAAGTGAAAATGTGGAAGTACTCTGGATTTTCTAAAATAGAGAAGGAAGTATTGCTGTGGTAGTACCTTACTCTTTACCCTTTTTCCCTTTCAGTGAAATATCTTTTAATTGCCTTGTTTTTCAGCCTTTTATGACAAAATTATAACTGTCAGAAGTTACTAGCACATGATTTGACATGAAGAGAATGTTGGATATTCAATGTTTGTTTTAAAAAGAT
This sequence comes from Pseudopodoces humilis, assembly GCF_049639895.1. Lineage (NCBI taxonomy): Eukaryota > Metazoa > Chordata > Aves > Passeriformes > Paridae > Pseudopodoces > Pseudopodoces humilis. The sequence goes on along the minus strand of NC_142203.1, from coordinate 44,742,106 downwards.
GATCCTTTTGACTTTACAAAGGCTGTTGTGCTGCCCTTCATTCCCCCTTAAGTACATTCCCAGGACACAAAGAACAAATAAGCATGGAATGAATCAATTCTGATCAGAATGACACTGCTTTGATGACTTACTGCTCTAAAAAGGTTTCTAAGGCTTTGAATGAAAGAACAGTTGGAAAGGTGTTAAAAAGAGGAGCCTGGTACAAGTGGAAACTTGGCACTACTGTGATAAATTGGGATCTGTGGCCACATGACTGCATGCTTCCAGCTATGTTTGTATATATGAAGCAGCATATATACATCTGTAGCCTTGTGTTGGTTTCTTCATGAATTGCAGAAATCCACATCCCTTGCCTACAGTCACAGAGAGTAATAGCAGCAACTTGTTCTTCAAAAGGTGATTAAAAGCTTTGTTAAATGTGATTGTGATGTCCTGTTTTGTGATATTGTGGGATTTAGAGGCAATTGTAACCATCATAGTCCAGTCTATGTGAAAAGTGGTATAGTGGTGAGTGCTGTTGTGTATGAAGTCTTAGGAGTCAGTGGCTTGAACCTTCCTAGAGCTCTTTTTGGAGCTTAAACTTTGTAACTTTGAGAGTAATATATATTTCTGGTAGTGATTGAAATGACTTTCATATGTCTGCTGGGTAAATCAGTAGGGTTTTGTGGTTTTCTTGTAGCTAAGCTTTCCCATGGTATGGTGCATAGGAGTTAGAATTGCCTTTTATTCATATACATTCTATATCATTCTTCTAAGTCTGTTGTGTCAAGATACTGAAAAATTGTGTTAACTTGCAGTACTGGTAAAGTTCCTGTTGAAACATAGTGAATCAAGAAAGAATTTGCCATTTTTCTTCCCTTAAAACCCCACCTGTATCTGGGCAGTCTTGGGTTCAGCCTCAACGATGTTTCTGTTTCTTCAACTGATAAAAACATTAAGATTTCTTCCCACTGTCCTCAGAGCTGTATCATGGTAGTCACTGATATCATGCCTGTGCAGAAAAAGTACTCTTTAGACATTTTAGGAGGAGTTCTGACTTCCCTACTTTGGTTTGGTTTTGAGGTTTTTTATTGGTTGGGCTTTTTTATTGGTTGGTTGTTTTGAGGTTTTGTTTGTCTGCATGTTTTATTTGGCTTGTTTTGGCATTTTATTCAACACAAAACCTGTTGAATTCAAGGACATGGCTATTTGCAGTTTCGTCCCATGGTGTCTTTCATGGTGCAGACATGCACCTTGGTAACACAAGGTTGTTTAGAAACAGGCATATTTTCTTACTCTGCTCGTGTCCCATCCACTTACCTGCTATTTCTTTATGCTAAATCTTCTATCACAAAATTTCATATCTATTATATATTAGAAACTGTTTATATTTGGTTTTCTGCTATTTGGTTTAGTCTTTGATAAAAATGTTATAGGAACATTCAATGAAAAATCTTCTTATCTGGATTCCTTTACTAACTTGGATTAACACTCTTCACTGATAAAGTTGGAGAGTTTTTTCACTCCTAAATATGCAGACAATCTTTGAAACATTACATTTTGAAACATTATACACATTTCTGTATATATTTAGTACAGGTATGTCAAAATCTTTCTGTAGAATTTGAGGATTGAATTAAAAATGAAATGTTTATATTTTGCGGCAGCAGGAGCAGTAAAGTTTGCACTTGTGAGAAGAGTATTACAGATGCCATCTTTCAAACTGAGTTTTGCAGCAGCCCCAGGCAATCCAATTACAGTGTATTTTACTACACAGTCTCTTTTGTCTTGATAGAACTGTTTACCTCCTTAGTAAAGATTGGGTTCACGCTACTGATGTGCAGCTGTGAAGCCCAGACCCAGCGCCCTTTCTCCACAGACCTTTAGTCTGATCACTAAAAAGGTGAAAGCAAAAGAATTTTCTTAACACGTATCACCAATCCCATCCATTGTCACAGGGAATCATCTCCCTATCCATAACTAGTTAAAAGTTTTCTCTCTTTTTTCACATACCTTAGCTCTAGCACAATCCTAGGTAACTATAGATAAACTCTGTATGTGTGTATAATATATATACATACATATATTAAAAAAAAAATCTTATGTACTCATTGTATCTCATCAACTGTGATTAAACTAGCAAGACAATGAATTTTATCTTTTTCTGTATTTTTTTTTTCTCTTACCTCTGTTTCTTCTCAGTTTTTTGCTACCTATTTATTCCTAACAGTCTGGTGCTGGTTGATCCACTCCTTTTCCTTTGTTGTCATTCACTTTGGCAGCAAGCAGAGTGCTTTGACCTTCTGCTTCTGATTTCAGAGAAACAGATTTTCTCTATACAAACATAAAATTTACCTAGAAAACAATTCTTGAAAAATAATGCATAGTATGGTCATATAATGATTAAGGAACATAGAAGATAGAAGAGTTGTGTTTTGGTGGTTTTGTTTTGGTTGTTTTATTTCGGTTTGGTTTTGGGGCATTTTTTGTTTTTGGCAGAGGTTGGGTGTTTTGGGTTGGGTTTGGTTTTTGTTTGGTTGTTGGGTTTTTTTGGTTTGGGGTTGTTTTTAGTTTTGTGGTTTTTTTTCTGTTTGGTTAGTTTGGTTTTGGTTTTGGTTTTGGTTTTGGTTTTGGTTTGGTTTTGGTTGGGGGCTTTTTTGTGAGGGTGTAACACTGTTTTTTTAAAAAAATCTTGCTTGGTTGTTTGTTGGGCATTCTTATGTCTCTTTCAGTTGTGTGTCATAAGCAAAAGAATCCTGAAATCAAATGACAAAATCACATTGGAAATGTTTACATTCAAAAATATAAATATAAATATGGGATACTATTGTTTTTTGATATTTCTTGATAGATTTATTTTTTTCTCCTTTATGGAAACCCATACTATTTAAAATGAAAATGAGGTGTAATATGTCTTGTACATATTTCATACTGGAAGGTAGTGGTCAAAGAAAAAAATGTCAGTTGCTAAATAAGATACTACTCAAGATTATTTTAATTTAATGGACTAGTGAAAATACTGATATATATATACAGTATCAAAGAAGAATTTATCCTTAATTCCTTTTATTGTACATCAGTTATTTCCCAGAGAAAGTGGCAAAATGCAACAAGAGTAATCACAATTTACCTTAAGTTTCTGTTTGACTTTATGTGTTGGTGCAACAGTATTTTACCTTATTGGTATTAAGTGTGTGTTAGTATTTCACTGTTCTTAACCAAAGTTATTCTGAAAATCTGAAAGTCTAATTTTATGAGGCCTTTCTTTCTCTGCCATAAGGACATATGACATAGAATGAGCAAGAAAGCTGCCCAGTTTAAGTGTTACTTTCACATACTCTTTTCCAGATTGCTATATGAAGCTGTACATAATATAAACATATTCTTGTCTCTAGTTAGTCACATTATAGTTAATGACCATATGGTCATTATGGTATAAGATCTACTGTCTGTTGTATTTATATTCCTCAAGCATATTGTTCCTTCAACTTCACAGTGTGTTAAACTATTTCAAAGGGAAAAAAATCCTTTCCCTCTTGTTTCTGGTTGTCCTATCAAGTGTAACCTTGGACCCTTATAGAGCAATTAGACCAGCCTCTATCCCCTCCTTTGTAATGAGGTTTCTTGCATTTCTGAGTCTATAACCCTTTAGTCTTCCCTAATGGGACATCATTATTCTGAAAGAAACAATGTAAATGTAAATGAATATTCTCATTAACGAGTCACAGAGAAACCTTTAGTGGTAGCGCTGTGGTAATTCTGCTTGTTATTTCTCTGGTATTCCGTGCAGATTTTTTTTTTTTTTTTTTATAATTCATTATTAGTATTCAAAATTACTTCTTCTTTAATTCTGCATGTCTTTCATAATCCGGTGTTCCAACTAGTTCAACCATGTCCTTGTTTTATTCTCCAGAAACCACCTGTGAAACGTTCAAGGTCTCTGTCCCCAAAGAGCTCTTTTAGAGAGTCAGAGGAACTAAAGAAGCTTAAAATAGCTGAAAGGAAGATTGAAAACTTAGAGAAGACACTACAGCTAAAGGTGAACATTAAATAAAAATAAAAAGCCTGCTAGCTATAAGCTTGCATAGATAAAGATATACCAAAACAAACAGACATTTTAAGAATTAGACACATGTTTTTTATGGACTGTAAGTCTCTTTGGATCAGAGAGCACTCTTCATCAGTTTACCTACTTGCTTTACTGTGTGAGTAATCCTGAAGTCCTGCAGAAACCTAATTGAGCTGTCATCAGTAACACATACTTGTTAAATACATTTTCAAAGTTTGTGTTTGAGAATATATATTCTGAGAAATTGACATGTTCATATGAAATAAATCAAAAAATAGAAGCACTGAAAGTAAAAAGAATTTTTTTCTGTACAATAAAGCCATATTTTAAAATGCTGAGGTCAATTACTTGAAAAAGATTGACCCCTGGAAATTGTGTAAGTTATGACTCAGTTAGTTGCTGGTCTAATAAATGCTATTAAAAAAAATAACAATCTCCCTCACTCCAAGCCTTTATAGAAAATCTTAATTGAGCTTGTTTTACAATTTCTCATTTTGTCCCTGTTTCACAGATTTTTGTAGCTGTATTTTTGTTGGTTTGGTATTTTGCTGCAGAAATACAGTACCTTTTGAAGAAACTATTGGTTTAAAATTGGCACCTCTGAATGCAAAATTCAAATCCTGAGTCATATTTTCTTAAAAACTTAAAATTCGTCCTCTTCTTCCCTCTCCTCCTTTTCTTCCCTCTCCTCCTCTTTTTTCTTTTTTTTTGTTGCTTATCCTTGTTCAGTTATGGAATTTGAAAGATATTTTCAAGTATGTGAAGCCTAAAGGAGAACTGCTTATATTGAACATCCTGTGATAAAAGTTAGGTAAGTGAAAAAATTTGGAAGCTCTACCAACCATAGTGATAAGTGAATTTTAGAAAAACTGTAAGTGGGAAGTATATTTCAGCACAAATGCCATAGTTCACCCATCTGTATGCTTGGGAGAGTTTAATGCACTGTCTTAACACATGTAGCGTACATGAACAGGAGAAGTTACTTAGACTTCAGATTCAGTCTTCCAGATTGTTCCTGGGAGACAGAAAATTAATTTTGTTTCGTTTCTTTCTCTCTGTTGAAAAATCTAAGGCACATCCCACCAGCTAAACCTGAGAACTGGCCTTTGGGAGGCTTCCTGTTCATTACTCTTACTTGGCCTGCCTGATACTGATGCTACAGATTAGTCTGGAACTGTAGGCTCCAGCTGTTCTGCTCTTGGAGGCAAAACACACATCAGTGTGTATGGTTAAATGATAAGAGAGCTCCACATTTCTTCTGGAAAGAGGAGTGAAGGAAAGGAGATACAGAAGAGAAAGAGTTCTCTCTGAATAACCTCATATAATAATTTGTACCATTCACCATACTGCCTTTACTTATCTTCTATTTAATCTTTAAGTATAATTTAAAAATCTGTGCAGCTTTATGATGTTACAGGTGTGGGATCTCTATCACAGAAATCCATTATGTCTTTAAGGGCTAAATCTCTCCTTGAAAGTGAATACATGAACTTCCTGCATTTTCTCTTGAAAATCTACTTGGCTTCTTTTGCAAAATGCTTTAATGGGTTGAAAAGAAGCTGTAGAGGTCCAGGTCATCATAGTAATCATGTTGTGCCACTACATTCATATTTCAGTGAGGCTAGTGCCAGCATGGCAGTGGACTAAGCTGTAAAAAAGTTAATGTCAGAACATTTCTATTGCTATTGTGTGATTTCTTAATGCTAGCCTTCTCTCAGGCGTTGTTTGTAACTAGGAAAAATGGATTTGATCAACATTTTTCAAAACTGGTCCTTGCATTATTGCTTCCTCAAAAAAAGTGTTGTCTATATGACTACTTGAAATTTTCTTGCTGAGAGAAATGGTTGCTCTGACAATACACACTCTGATGATGCATGTCTGGAATGTGAAATGATGACTTCATATATTAGTCAAAAAATTGGTAACAATTGTGAAAAAAAAAAAAAAAAAAAAAGAACAGCTCTATTTTTGCAGTTTTCAGGAACAGGAATGTCCCAGTCAGTATTGCAAAGGAGCAGAAAAGGTCAATGTCCCATTGACAGATTTTTCCTGTTCTCTCAGCTGACTAATTTCTGAACAAGAAAAGTTGGCTCTTTGTTACTAGTATAAATGAGGTGATCATTTAAATTCAGAGTTTTTATACAGGATTGGATTTGTTTCTGGACATACTAAAAAGTAACAGAGTATGACTGCACCCTTGATTACAGAAGAGAACATCAAAATAAATAAGAGTATATTCTGGGTTTTATTATAACAAATTATTAAGCTGCTACTTAGATTGGTCCAAAGCATAAGTAATTCAATTTACTATTGGTCTTTAAGAAGAGGATAAGAGTTTGGTTGTTGAGAAGTAGGTATTTGATACAAACTGAGAATATGTTCATGCTCCTAGAGCTGTGATGCCTGGTGTAGCCTAGAGGAGATAATCCTGGCTTTAACTGGAAAGGTCTCAAAACACAAGAGGAGCTATTCCCTTTGAGTTTTCTCATCCTTTTTAGGTTCTAAAATTTTTGGACGTAAATAAAACTTATCAGTCTTTAGGGCCACCTTAATACTTGTTTATGTGAGCAAGATCACACTCATATTTACCTATGATTTCATCTGTAGTCCTGTTCCATGTATAGTGTTCAAATACTGAATGAATATTTCAGCTTATCCACATAACTGTTAGTGGAAAAAACTATTTTTGAAACTATTAGGTGCTTCAGTTCTTGTAAGCCTAAGCATAGTCAAATAATTGAATCAGTGTAATTTTTTAAATTTCCTTTTTACTATAACAGCAGGTCAATTTCAACAAAAATTTGCATGAGTGGTTATAATCTTTTATCCTGTCTGAACAGTCTTCCAAAAGGGAAAAAAAAAAAAGAAAAAAAGAAAAAAAAAGTTTGTTTTTTTTTTAATAGACAGTGGGGTTTTTCCTCTTGCAGATTGAACTTTCTGTTACTGTTTTTCATTATTGCATGGGAAGTAGTACTGTGGGTGACACTGGACAGCTGGAGAATAATCTGGAGGTCCAGCAGTGTTAGCGATGGTTGTTCTGTCCCTTTTGTGTAAATATATACAAAACTGTAGAAGACAGTTTAGTTATGAAATATAGCTTAATTCAGACAGAGATGAATCTTAACAGATTATGGAAATTTCAGTGAATATTTTAAGTTCTAAAGTGCTTAATTCAATAGAGAGAGTGATTAGGGCAGTTAATTGTCTAATTTCTATTTCTGCAAGAGCAGAGCAAGTGATAAGAGAAGGCAGTAACTGCAACAGAATGGATAATAGAACAGGTAAGCAATAATGAAAAATGTAGATTCATAAATAGGAAAGGCCAAATTCTACAGTTGGTTGCATCTCTGAAAGGGCATTGACACTAATAAGCTTATGAGGATTTATATTGAAGACATTATTTTCCAGTACCCTGCCAGACTTGACCAGTTTTTGCTAGCAATATCAAATCTCAGAACAGTTGTTTCATGAACTTCTCTTGAAAACACAATATATATAATTCTATTCTTACAATTATTATCTTATTATTCCTATTTCCTCTTGAAAAGCTTGGTAATGGTCTCTGTGTTCTTAGTCTAACATTTATATTGCTATTTATGCGGTTGTTTTTAATATCATTGTGGTATTTACATGAGTCACTTAAAATGAGTCAAAAGTACTTTTTAAACAATACAAAATTTATAAATGTATTTGGTTTAGAGGTTGTTTCAGAAAAAACCTACCACCACCACTTTGGGAAGGTATTTAATGGCAGGGTCACTTTGGACTTGATTCTGTTCCTAAATCTTTCTGTTTCCTGAGTCACTTCCAGAAAATTTCTGGAATTTTGTATATAGTACCATTTGAAACTGTAGCTGATATCTTTCAACTCTGTGCATCATGAAAGGTGGGCTGCACTTGATGAGCCAAACTTAGGATAGGTACTTTGTAGTTAGCAGTACTCTGGAACTTGCCATGTTTATATAGTGGGATTCAATTTTTATTGTTTGCAGCTCTGACTATTGGTCTGTCTAATTCATTGACTTATGCTGAATAGTCCTCCTTACATATAAGCATTAAATACTTGCAAATAAAGTACTTTGATTTATTTAGTTTTGTAGTTGCTCTGCAAGCAGAGCTCCCACTGAACTGAAAATGAAGCTCTGATTGCAAATTTTGCTACAGCATAATGAATTCTTTGCTGGTGAATTCTTTACTAGTGTGTGCTAGAGTCTGACTTGCTTTATGCTGTGAAATGTTTCTTCTTTGTGTTTTGTTTTTGTTTTTTTTTTTTTTTCATAGCACTGTATTGTCCTTTAGGAAAGTCTGTTTTTATGGTCACATGATGTTATGCTGTTATATAAAGCAAGGTATATTTTAGTTTGTGTTCTGTACATTTTTTTGTATGGTTTTGATTTTATAAAAGCCATTGTAAAAAATGGTTTTATTTCTTGTTTGCTGCATTACTAGACAACAAAGTCTAGCTGTTGCAGATATATATGTATTTACAGATACAAAATGTGAGGAAATCCTGAAGCCATTTAAATGTAAGTTTTTTTCATGTGGTCAGTATTTCCTATTTGAAAATACATAGATCAGTTTTCCATTGCGAAAAAAAAAAAAAAAGTGGTTCAAATGAAAAAACAGGGCCAACAATCTTTTTTCAGTCTATGTGTTTTAAAATGTATTAGGCCTTTGCATTCACCAGAAAAAAGCTGACATTTTGGTAGTAAATTTTTAAAACTTTCAGCAGCACAAAAATAATATTTAAGTGAATTGCCAAATCAGTGGAATTTTCCAAAGTAGTAATAAGAAAACTTTGACCTCAAGGACTGTGAGTCCTGATCTTTCTATTTAGATTTCTGAGTCTCATAGTAGTTGCTAAAAGACAACTTTTGTTTCTTGTGATCTGTGTAACAGTCCCTTACATTTTGTCCTACCCTGATATTGTTTTTCTGGTTTCATACAGTCTCAAGAATCTTATAAGCTAAGAGCAGCCTATGGAAAACACAAAGAGAGGCTGCAGATGTTACAGACCAACTACAGAGCACTAAAAGAGCAATTAAAGCAGTGGGAAGAGGGTGATAGCAGGTAAGTTACATAGCTCATTGAAAACATTTTCCTTACACAAGAAATCTTAATAGAAGTATTACATAGGTATTCTAAAGAGAATGTAATTTGAAGGAAGAAGCTACTGTGTGGTGATCGAGACTTTCCTTTGTTAAAGCAGAATACATGACTTACCCCTATATGATAAACATTACAGTTGAAACCAAGAGGAAATATGTTGAGGTGACACCTTGACTTATTTTATTTAGGCTCCCATTGAGAGTCTGAGTACTGGACAAAGGTCAGCTAGGACTGCTTCCTAATGTTTGTCTAACTCCCCTTTTATTTTGTTGACTGCATGTTTTTAATTTTCTGTAACACAACAGTTGCTCATTATGTTTCAAACAGTTTTTCAAAATAGTTTTATTCATTAAAATATAGAAATAATACCCTCTCTAACATTTAGTAATTCATGTATTATCTGAAGCTAAAATCTTCTTCCTTATATGGGGAAAAATCAAATAATATGTGCATGAAAGCAGGGTGTTTTCATCTGTTAAATTATTTAAAACTAAATTATTTCTGATAATTTTACCCAAAAAATGCAGTAATATATCTTTATTAATGGAAAGAGGAAAGACTTTACCACATAAAATTTGCATAATGAACATTCTGTATATCATTCTCCCTTAGGCTCTATACAGAACAGTGAAAATTTTATGCAAAAATTCTCTTTTTTTTGGTCCTTAGCAGACAGAATTTTTGGTAAACAGATGCAATTAGAGGTATGAAAACATTTCTTATTAGTTCAGTTTTCAAGCACTGCTGTTTTTCAGGACCTGTTTCAAGAAAGGAATGCTATAGCAGGGCTTTAGCATTCACCTAACAGCTCAGTAAACACTTGTGTTTTACTAAAAATAATTGTTTTTGCAGTTAGAACAATACTGACTGATCTTGACACTAACTTTATAACTCTCTCTGAACAAAAAGAGAGTCACAGAAAATGCTGCAAAACTGGTAGCTGTTCTGAGTCTGGGGTGACATAAAGCAGCCCACTGTGAATGATTAACTGTTCCTCATATATAAGTAATGCTATGGCCTATCTTAGTAGATTTGCATTGCTTTGAAATACTAGCATTTACTTAGGAGCAGTTTGTCTTTCAAAAAGGAAAGAAAAAAGTCTGGATGAAAACAATGGTAAAGTACAAATTTGCTACAGGCATTGGTGGTAGCACAGGAGCGTTTTTTTGAAATGCCCAAGCATAATGACAAATATATTTGGTTAAATTATAATGAAAAGGTTTAGGTTTTTTTAGGAAAAATACGGGGTTTTTTTTCTTCTAGCTCACTGTTTAAAATTTAGTGCAATCTAGAAGTGACTTAAGGATGATAGTTACTAAATTCAATGGTATTATTTAATTCTATGTCTATACCTAGACAGGCTTTCGTATCCACTGAGAGGCCAAGGCCAACAAGATAAAAAAAATTGAACTAGATAAAGACATTAAAATCTTAAACTTGATATACAGTGAAGCACTGGGTGTTCTGGTTCTGGCAGCTGAAAAAAAATGAAAAATAAAAGGGAAAGAGAGACAAAGGTGAATTCTGTTTCTGTTAAAAGTAAATGAGACGAGCGTGTGTTATAATGAATGTATTTGGGAAAAGTAGGGATTGGCCAGTCTTCACTTAGTCATCTAACTTTTTCATCTCTATTTAAGATGAGCTGAAAATAACAAGGTTTCAATAATTTTCGTCATCAGATTAGATTTGTATGAAGCCACACTAAAGGAGGTTTGGTTTTCATTTTTAATGCACTTCAACAAAGGAGACAAGACACAAAAGCAGTCTGTAACAATAAGACTGTTATTTTGGTATCTCAAAAAGCTGTATAGTGCTGCTGTAATGTAAATTGTGCATTAAGAACTCAGTATCAGGTGCTTATGTGGCATTTCTGGTCCTTTGTAAGTGATGGAGGACCCCATTCCCCATATTCTTCATAGATTAATATCTGTTATTGAGATGGCAGCTGATGTGACCTAATCCACCTGTCAGTGTACATACAACTTGCACTGATGTACGTGACTGCAAAGATGATGGAGGCCTTAGGAGGTTACCACATTGTCTAGGAGTTTATTTCTATGCTCTGTAGGAATTTAGATTGCAGTTTTAAATTGATTTCATAAAGGATTTTTTAATACAGCTTTTATCTTTGGCATTATTAAAATACCTAAAAATATTTTAATCACAGAAAAACTGTTAAACATTTTTATTTTATTTTTCTGTACTTCTAAAGTCAATATGCTTTTTATTAATACATAGATAGCGAATTCCTTTATTAAACTGTATAACAGCAGTGTGATTTAGAATGGGCATCATCTACAACTTCCAGATTGGCTTGCTGGGGCATTAGAGGAGCTGATGACTCTCCCTTTATTTTCAAGAGATTATGTGATGATTTTGACTTCTTCTTTCTTTACATACCAGTATTTAAAGCAATGTTGTCTGAGTGTGGGTGACATTATTTTGCCACATGTCATCTGGGAGGCATGATGTCGTACTAGCACAATATCTGTCTGAAACTATGTAATTGAACTTCTCTTTATTACCACAGTTAAGGTTTCATGCCTCAGAATGTATACTTCATAAAAAATTCAGATTCACTGCATGCTGTACTTGAAAATGTGTGTTTTCTGAAAGCAGGGGTCCTTTTATTCTGGTTCTCCTAAAACATTTAGATATTTGAAAACAAAAAACCTTTTTTAACTCGTAAACAGGTTTTAAAATAGTAAAAGCAGATACCATAATACAGGTTCCTATCAGCTTTGTCAAGAGGACTCTCATGTGATATGGAATGAACTGGCTCTTTTCAAAAGGGAGCAAAAAAAGCTATTGATTGAGAAGTGAGTTTGTTTCTTAAATGGTGTTTAAGTAAAGAAACATACTGTGTTTTTTTCTGAAGTGCTTTACAGGCCATACAAGAGGAATTCCTTGCAAAATTCCATTATAAAAACATCTACCAAACGGAGAAAAGGAAAACATCAGCTCTTTATTTTTTTTTTTTTTCCTTCTCTCTCCCCCTTAAATCAGTGACAAGTTACAAGTTTGCTAGCACTAACAGAAACTGTATTCCATGATCTAGGGATTGTGTTAATTAATGTGGCTCTCATCTGTTGGAGGTGTCGCTCTTCATTAGCCTGTATTTTACACACTGCCGTGCTTCATTTTTGGAATGAGGTGGTGAGGGGATAACCTAGCCAGCCATCCTTGTTTGATCTCTGTGATACATACGCAATGCAGAATGCCTCAGCTCTCTTGGTTCCCTGCCCTGTCCTGCTAATCCCAGCTGAGCTCATTATGGTGTAGCCTTGCTGCTACTCCTGGAGCCAGAGCTGTCCAAGCTAATTACTGGTAGCAGCAGAACTGCCTGTTAAGGGTCTGGTGTGGATCTGCTAACATGGTCCTTGGTAGTGACCTGCAAAAAGCACGAGGGAGTTGCTCTCTTTCTTGCTGTGCACAGCCTGTCCTTTGGGTTTAGTGCTGATCCCTTCACATAGCTCTTTCAGCTGTAGTAAGTGTAAAACTTGGTGAAGGAAACTCTTACTTTAGAAAACATACAGTTTGCTGCTTTGATCTCATAATTCATAGGCTATTACACTCAGCCAGGCAAAGTAAAAAAATGTCCTTTTATACTAGACAAAAGGAAGTTAGTATGATATAATTAGCCCTTTGCTGTGATTTAACACTTTCTGTAAGTAACTATGATTTTCTGTTTTAATTTAAGAATCAAGACATCATATAAAGTTTTATCCAGACTTTGTTTTTGTCAGCATTAAAGAAAATGTGTTTTCCCGATGGATCACAATGTAAACCCATTTTGTGTCAATATCATGAAGGTTGCTATCACAGAATTTCAACAGCAGCAAATTGTTTTGTTCTATGTAAGTTGTTGTGTTGACCACAATCTCCCTTGGTGTATTATAGGCAATGTTGCCAGTAGCTGTGTTACATGGGATATTCTTATATCTGCCAGTTAAAATTGTGTGCCTGTTCTTGTCACTTCATTGTCTTTTTTTTTTTTTTCTGTTTTGAAGCTACAACAACAAATTATCACATGTAATTATTTTGTGGGTTTTTATTTTTAATTTTTATGTAGGAAAGAACACCTTCTTGCCACGTATGTAATTGCATACATGTAATTCCTCTTCCATCACTAATGAACACATTCACCACAGGCAATTACATAAGCCTTTTTTTTCACACAAAGCCATGCAAGAGAGATTGCTTATATATATTGTTCACACCTGGAAGATTGGTACAGTTGGACTGCTTTTCTAGAGGTCCTGTGCAGTCCCATTTATGGGAACAGCCTTATGTCTGGTATGTTGCAGATCATTGACCTTGACTAGACTGTGGTGAGATGGTATGAGCAAACAGCTGAGCTCTTCGAAATACAGCATTTGTAAGACAAAATGGGTTCATGGAAGTCCACATAGTAAGGACTTAGCAAGAAGCCAGTGCAGCATTGTGTTCATTAAGGTGAACTCCTTGTGTGGATTTAGGTGCTGTTTGCTCTTATAGGCAATGCCACTTACTGTTAGTTGAAGTAAGGAAGAAATGAATGCATAATTGCAGGGTTTATATCTCTCTAATAATGACAGTCTTTAAGTTGTTGAAAGAAGTCACCATTTCAGGATTTCAGCTCATTTTCTTAGGAAAATTTGTTGTACTTTTTAGATATGTGGATAGAGCTTCTTTTGTTAAAGACAAAAAATTTTTGTTTTTAAATTTTGTGGATAAAGAACATGATCTATGGAGCTGGACCAGTTACTTATATGAGTAATGTTACAAACAGTGTAAGTAAATCAGGTTAGCCCATAGGTTTTGTGAATGCACTTAATTTGAGGGAGCTTACTAATTGTTACCTATAAGTTGACATAGAACATACATAAACCAAAACCAGTGCACCTTTGCTTAAAGAAGAGTGTCTGTGTAGGGATTTTATTTTGGTTTAAGTAGTTGTAACTTTTAAAATGCATAATTTCTCTATCTGACTAAACCAAAGAGTGAGTTTGGAATATAGGATTATTTGTTACTGCTTGCTTATGTATTTTATCTACAGGAAAGATTTTCTCTTCCATTTTCTGAGGCATAAAGCAATGATGTAAAATGTCTTTATTATGCACATACATTAATCATGTTTTTAACCCTCCACTGGACCTGCTCCAGGGGCTCCATAGCTCCCTTCTAGTGAGGAACCCAGAAATGGACACAGAAGTCCAGATGTGGCCTCACAAGGGTTGAGCAGAGCGGCAGGATCACCTTCCTCAATATGCTGGCAATACTCTTCCTAATGTGCCACCAGGACACACTGCTGGCTCATGGACAGCTTGAAGGACCAAAGGACTCACAGGTACCACTCCAAAGAACTGCTTCACTGCACATCCAATTGTTCTGCTACCTGATTGCCAGCTGGCTAATTTAAACTATTTCAGCATTTCCTTATCAAAAGCTGGTTAGCTGGAGCATAGGGATACCCTGTCCCTTTGGCCTTTATATACAGAATTGTAAATGTATAGATGACTGGGTATAAACTATTGTGGAATCTATACAATTTCACATCTTTCATTCTGCATTATTTGTAGTCAACCTTGTAATACATACCAGCAACACTCAATTATTTGACAAAGAACATGCTTCAACATTAGACATGATGATGTAAGTTGGCATTTACAGCTAGCTGGAAATTTGTTGTCTGTGTGAGTGCTCTGTAATTGTGCACGTCGTCCATTATAGGAAGTGTGTTCTGTGTCTTTAAAGCATATGGAATCACTACAGCCTCAGTCATATCCTTCCTCTGCTGTAGCAGCTGTTTAATAAAAGTTTTCTGATAAGCCTTCCATTTTTAGGTGAACAAGACCTCGTGGTTTCTGCTTTCCTTATTCCTGTGGAGTGAAAGCTACTGTTGTGTACCTGGTGTAGTGGTATGTGACAAAGTAGTTGACAGGCGCCTATCTTGGTACCAGCAACACCATGTGATGCCTCTTGCCGTTTCTCACTGTCAGAATGGGTATGATGGAGAAAAGCTAAATTAAGTGTGCTGGAATGCTAGCAGTAAGAAACACAAACAGAGGCTTTATTAGTTCCTTCCCTTCTTGAGTGTGTGTTTTCTCCCTCCTTCTTTAGCTACAGAACCTGCTGAAAAATACAGTTTTGATAATCTTGACAGTCTCAGGCAATAGGAGAGACCTGGTCATCAAAGACTTTTATTTTTAGACCTCCATTGTTTTGTGCAACATCCAAATATCCCAGTAATTTTTTCTGTGTTCTACTCAATAGGTACAGCATGTACCAGATGAATTTGTAACAAAGTGCATTCACACTACATCAATGTTAAAAAGTGTTACCTACAGCATACAGCCCTTCTGACTTGCATGTTTCCTCTGTAAAGTAATCTTTCTGGTTCTCAGTCTTGCGAGTGCTGGGACATAGCAGACATCCTACTAATAATAACTCAAATCCAATAGGTCAGGGCTGTTGTTTACTTTTTTCTGCAGTTAGTAATTCTGTAGTTCAAAGGCATATATAGTTAAAATGATGGTCTGTATGTGTTTGTTTAAGTCAGGATAGATAAAAATCTGAAATACCACCTTTCATTCTACTGGAAACAATTCCAGCCTAAATTTTACAGATGGTCTTGTAACTTCTGAGGGTTTTGACAAAGTGCATGCTTACTGACTGTGCTGAATATGGCAGTGAAAATGAAAGGCTCAAGTGTGAGACTGGGAAGGACTGCACTGTAAATAAATTAAAAAGTAAGAAATCAGCAGTGTTTGGTGTAATGCAGAGTATAGTTTCCAAAAGATGTTTTCATAGGACCAAAGTCAGAACTGCAAATGCCACATAAACTCAGGTAGGGGCTTTTACTTATGAACAAAATGGCCCTTTTAGTGAAGAGAATTAGTTGGGTTTTTCTTTTCTAGCAAGCTTTCAGTTACATTTTCACCAAAACTATGTCAACTAACTGTTTTCCAGTGGGAAGGTTCTATCAAGGATGATGAGATTAATGCTTTTTAGTTGTTCAGCTTGTCTCTAGGACATTTCTTACCTGTGTCCACGACATCTTGTAATTTACTGCATCCTAGCTGACAGACAAATTTGAGGATTTAGTGGGTTTTTTTAATATCAAATGTGTTTGTGTTTTTCCTTTATTCTTTCATATTTAATCAGACTTGTCTTTTCTTGTCTTGTACTTCAGTGCCTTCTCATATATGACAGAATTGTGTCATGTTGAAAACATGAGTCATGCTGCTAAGTATTTTTTTTAATAATACAGAAGCAGGTAAACACAGAATTAAAGTTGCATTAGTGATAAAAATTGGGCATTGTCAAGGAGAAAAAATAGCAGAGAGATGGTGGAGAAAGTTAAGGTCAGCTTTCCTTTGTATTGCTTGCACAGAGCTAATGCTTGCCTCACTGTTGGATCACAGTGATTTTTGTAGATTATTTGGTTTAGAAATGAATTATTGTACTGGTGGCAAGCACACCACCTGCAAAAGAACTGTCTTTTTTCTTATCCCTCTGTCTGGCCAAGACAAAAGGTCTTGAGCATTTAGATGGAAATTTCTGGTTTATTAGTCTACAGATACGTATGCACGTATAAAAATAAAGAAGTAGTGTGTCATATTAAACTGTACTGAATGTTCACAGAAGAAGCCTATGAACGTACAGTCTCTAACACCAAAGCACACTGATTGCTGCTAACATGTCAGACTGCTCTTTTAAGAAAATAAGGAGTGAGTAATGAAAGTAAGTTTCTCTACAGTGCCTTCTGTGAAAGTTCTGGTATTTCTGGTAAAGGTAGCAAATGCCTTTACATAGTACTGATTTTGGAAGGGAAATTATAAATTTTCATGATTCCATGTGTCTCAGCTTTGGTAATACCATATGGAACTTCAACAACTGAACTTTGAAAATATGTAGAAACATTTATTTCAGGGAGTGCAAATAATATTTTACAATGTAAGTTATTAAATGTTGTTTCTGTATTCTTGCTTTATCTCTGGAAGCCTTTCTTAAAGCATACTGTTTTGTAATTCTAGAAAGTCAAATGCTGGTGCTTAGTGGACCTTTATTGTGACCCAGCATGATATTTGTGATAAACTACTCAGCTGTCTTTTATTGTATGAGGCAGAATATGCATATACATGGAAAAGTTTAACGTATCTTAATGCTTTTGGATCTTTTTCTAATTTCTAAGGAAATCATAATGAATTTTCTAAGAATTATTGTTGTATTTGCTTTTTTCAAACACAACCACTTGAGTATAAACATGTAATTGTCAAAGTTTTCCTAAAACTCAAATTCTTCAGTGGAAGAAATAAATTAAGAAATTAATTTTTATCCTTACTTTGCATTATTGGAAACCAGCTCTGTACTAACAGCAGGCTGTAGGCCAATCACTTTGGCATATTGTCATCTGAGGTTTATAAAGGTTAGAAGGACTGATTCAACAACAAAATTCTCTTGATATTCATATGATGGGTGATATGCCCTCGTACTGTGATCTCCTCTGAATTATATTGATGGCACTGGTACTCCGGTCCTGGCCCTTGAGGTTGAATCTGTTTTGAACTTAATACAGGTACAAACACTGTTTAGTGAGGCTGTTCTGATGGTCTTATTTTAAAGGAATGGAAACTTGCAAATTAGAATAATAAACGTAATTCACACAATGTAACATTTGTATTTTTGATAAGCATTTCTTGATAAATAAGCTTAATTTTGTGCTGCAGCAAGAAAAATTAAAGATTGCTAAATGGTAGATAAAATGTTAGGCATCTGATTCCACCATCCTTTTTCAAACTAAAGCTTATGCTGCATGTGTGGAAACTAACCTAGTCACCAGTGTTTCATTGACTTTGGACTGACTATTAACTTGAAATATATCTCAAAAGGCACTCTTGACAACTATGACACTATTCACAATTTTGTTATGTGAACAGACATTGGACTGTTGAAGGGGGGGAGTTGCTTTTATCCTTTCTTTGCTCCTGAATGTGGGTTGTAAATCAGGGAGACTTTACTTAGCAACAAAAGATATCTCTTCCTTCAATTTTCATCCATCCTACAAGTGACTGAATTGGGAAACAGGAATGATAAAGACATATTTCTGGGAAGTGGATGCACAAGTAAGATAGATAGCTTAAAGACTCTATGTAGTCAAATACTTCATTTCCTTGGTTAATTAAGACTATACATTTCTTAGTGTAAACTGTAAGTTTACAATATTTTTCCTGTAAAGGAATTCCAGTAAATCCTTCTGGATACTGTGAATGATAACAGAATGGGAGTAATGCTAGTACGTTTTGCTTTACTGTTACCTTGGCAGTGTTATCCTCAGACATATGTAATGCTTTTTGCTTTCTCACAGTCTATTCCCAGATTCCTATTCCCAGATTTGCTCTCAGTTTCCAAGGCTGTCAGTTGACACATAAATATACAGACACATGAAAAGAGCATATTTTGCCCTTACTGCAGGCAAATGTACTTGAATCATAATGCTGTAGGAACGAAAGTGACCAATTTCCGTCAGAGTAGTATTTCACCTGTAGAAGTTGGATAAAGTTTCTGCATGGATTGGTTCTCCTGACTTTAAGTTATTTTGGAGTAGTAGAAAGTCAAAATGAATGCTTGTATTATGACATATGAGACCATTTTTGACAGCCTCTTCCTATATTTTCTGTATGGGCTTTTTACAGAAGTATGTGTAACGTGCATGTTATAGTTTCATAGAGCAGAATTTTTACCCTTCTAAAAATTAGAAGACTAAAGAACAGAAAGTGCGATTCAGCTTTGCTTACCTAGATGTTCCTCTGTTGATGTGCTGTCTTTCTTCTCAAGCACCGTTCTTTTCTGAGGGGAAGAAAACAGATCTGCTGTCCTATTTTCCTTGCAAGGATTATTGGGCTGTTTAACTTAAGCTCTGGATAAGAAAAAAAATTCTTTGACACTGTTGACCCAGTGTCTTTAGAACTTACCTTTTTGGTTACTGTAATAAGGCAATGCTGCTGTCCCCTTTTAAAGGGCTGTGATAAAGAGCATGCAAAGCTTGGTCAGCACTCTTTTTCTGTCTGATTTTTTTCTTAATTTGGCTTTCCGGTCTTTAGCAGTCTTCCAATACTCTGAAGGAAAACATTTGAAAAGGCAATAGTTAACCTCATGGACTCAGAGGAAGGCTTCCCTGACTGTGGCAGCTCCTGGACTAGCCCCCTGATATCTGTCCATACCAGCAACAATATGCATTAGGAGATTGTGGTTGGTTGTGCTTATTTCTCCAAAGAGTCATCCTGCTGCAGTCTTTACAACATGTAATCCTTGGGAAGGAGTCGGTTTCCTCAGTGGGTTATTCCATTTTATGTATTCAGCTCTATTAGAAATTAGATTCTCTGCATGGTTTTATTTTCCAGATAAGATTCCCTGGGACAAATGGGAAAAATGTCTTATTGTTTGTTTGGATGTTTATTTTAGACTGCCATGAGCCTGCTCTCTTAATTCCTTTTATATGTATGCAGGGGAGTGTAGAAGTCTCCTGCTTGTCTTACCTGTGAATGCTGAAAGCTGCTGATGAGCAATGGCTGACTTATGGGATGTGTATTACTCAGGAGGCAGTTGTTTGCTAGAGGACTAACTAGAGTCTTCTGGCAATGGGTTAACCCAGGGTCAGCAACTCTGGAGGGAAGGAGCCCTTTAAACTCATAAGTGCAGAGAGAAAGTTTATGCTATAGTTCAGGCTGTCTTTCTAAATTACCTTTTCTTTAATGCATTGAGACCCAAGTGCACATGTGTACATGTACCTTAGATTTGGAGCTGTGTGAGAGCTCCTGATGGTATCTTTAGAACTGCTGACAATTAAAAATGATGAGTACTAGGATATTTTGTTCTAGCAAGAGGGTCTGTTTGGCAGAAACCTTGCTTATACGCAGATGGTGGGAGCATTTCTTCTATTCTAATAACTTGATAAGTAAGCAACTGTTACAAAGAATTTCTTGCTGATGCCTAGCTAAAATCTAAAATAAATTGGAAGTAATTCTTTTAGCATAACGATTCTATAGCATAGTTTTTAATATGCTACTTCTTCCTATATTCCAAATAGGTGAGCATTAAAAAAAAAAAACAAACCTAAAAAAAGGAGGAGTAATCAAAAGTATTATATTGTGAAAAATAGAGCCCAGAATATTGTATCATACTGAAAAACAGCAGATTCTGTAATTGTGGGTCAGTATCAGTAACTTGAAAAATACATGCAATACCACCATAAACTATTGCCTGTATATATATAATATATATATGTATAATACATATATATAATATAAATGTATAAATATAAATGTATATTTGTATATAATATAAATTATTACACAAATCTATTACCATAGATTTGATCTCTCTTGATTTCTGAATATCCTTGTGTTAATAGTGGCAAATGAGACTGTGGCAATCAAAGCTGGAGGATAGAAATGAAGCATTTGTACATAAAACAGGATGCTGCACACCTTCCTGCTCTTGATGGTACATTTTCTATATGTGCTACAAATAAGAAGAATGACTTTTCATGAAGTTAATTATAGTAAACAAAGGACTTTGAGGTTGTTCTCAGGATGTAAAAACACATGATTAGAATTCTGACCTGCCGTATTAGAAGATCCTGATAGTGTTCTAGGAAATGCCAGTAGATTCCTGGTAATTTAAGATGCTTATTCCTCTCAAATCAAGGACTCAGTGTCTCTTCTTTGGAGCTGGAAATTAGTCTCTGACAACCTAGTCTAGAGTATCTAGGATTGCTGCTGCACTCTTTCTTGTCAACAAAGCAATCTTCAAAAATACTTTGGAGTAGATTACATTGTCAGAAGGTCAGCTTGTTTAGGAAGCAGATAAGAAAATGCTTACTGTTGACAAAGACTTGCTGAAGAAATACACTAAAATCTACCCAATATACTTACAAGCAGCATAACCTCTTTTTGCAGGAGACTCAAGGCCATTAAGCAGTTTCAGGTGTGCATAAAGCCGAAAATCAGTACACTGGTTTCTAGGTTTTGTATGGCTTTAAGTCACTTTTCCTCCATCTAATGGGCTATCATTTAAACTTGGCAACACTGCTAGAAATACCACATAAATAAGAGCAAGACATTTTTTCTAGAAGAAGTCATAAATTCTGGACTTTTTTCCGTCTGCTAGTTTTTATTACTCTTTCAACTACATTTCAAAACTAGTATTTTCTTTTTTGTTTTCTTTTTTTTCCCCTATCTTTTTAAAAACTGAAAAGTCTGTGTGGGATCTGAATAGTTATTTCAAAGACCATTTTCAATTCATCTTATAGACAGATATAAGATTAGTGTAGTCCTAAAATCAGAAATAGTAGTCATGTATGTCACTCATAATTACATAACCTTCATTATTGGGAAATTTGGTACATTGTTACTGCAAATTTTCAGGATATATTTTCCAGTTATACAGTCTTCTTTAAGACTCCCTAAATCTTAAATATAAACTAATCAGGACTGTAAAGACTCCCACAGTGCAATCAGAAAAGAGTTGTTCAACATGATTTGAAAATGTTTTATATCTTCTTTTAAAAAACCAACCCATAGTGATCAAAATAAACCTATGAAAAAAGTGCACCTAGATACAGGCCAAGTGATAATTGCAATTTCAACCTTGGAAGTTTTTAGAAATGTCTGTGTTAGCATTAACCCTGCAGATTTGAGTTTAGACTTAAAGAAACTTTATAGATGTTTAACTCATTGGTTGGTTATTTTCTTTTGTTTGAATTGCTGATATGTATTCTTTGTAATGAATCTCCTTTGCCTGACGTTTTTTATGTATCTGTTACTTGTGTAAATTTACAGAGACAATTCTGAACAGTTTTGGTATTACTTTTAAAACCCATTCAAATTTAGTTAGGTTTTATTTCTATTTTTCCATCAATTTATTAATGGATAAGAGCTTTTTTACAGAATTCTGACTTTTCAACACCCTGCAAGATTTCACCTACTCCCTATATCAATAAAATGTTTGTGTAAGTTTTCAAAATAGTTCACAGTATTTGGTAAACATTTGTGTAAAGTTTGTATCTGGTATCTCTCTATTATTTTAAAATATATACCGTTATTTTTTAAAATATACTTCTGTTTCTAAAAGCTGAGTTAATTAATAGAATGAGTACACAATACAGATATGTGACAAAGACAATAAAATGCTGTAGTAGTCTTTGACTTTGTCATGAGACAAAGTGTGAAAATGTAGATTTATGAGCTGGATGTGACCAGTTAATACTCTTAGGTTGCTTTGTCTTTTTTTTTTGACCTGCATTGTATTCAAATCCAATCCAAATTAAATCCAATCATTCATTCTTTAATTATAGTTCAAAAGTTTATATTCTCTGGGTCTACAGAACAAACTTCTTTCAATAGAAAAGTTTTTTGTTTGTCTGCTGTGATAACCACGGACTTCGTTTTGAGCTCTAAATTGCTGCATGTATTTCAGTTTAGAACTTGTCTGATTTTGCGGTGTTGTGTATGGTTTGTTTTGCAATACTTGAGTACCTACAAGTACTATATTCTTCCTTTTGTATGGTGGTTTAATCTTTAAATGAACTTCACTTTCTAGTCCCTCCTCATTTCTTGTAAAACGTTTAAGAGTTTGAGGAGTTTTAATACTGTTTAGTAGACATAATTTTGAGATTGTGTTTTTCAGATGCTGACAAAAATAACACTAATACTAGCCATAGAATTTTAAAATTTCAATTTTAAAAGGACAGATAATTTGTTTTCCTCAAAAAATGCTGATTTATTAATTTCATACATTGTATGTATTTCCTTGCTCAAGCAGAAAGATGAAGAACTAAAGAAGAGAACTTTTAACTTCTTCGTGAAAAATAGAACTAAAATGTATTCTGCTTGTCAGCTGATCCACTGTCATTAGGAGACTTGTGAAAGGGTGAACTGAAAGCATCCTCCATGTTTGATGTTACTGCTTGCCAAGGCAGACAGTTGACTGCAGATTTTTGTAGGTTTATGCTTCTCCTGCAGTTCCTTGAAACACTCATTGCTGAATTTCTCTTCTGGGAAAGAAAGTTGTGCTCAAATACTTGTGCCACTTAGTATTATAATTGGAAGTAGGAAATGTACTGAACCTAATCTGTAATATAAACTTACAATTTCTTTCACTTCATTAAGTGACTACTGGATTTTTTAAGAGAAAAAAATATTTGATATCCTATATAAAAAGTTTAAAGTACACTTTCTATTTTTTCTTTTTTTAAATCAAGCTTGTAGTTACAGTAACTGTAGACTGTGAAGCCACAGCCATCACTGCCCCGAAAGCCTTCTCTGACTTCCAAGGATTCAGGCGAACATGCAGACAGCACGTGGGCACTCACACGCATTCCAGATAGGAATAATAGGCCATCAGGGAAAGAGCTGGAAGGGTCTCTGTGTAGTGTTCTAGCAAAGGTTTTATTGCGGGATGGTCCAGGGACGAAGACCCTGGATAATGGGGGGAGCTGGTTTAAATATGGTGTGCAAGGGGGTGGAGCATGAGATGGAGAGCCAATGTGTGTGTAAGGGCTTAGGGGGTGGTATCAGGGTGGGGAAAGCAGCAACAGCCAACAGGGATGTGAGGGCGGAGAGACAGGGATGTGGAGCGGAGAAGTGGGAATGGGAAGTCAATGGGGAACTGAGAACTGAGAACATTCTGGAACTGGGAAAGGGGCTAAAGGGTGACATAACTTGGATGGCTTACATAACAAACAAGAAACTTTGGGGGAGAAGCCTTCTGAGTCCTTCACCTCACCAAGTGGCAAGGTAACCCAGGAGTCTGAGGTGCTGATTTCCAGGTAACTCTTTTGGTATCTGCCTGACAGGCTCCATAGCCTCCACAGATAGGATAGGATAGGATGACAGTAACTGGTTCATAAAGGGAGGCTGTATCTGTTTTACCTTCCCAAGATCAAGAAAATTAAACTCGGGATGCGGGTAGCAGTTCCCCCAGTGGCATGCAGCTTATTCAGTTTGGTGTAGTGTGATATGTATGATTTTCTACATATAAGACATTTTATTTGGTCAGCCACAAAGAGTACTATTCTAGAGAAAGAAGAAATCACCAGAAGGAATTGAGTGTCTTAAATGAGACCATGAGTGAAATATGAGACCTGCTTTCTAACTGATGTGATAATAGCCTCTTGCACCAAGAATGGTCCTGCAATCCTTTAAAGGATAGAATGAAGTGGGAATTGGTAGTCAGAAGTCTTCTTCCATCCTGTCGTCATAAAACATATGCATAACCTCTGGCCATTCTGATGCCCCTTTGCTATACTTAATCTATTTAGGTAAGTGTCTTTCTTGGACAAGCCTGAAACAAGGCACAGCCACATGTGCCATCTCAGAAGTGCTCAGTAGAATCAATTCTGTAAATTGACTGACTGCTGCCTGTGCAGCTAGCATGTTGTTAGCCTTCATCTCAAAGGCATGTCACTGCTAATGTTCATCATATTGGTTCAAAGGACATAATTTTTTTTCTGCAAAGCTGCTCTTGAGCCAACTGGTCTTTTAGCATGTCCTCTTTCAAACAGGTTTTGTAACAGGACTTTGCCTTAAGTGAACTTCATGAAGTTCCCACCAGCCAGTTTTTTTCTTCCTATGAAGTCTCAATTAGCAGTGGTCCAGTCCTCTACTTAGCCCTCAGTTGCTTCCCTCAGTGTTATATCTTTTGTGGACTTGATGCGAGGCACCTAACACATCTTTGAGGTTGTTAATAAAGACAGTAAACAGTACTGGCTCTATAATGGATCCCTGAGGAACTTAAAATTGCTAGCTGCCAGTTGTACTCCATATGACATATCATCACTCCTTCAACCTAATATTTCAGCCAGTTTTACAGACACCTTATCTAATTTTCAATTCAGATCTCAAATCTTTGGCATTAAGATGAGACACTGTCTCAAATACCTTGCCAAATTCAAGCTATGCACTCTTGCCTGCTCTCCCTTTTTTCTTACAGTCAGTCATCTTTTACAGTTCCAGTAAGGTTGGTAAAGCAAGATTTTTTCATGGTAAATATGTGCTAGTTGTTTTCAATCACTTTGTCTATTAGGTGAGTGGACATTATTTCCAGGATGATTTGCTCTGTGACTTTTCCAGGGAAAGAAGGAAGGCCTATATTGGTTTATGTATTGTTTGTTTATTTAATTTAAATAATATCAGAAAAGAGTGGACCAAATCAATTGGCCTAGGGGTAGTCCCTTTCCAGAAAGGAAACATAAAAATGGAGCAACTAGTCAAAAATTCATCAACCCTTGAAGACTGGAGCAAGCAGTACAGAAACATTGGTTGGAGACTGTTAAGAAATATACTG
The DNA here is from genome assembly GCF_049639895.1 of Pseudopodoces humilis. Classification (NCBI taxonomy): domain Eukaryota; kingdom Metazoa; phylum Chordata; class Aves; order Passeriformes; family Paridae; genus Pseudopodoces; species Pseudopodoces humilis. The sequence continues at coordinate 44,716,620 of NC_142203.1, read as the reverse complement.
TAGCTGAAACCCATCTGAAACATGTGCTACAGTTTAAAAAAAAATTAAAATAAAATAGTTGCAAACCATCCCCTGCCCCCAAAGAATCTTAAGGAGCTCTCTAGAGACTGCAGAAGCTTTTATGCCCCTTATACGGAAAAGGTCAGCATTTGAAATTTAAGCTTGCATTGCTGAGAAACAGGTAGGACCAATAAATAGAGAAAGGACAAATGCAAGTGGGAAGTTGAGAACCTTAAAAAGGCTTCTGAAGAGTGGTTTTCAAAGGTGCTTAAGCTATTGTAGTAAAGTTTTACTTAAATAGAGTGAAAAAGAAGACAATAAGGAAATTCATAGATTTGCTTAATGATTACAATGTAACAGTCTTTTTCCTTGGTCAGTTTCTGGTATTAGGTGATTGTCAAGGTGTCTTTCAACCCCAGCTTGCTGTGATTGTATGTTTCCATGCTAATGATGATTAGAAGATGCCAACAACTTGTGTAAGCTTTGCAGCAGATAGATCAAAGACCTATTTGAAGTATCTGTACAGCAATTATGAGGTCAAGTAGAGTAGTTACTTGTAAATATATTAAAGTTAATAGTCTTCACACGCAGAGATGTGAAGAAACTGAAGTATGAAATTACTCTAACCCTACTTTTAACAGCCAATGTGCCAATGGACTGGCAGGTTGCCACTATAACTCCCATCTACAGAATAGGCTCCAGAGGGAGCTGCAGACCAGTGAGCCTGACTGCTTCCATACTTTGAAGATGGCAGTCAGTCTTTAGGAAAAAGACGGTGAAAGGGAGAAAGTGAAAAAAAAAAAACCAAAAAACAACCAGAAAACAACCAAACAATCAACAAAAACTGTAGAGAGAAATATCACTAAGCACAAATCAGCAGAGTTTTGTTGGGGAAGCATTAATGTGACTCCTGTAAATCCTGCTTCATTAACCTGCTGGAATTGTAGAAAGGTGACAGTAGCTGTGTGGTAATAGTAACCCGATCGGTATTTTTTCAGTTGCCTTTAACAAGCCTTCACATGAAAGGTTATAAAGTTGTTTTTGTTTTTGTTTTTGTTTTTTTACTGTGGGATTAGTGGAAAGGTCCTTTTAGCAACTGCGAACCAGTTAAAGTAGAAGAAATAAACAGTAGTGCCTGTGTGTTACTTCCAGGGTGAAAAATTGGACTCACACTGCAGAAACTGTTCGGCTTCCACTCTTTCTTGAGCAGCATTTGCTTTTGTCTCTGTTGGAGACATAGTACTACTGATGGTTGGACTTGGCACTGGGCTAACCCATTTAAGCATTTCTAGCATTCACAGAAACGAGTCCTTGACTTGGATGGGTTGAATCTTGCATTGCGCATTGTAATTTTTGGTTTGGACTTGACTAAAATTTTTTCAGATATAGATATATCCTAACTTCGGTTGGAGATTATTTCATGGATAAATTAATTTATTCGGAGCCATATCAGTTATTCTGACTATAAATTTCCACTTAATTTATTTAATATAATTACTTTACTTCTGCACATCTTCCATCAGCTGAAAGAAAAAAAAAAATACCTGCAGAAGTTTACACTTAAAAATCTTGTACAATCACTATTGCATGCTTGTCGATTAGTGTCTACAGAGGCAGTACCTATGTTCATAAATGTATTTATTCAGATAATGTTTTTAAAGTTGGAAAGTAACTTGTTCAGAAGATAGAGGTTCAAGCAGGAAGCATGTCTTATTGATTTCAGCCTTTAATTGCATAAACAATGTATTTTCAAGGAAATATTTTGCCATTCAGTGCAAAAAGCTAACATGCTGTGAAGAGTTAAGACAATGTGGAGACAAAAGCCGCTGTAGTCTGTGTAATAGAAACTGATAATGACTGAGTTTTGGAGAATGAAAGAACAGCAAAAAAAATCAACCTGTGAAGGCAGATGAGGGATCCCAAAATTAGCTGGATTTCTTATGTGTCATGCAAAGTAAGTTACTTTAACTTTCCATTTATAATTTTCTCTGTAATTCATGTTTTACAGCTGAGTCAGAGGTGCATTTGACTTACAATGTGCTTTAATATACTGTGCATACCAGAAGACTTTTTTTTTTTAAGTCCTTTCCTTAAGTTAGCAAATATTTTGGCCAGATCTTTTTTGAGCCCTATTTCAGAGGGCAAAGTAGGGTAAAGCATAAATTTCCTGTGAAACAGGTGCTGCTGTTCAGAGTACAAGTGAAATAAGTGAGAGCATTAGCAGTCAAAGTTTCACAACACAGCTAGAATAATGTGTATTTGTGCATGAAATGAATTTATATTTTAAGCAAAAGCTGCCTTTTGTTCTGTAGCAAAGTAGCAAAAGCTACTTTGTTCTGTGTGCTGTATGATCTTTGTCCGAAACAGGTCGGGGTTTTATTGTTGAAATAGTGTACAGCTATATAGATTGAGAACGTGTCAGAAAACAAATATAAATAAACAATTTAATAACAATTTAAGTTAATGTCTTTCTAGCATTTCCCAATTTGACTTTGAAACTTTAGTATTGGTATCCTGGCAACTTTATTTGCATGTAGTTTTATTAAATTGAAAAAAGAGTAATTCAATTTGTGCAGACCTTAGCTGGTTTATATTACAGACTAAAGTATGGTAGTAGTATAGTAATCCATCAGGGCTGGGAAATGGGAGGAATGGTTCTGTTAATAAGTTTCTTGAATAGTTGTTGGATCATAAGATGTATCTTCACAAGTTTGGCTGGCAGTTTCCCCTGAGACAGAGTATTTACCTGCCTCTTAAAAGGATTCTACCTCTTACTGGTCTTTTAATCTCAAACATTTACTTGCCTAAAAAAGATGGGCTGAAACTTCTTAGTGTATGTTACAATCAGCATCGTGTCTGAATTTTGGGAATTCAGATGATTTACACATTTTAAAAAGCTGTGGTACAAAGGCCTCCTTATGTCTGAAGTAATGCTAAGTGTTGTCAAATTAGAACTAATTCCTGGGTGTTGACAACTTTATTCCAGTAATACATTGGTATGGGTTTGGTTTAATTTTTAAAATTATTTTAAGTGGCATCTGTGTGATTGTACTAATGTTTTTATTTCCTTTTTTATAGGATGAATCTTGAAGAAGAGTTTTATCAGATGAAAATACACCAATCCGTGAGTAAGTTCACAATCAAGGAACTATGCTTACAGCAAAAAAAGGGAAGGTATAGCATTTTATATCTGTAAATGTACTTTTAGTGGATTGAGCCTGGCTGAATGCCAGGCATGTACCAAAGCCTCTCTATCACTTCCCTCCACAGTTGGACAGGGGAGAGGAAATATAATGAATGGTTCATGGATTGAGATAAGGACAGAGAGAGATCACTCACCAAGCACTGTCATGGGCAAAACAGACTCAGCTTCAGGTAAAAAAATCAGACTCAGCTAAAAAATCAATTGAGAAGTAAAAATTAATATTAAAAATGCCTTCCTCTCATCCCTCCCTATTTTCCCAGCTCTACCTCCTTCCCCCCAGCAGTGCATGGAGCCAGGGAATGGGGGTTAGGGTCAGTTCATCACATGGTGTTTCTCCCACTGCTCGGGGAGAGGAGTCCTTCCCCTTCTCCAGCGTGGGGTCCCTTCCACAGGAGACAGTTTCCCATGAACTTCTCCAGTGTGAGTCCATGCCATGGCAGCAGTCCTCCACAAACTGCTGCAGGGTGGGTCACTCTTGCACGGGGTTCAGTCCTTCAAGGACAGGCTGCTCCAGCGTGGGTCCCCCGTGGGATCACAAGTCCCACCAGGAAATCTGCTCCGGTGTGGGCTCCTCTCTCCCCAGGTCTGCAGCTCCCTGCCTGGAGCCTGCTCCAGCACAGGCCTCCCACGGGCTCACAACCTCCTCTCAGGAATTCCCTTGCTCTGGATTGGGTCTCCTCTTCGGGTGGATCTCTGCATCCCTGTGATCCTCCATGGGCTGCAGCTGCTTCACCATGGTCTGCACCACGGGCTGCAGAGGAATCTGAGCTCCAGCACCTGTTGGAGCACCTCCTGTCCCTCCTTCTGCACTGACCTTGGTGTCTGCAGGGTTGTTCCTGCCACATGTTCTCTTTCAGCTCTTCTGTGGCCACCAGTACATCTGTGCAATTACTTTTTTTCTTCTTAGATCTGTTACTGTGTTACTGTCAACTCTGATTGGTCCAGCCTTGGTCGGTGGTGGGTGCATCTTGTAGCTGCCAGGGATTGGCTCTGCTGGACATGGAAGAAGCTTCTGGCAGCGTCTCACAGAAGCCACTCCTGTAGGCCCTCCTACTACCAAAACCTGGCCACTGAAACCCAGTACAGTAGTCTGTCAGAATACTAATTATTTATATAAAGTTATTTTCTCTCCAAGGATTGATTTTCTTTTTCATGAATGTGTGTTTTGTAATCATATGGCTATACACATGATTTGAAAGTAGGTTTGTTTATTAGTTGTCTACACATCTGTTGAGTCAATGACAATTTATATGTGTATATATACTAATGTATTTGCAACTAATGCATATATTCTACCTATTTATGAAATACAATGATATAAAAAATTCGTGCTTATTCAGATGTCTGTTTTAATTCTAGTCTTACAAAGTATGTGAATTTGTAAGTAAATCAAAATGGTGAATAGTCAAGAATTGGTCATGAGTATCTTCTTTCATATTTTATAAACTTTACAGTAGTTGATGGTTCTGTAAAGATGAGTCTTTGTCAGTCAGATAGGTAATATATTACCACTGCCTCGCCATCTCTCCTCTGATTTTTTGTATTATTAGCTGTTCCTGAATGGTCTGGGAGAAATATTCAGGAGTACATAATTACACTTCAGCAGGGTATTGCATCTGCAGTGAATTCTTCATGTACACTATTGTGCAAAGTAAGTAAGTAGGAGGTTTGGAGAAGTCCTCTACACATTCTTAGCAATAAAGTCTTACCATTCTTTATTGCAGTTTTCTTCTGGTGGCTGTTTTCTTTTTTTTTGTGGTAATGTTGACCACTTGAATGAAAAAATACAGATTTTTTTTCCTTCATTTTAAAATTCTGTCTTTAAAAATAAGTGGAACTATTGAGCTGCTGAAAACTGAAAGTTACCTTTTTCTTTTGTACTACTTCTTATGTTTTATGATCATAGCTACAGAACTGAAGGTTTAAATGCTGATTTTAAAAATCACTTCTTTGTTTTTTCCAATGAAGTTAGTCTTTGCAGAGAGAGAAGGGGAGAGGTAAACAGTGGTGAGAAGAGCCTGGTGAGCAATGTCCAGACTTTTCCAAAAACCAGTCAGGTATCCAGAAATGCCTGTTCTTGAAATGTTTAGTGCTTTAACAGTTTGTATTTTCTTCCATCATTTTCGTTATCTTTTCAGGTTAACATATTGTCTTTTAAAAGTTTGTGGGTGGATGCACACTTCTGGTTTGGTAATTAGTATGATGATTAGCTATTCTTCTGTTGGCACCTAGAAAAATGTTTAAACTACTGGTGAAGTGTTCTAGGCAAATTTTATTTACCTTTTCCAGTCTGTATTGTTATGGGTATCATTTAAATTAAAAGGAAATGGCTGATAAGATTCAAGTCTAAAGATACTTAAGCAAAATTTTCCTGTTAGCACAGAACACTGAGATGATTTTTAGCTGTTTCCAAATTTTTACCAATTGAAGTGTGAAAAAATAGTTCATAAGGTCTATAAAAAGTAATTTCCTTATTGTTCCCCTTGAAAATCAAAGGGAGTTGCAGTTTTGACACATGTATTGAGATTTTCTAGAAGGCTGCACCACAGTGGCTGAATCTGGATGTCCATCTTTGAGCATAAATGAGTGTAATATTATAAATCCTTGCTCATGTGCTCAGAAACTGCATACACCTTCTGCCTTAAAAAGTGTTAAATGCTTTCATCCTAAATAAAAATACAGCCTCATGTCTGTTACCAGTGATTTGCTGGGAGTCCAAACTTGATATGGTCTAAATACACTTTGTTCATAATTTCAGTATGTTTTATTTTATAAAAGGAAACCTGACATTGTTCTCCTTAGTTTATCAATGATTTTGGAATTCACTTTTGCCTTAGCAGATAGATACCTGCTTTCATCAGGCATTCTAATATCAAGGGATAAAATCTGTAAAAAGACGCTGAGATTTCCTGTGTTAAAATTGTATGTCTTTCTTGCATATCAGTTGTGTTTGTCAGGAAGAAGTAATGGATAGTTTTGTTGTTCTTCCATATAGCTTTTCAAATCCTGTTGGTCAAAGATTAAGTGGGTCAAGGGAAAAGGAAACTGTTCCTGCCGTTCCCAATTTCTTCACATTCTTATTCTGTTGTCCAATTATTTTCTAGTAGTCATCAAATCCAAATTCACTGTTCATGCTATTCATGTCATTGTTTGTTTATGAAGGTAAATAATATGTTGGCAGGCTGGTCATGCTGTTTCCTCCAAAAGCAGGGTAGTGGATCCATCAAGTCCTACTCAGAGAAACAGAAAATGCCTTCTTAACAAACAGTGAACTGTTGGCCTGCTTTTTCTCCAAGGAGGCAGTTTGAAGGCTTCTTTCACTATGAAATTCCTGAATTTACTGTGTCCTCGGTATATACACATGGGAGTGGCATTCCCTTCTGGTCTTCCCCCTGGTGTTTCCCTCCAGAAATTTATTTCCACCCAGTAGCATGGGTGCCTACCACTGAAGTCAGTAACACAGTGGCTTTATTCACCATGGCACTTTTCTTCTGTCAGGGAAGTCCTTCACCTGGTGTGTACAGCAGGCAAAAATGTCATTCCTTTGATGTTTTGTATAGGTTCTTTATAAGTGACTATCACAGTGTTCTACTGTGTTTTTAGGCTAATTTTTTTTTTAAGGGGTGTTTTTTTCCTTTGTGTAAGCAGGCTTTCTGCAATACTAATAGTGAACTACAGTTTCACAGTTCAAGTACCATTTTGGCAGCAGTGTTGAACTAACTCATCATCAGATTTAGTGACTATTAATTAGGAATTAAGTTTTACATTCTAAAGCTGACAGTTAACTATGTTTTCTCAGTGGGATGTAAGTGTGCTTATGTAAGACCATGGTAATTTGATGACTGAAGATAGTGGGGTTTATGACTTGTGGGTCTATTTCTTGAGGGAGAAGATGTTATTTTTTTCATGTAGAAGTATGACAGGTAGAGCGTGTCTTGCTGAGTAGACTGATATGATGTATCTTCCTGCTATCCTAGACAGACAGTTGCAGGCGATGCTATTTCACTGCCTCCCTAACCAATTCCTATGAACAATTATATAACAATTAGAAGGGAGGAGGGGAGAAGGAGCTTGAATGGGCCATATATTTTCTCCTCAATGGAAAGGGTTATGTTTCAGTGACCTCTGGCTGCACTTCAATTTATGTTGCTTGTGTCTTCCTTGATAATACTGAACACGTATAGTCTTTTCTATCCATTTTGCAAAAGTATTCTTTATTATCTGCATATAATATGTTTATTTATAGAGTTTTAAATTGCATTTTAATACATCCACGTAATAAACATAACACCTTGTGTGCTTTGATCAGTTTCTTTGACTATAGGAAATAATTTTTCTTTTCAGTGGAGTACAGTAAATGCTGATATAAAAGCTACAACAGGCATTCAAATGAGTGAATATTTAGAAAAAGATGAAAAGCATGTTCGTATTATCTTTGTGTGTTACTTAAAGAATGTTCTAAATGTATGCAGTACCACTGTGCTGGGGGACTGTAGTCTGAAGTAACATGGGAACTAACATATTAATATCAAGGTAAAGGTACATATTCCCCAGATGCATAGTTTTACCTTTTTCAGCTTTTATTATCTTTAGAATAGTGTTCCATTTATTTCATGAATACAGAAGTATTAATTGGCCATGACATGTTCCAAAGACAAAAGAAAGGTCTAATTCACTCTAACAAACTTGTTAGTCACTGTTTATATCAAGAGGATTGTGAATCTACAGAGAGTAACACTGTTTTCTTCTACACTTGCTTTGTTTATAAATCAAAAGTTTTTAAGTGACCTGTGGTGCCTGCTTGTAGTTTGAAATGTTGCTTCTAATGCAGACCTCCACCATGTAGCACAGATATTTATCCCATAAGATTAATTCTTTAAGTTCATCTGGGGGAAAGGAGGACCAAAAAAGAAATACTAATATTGTGGTGCTTTTAGAGTATTGGGATTTTTTTGTTCTGCAATGCAATATTTCATATTCTAAGATGAAATCCTTCTGAGTGGTGTAATTGCTTATTTCTGTGAGCACTGGGCAATTTTTGAATGCTAAGCTCTTGACTTCTGATTGACCATACATATTGGTACTTCTAAACATTTTCTTTTATGAATAGGTCTAACTAATTTTTTAACTTAGAATTTTTTAGTATTAAAGTGTATAGCTGTCTCTGACAGTGATATTTAGAATTGTGTTGGTTGTCATTAGCTGTATCAATTTCTAATTGTTGTGATTTCACAGTATTTCAGTTGAATGATTTGTGTGATTTATCTAGTGAAGTACATGATCTTTAATGTAACAAAACCAGGGTTTAAAGTTTTCATCCATCCTAATACAGTTACTGTTTGCTTTGTTCACCAATCACTCTGATCCTCCTAGCAGGGGACAAGACCTAGAGAACAAAACTGATAGTGACTGTGTAGATAAAACGGCAATGAATTCTGCTTTTAAGGCATAGAGGGAATAGTCTGTAAAAGAATAAAAATTGGAATGAAAGTGCAGTGTCTTTAACCTGCAGATCTATTGTACCTTTGAAAAGCTTGTACTCTGAAAAAAAACATACTGTGATTCTAGAGAGATTCATAATTATGTGACAGAACACTTTGAAGAGAGGTCACTTTAGAAACTGACCAAAAAGCTTGTCAAGAAAATAGACCACATTATAAATAATAGCAGAAGTAAAAAACATATTTCCTTAAAATGTCTGCAGATAGTTTTAATGAAATACTAAGTGTCATAATGTATTTTATTTATTATATGATAAAGTTGTGTTATTTATTTTCTGATAGAGCCACTTTTTAAACTTAGTGAAGATGATGGGGTCAAGGGTAATACTCCAAAGAGGTATATGAGAGAAGTTTCACGTGAGATGTTACAGAAGGTAAGATACCAAGCCAAACAAACAGATCTAAATTTTAATATAAGAATCTATCTATCTATCTATCTATGTAGATATATACATACGTATATATGTATGTATGTATACATGTATGTTTGTGTGTATGTATGTATGTCTGTACTCAAGAATTTAAGCCATCATTTTCCTTCCTAATTTAAAAATGTGGCCTTCCTGATTTTTGCTCAGAAATAAATTCTAGGGAAATAGCTGTGAATCTGTCATGTAAGATAAACATGGGTGATGTCAGAGAAAATGAAAGGAATGTTTAGAGGTATAATGTTAAAAGCTAACAGATTATCTAAATTATAAATAACATACACTTAGCATTTTTCCTCTTAACTTTGGGAACCTTTTCTTTCTTTTTTCTGGGTTTTTAATGTCAGATTATATCAAGTGTTAATCTCCATAGATCTCCTCTACAGAATAGAATTGATGCATTATAGTGGTAAATCCACCATTTTTTGTATTTAAATTTTAGCACAATGTTTCATGTGCTAGTATTTTCTACCTATGTGTGGGTCTACCAGTCTTTTTACAAGACAGTACCATAAGCATGTGGTGTTCTCTAGCTTAACAAATAATGATATAAGTATTTTATCTTCTTAACATTCTACAGGTTTTGCCTCATACAGTAATGAGATGTTCTTAACTAGTTGGTATTGTATTGATATTTGTAATATACACAAGTAGTTTAGTGTGATAACAGGTGTTCACTTAAGAGGGCTCACTTGTATTTTACCATATGTTTTGTTTGCTTGCAAAGAAAAGGCATCCTTCAAACAGTATCATGCCTTTTGTTTGTCATTTTGCAAAACTATTTGTTTAATTACTTATAAATCTTTAAAAGCATGCTTAAATTGAATAAACACAAATCTATAACTTTGAATGTCAGTTCAGGTATGTCTATTTATTTTTTATCCGTGAATTAACTTGTAGGAAGTATGGTAATTTACAGCAGATGATGTGATTGCATATACTTGTAACACTTGCCATATGGTCAGGCAATGAAGGCTGTCATCTCGTTATTACTGAATGACAAACATCATGTTAAAATAATAACACACAGAATAGGAAGTGCTCACATTCATTTATCTTAAGGTAGAGTGAGTAATTGAAATAATATGAATGCTACCATCTGAAATGTCACAGTTTATGCTTGCTTATCATCTATATTTCAGAACTATAATTTTGTTTGCCAGGTACTACATAATTTTTATCTCTATGGATATACAGAGTTATGATGGTACCTTAGGGATAGGTGTAGAAGCTATTCATTGTTTATTTCCTTCCAGCTGTCATACATGACTTTAAGCGCTACTGAGTGCAAAAGGTTGCTTTAAAGAACTGAGAAAACAGTAGTGGAATCTCAGTTTAGGAAGGTGATTGAAGCAAGATATTGGTCTAACACGTTGTCGTTGGGGTGGAATGTGCAACCTGTGATTTTAATCATAACCCTTTGTTTCACTAAAGCATTTGAAAAAAACAAAATCCTTTTATTTCTAATTTTACCCAATAACTTTATGTAGCCATAATATGTTGTCTCTTCATATTAAAGATTTCCTATCAAACTCAAAAATTCAGTATCCAATTCACAAATGCATATGACGTTTGATCAGCTCTTGTTCTGATTTTCCCTGTACATCAAGAGCTCTCATTTATCTGATTCATATCTGTAGTACCCACTTTGTAAAACATTTCATAAATTTTAGAATAATTTAAAATCATTGGCAAAATGTAGTTGTAAAAACCTGTAAGCAGAAACTTAAAGAAATAGTATGGTTTCAGTATTTTCAGCGTCAAAGGTAGTTTTGACATTTTATATTGCTGCTAAGTGTGGGAACTGGCCAGTATTTTACAAGGTTGGGAGCTCAAGTTAGCCATGCACATAGCTCCTGGAAAAATAGTCTTTCCTAGCAATGTATGGAGAAACCCAGAACTCCTGACACTTCCCTTAGTGAAAGAGTGGGGGCTGAGCCTGTACAAAACCAAGCCAAAAATATTCCTCCAAGTTTTGGAGCAAGTGGTTACTGAGCACAGAACTTGCTCTGATGCCCTTTTCAGTCTTCTGGGATGTCTCATGGACTATATAATCATTTTAGTAGCTGCTAAAATTAAAATTACCCCTTATTTCTGGAAATTGTTGTTTATGTGGATATTCCAGAACATCACAGAGAATCAGTTTATTGTTAATGGACTTCAAAACCATAAACCTCTAAGGACTTTAGAAGTGGAACATTTCTCCAAAATTTATGTGAGAAACTTGTAGAATTAATCTCTTAATTGAAACACAATAAATTTTCTCTTTCTGTGAAAGGAAAACATTCTAGCTTCCATATTTTCAGATGCTCTGTTTCTGTTATCTCTTGCTAGAATTTGTTTGGGGTTTTTTGAAAGATAAAATTAATATTTTATTTCTGTATTTATGACGCTTGAAAGAACTTGTTGCTTCAGATAGGTAGGGCAAAATTGACCATATTTCAAAGTAGTATTCCTTCTGAAAATGTTTTTTTAAATTCAATTAGTATGTATAACCAAATATGTAATGAGCTCAAGATGCATCAGGAAGATTCATTAACATGGCATACTTAAAACTTCTGTGTGTCATTTTGGCTGGAATTTTAAGTTCTTTTACCATCTGCCCTTTGTTCAACAGCTGTATTATTGCAGCTAAAATGTTTTCATCTGCACTACATTAAAATTAGTTTTAGATTGAGGACTACAGATAGCTTTTGTCCTTGCTCTTCATGTGATACTATTGTCATATAATAAAGATATCTGAAAACATAGTTTGGGATTTTTCAAGACGGGCTGAAATATTGTGAATGCTAAAATTGGTTTTTTTCAGGTACAATGACTAGAAAGAAGATTCAAAGCTATTGAAAGGGAATTAAAGAGACAGAAAGAAGTAAATAAAGACTTACTGAATGAAAACAATTATTTGAAAGAATCCTTAAAAGTGCAAAAGGAAGATGCAGACACAAGAAAAAGAGAGCTGGAAACACTACTTAAGAGGATTTGTGAAGTAAGAAAAGAAAAAGCAGAATTTCAGTTAGTAATTGATGAGAAGGGAAAAGAAGCTCCCTCTTTGAAGAGGCAAGTGACAGAAGCTAACAAGTTGAGAAATGAAAGTGAAGATTTGCTGAGTCAAGTGCAGGAGCAGAAGTGTTTGCCGGATAAAGCCAAAGCAGTGGCAATCTCTGGGCAATGTAATTGCAAGATAACAGGCACCAAGGTTAAATTAAAAACAGCCAAGAAAAAGAGCTCTTTGGGACATCATGGAGCTTTTCTCAAACAGTCCATCAAGGTTATGAGTAATGTATTTGAGAACTTCAGTAAGGACAGCTGGGAGGATGTGAATGAAAGCAGGTACAGCTCTCATTAACTTAGCCCTGTAGAGGGGACACTGTGCATATGTAAAGCACTAGCAAATGAAGATTGAATTTCAACTACTGTTGATTTGGTATTCAAAAAAAATACTGTCAGATCCTTTGAAATATCTTGGGAGGTCTTGTTCTGAGCTTATTGACTGAAATTTGCATGCGAAATTAGCCACAACTGCATGAGTATTTGAATAGGTGCCAGGAAACCCAAAAGAAGGCAATGCTTGATTTCTTCCAGTGATGCTATTTTCATGCAGTCATGAGGCTTGAAATTGACAGTTTGGCAGGTTGATTTAATTTGCTGGCCTTTTGCATATTCACCACTGACAGCTAAGGATTCCCAGGCAAGCCTAGTAAGTCGGTTTAGTTATCTTGTGACATGCCGACCCGGGAGGAGAAACATTTTTTCCCCTTAATTTAGTTAGATAAATTTTGAATGACCCATTTCAGCTTGCTAGCAGATGTCTACAAGCTGTTTAACATCCTTTAAATTAAGAACCATCCACACTAATTATTTCATGTATGTTTTATGCAGTCATTGTACTAACTTTAATTGAATGATGGTTAAAAATCAGTTCTTTAAAGGTGATGGTTACCACATACAATCCCAGTCATGAATCAAAAGGCTCTCAGAAAATTCCACTGGCAAGCATCATATAAACAATGAGAATTTTTGCTTCTCCTTATTATGTCCCCATATACTTGAGGTGGCAGCAGTTAGCCACTATGTAAATGGCCATCAAACCTTGTCTTTCACGACTTTGTTCTAAGAGACAAGCAAAGAAATTTCTCAAGCCTGTATGTATCCAAAATACAGGAAACATGGAAAAAGAGTAAAGATAATGGAATTGTCTTCATAGGCTTTATACTGGCTCTATGTGTCATTTGGAGCAAATCAGTAGTGGCAAATTAAGCTTTGTTACTACTTCTCTCCATTCAAAATAGGGGGTTCCTGAGCACAGTATCTTGAAGGAGAAAAAAAAATAAGAACCCTGTAATTTGTAAGTTGTTATCATTAATGTAAAGCTTTTTGGTGTTATGTGTAATTAAATACTGCAGATCTGATTTTACTGGAAAACATGCATGTTTGCACATATGGAATGCACATATGCATGTTGTAATTAGTGAGTATTTAATTTGCTAAGTTGTACTCCTTAAGAAAAAAATTGAGCAAGAACATTGTCATTTCAAGTTTGAAATGAAAAGTAATTGCATAGCTTCTCTTGTGGCTAGCCACAAATACTGCTTTTAATAATTGTACAAATATTTGGTTAGGGAATTCTTGTCATAGTACAGTGAACATTTTTGAAAGTGAAGTTTCAAGGTGTCATTCTCAACAAATTATGGAAGTATCTTCATTTAGTTTCCTCTTCTGCTTATTAATAAATACCATTCTTTATCACTAGTAGCTGGTTCTGAGTTTCTAAATGCAAGACTTCCATTTTCTAAATAGAACATTCCTTAAAGCAGGTGAGGGAAATGTGTATGTAGTGAGAAATATCTCCATGGCTATACAAAAGCCCCTTTAATCAAATTGCATTGATTTCTATTCTCATCAGTCAGTAAGACATAGGAATATGTTAGGACAGATTTTGAAAAGTATAAACATGTTCTTGTGTGAACTCTTCTTGTCAGTTTGAGGCCTTTTCTCTGGTTAAGTAAACTATATCTCTAAACCATTGATTTTCTTGATGCTGTAACTTAATTTGAACTCAGTTATGCTGTTTTAAAAACCTTGGTTTAAAAAGAAACAAATCAAAATAGTCTTCTGTCAAGGGATTCTTTCACAAATCTGCTCACACAAATGATGATAAATAGCCACTGATGTTACAGAAAATGATATATCCAAGACTTCATGTTTTAAAGTAGACTTCCCTGAATATAAGAAAGCAAATGATAATGTGGAATAAGGCAGTGAAAAACTGGAAATTAGGAGCACATTGAGTGCGATTCTAAGGAAAAATTGTAAGCAGATTTAAAGTTTCAGGTCCAGTTTCTCTGCAGGAATCTCATTGTAGGGATTAACAGGTTTACAGAATTTATGAGCATGCTAAAGGGGTGCAAAATAGAGCTTTCCCTGAAGTGTGATTTCTGAGTTTGTCTCAGTCAACACTACAAATAAAGTTCAATTGAAACAAAATGTAATTAAGTATTGTGTATTTACTTGTCATAAAATGTGAAAACAAAGTCTAAATTTAGTAGTTTATGAGCCATTCACAAACTAGAAGTACAATGAAGAATTTTGTCATTTATTTCACTTCTGTGGATTGTCACAAAAGTTGTCTTTTAAGAAGCAGCTGAAGTCTCAGGCCTCTCTGCACTGTAGAGTGAGATTGCATTTGAAAGAGTAGAACTTAAGTAAAATCATTTCAGATTGCATTTGAAAGAGTAGAACTTAAATAAAATAATTTCAGAGATAGATTTTTGCTTTATTGTATTGGTAAAATGTGTTGAGTGAGTCAACTTAGTGTTTGCATTTTACATTAGTTTCTCTTCTTCCTTGCATGGGTTTATATGCTCTGACCCTGGAACATTTAATATTTAGCTTGATTATGGGTGTGTGTGTGTGTGTGTGTTTGTTTGTTTGTTGTTTGTTTTCCTGCATGTGTCGATTCAGTGACTGAAATACCGACTTCCAAAAGTTTGGAAACAGTGATTATGAAGACAGTGAAAAACATTGATCCACTTACAGAAGTAAACAAGAAGAAAAAAAGCCCTGCAATGTGGTTCATTTAGAAGCCCAAAATGAGCAATATAATAAAAAGGTATACAATAGAATTTGTTTTGTTCTCTTGGGTGGAGTTTTGGAGTTTAATATTAGCCCTGCTGTCCGCTCTTAATTTGACTCTCAATATAGAAGTGAACGTCGGCTTCCAGATATTCAGTGGGTGGATTCATTATATTTTAGAATATTTTCTGAACAGTAAGTGTGCTGTTGTAGATTGACCCTGGCCAGATGCCAGGCATCCACCAAAGCCTCTTGTTCACTGCCCTCTTCAGCTGGACATGGGAGAGAAAATAGAACAAAGGATTTGTGGGCTGAGATAGGGATAGAGAGAGATCACTCATCAAATACTGCCATGGGCAAAAAAAACTTGAATTAGACATATAAATTTAATTTTTACTAACAAAATCAGAGAAGAATAATGAGAAGTAAAGTAAGACCTTAAAGACACCTTATTCCCACTCCTTGCTCCTTCCCAGCTCCTTTCCCCCAGCAGTGCATGGAGACAGGGAATGGGGGTTAGGGTCAGTTCATCACATGTTGTTTCTCCCACTGCTCAGGGAGAGGAGTCCTTCCCCTGCTCCAGCGTGGGGTCCCTTCCACAGGAGACAGTTTCCCATGAACTTCTCCAGAGTGAGTCCATGCCATGGCAGCAGTCCTCCACAAACTGCTGCAGGGTGGGTCACTCTTGCACGGGGTTCAGTCCTTCAAGGACAGGCTGCTCCAGCGTGGGTCCCCCGTGGGATCACAAGTCCCACCAGGAAATCTGCTCCGGTGTGGGCTCCTCTCTCCCCAGGTCTGCAGCTCCCTGCCTGGAGCCTGCTCCAGCACAGGCCTCCCACGGGCTCACAACCTCCTCTCAGGAATTCCCTTGCTCTGGATTGGGTCTCCTCTTCGGGTGGATCTCTGCATCCCTGTGATCCTCCATGGGCTGCAGCTGCTTCACCATGGTCTGCACCACGGGCTGCAGAGGAATCTGAGCTCCAGCACCTGCTGGAGCACCTCCTGTCCCTCCTTCTGCACTGACCTTGGTGTCTGCAGGGTTGTTCCTGCCACATGTTCTCTTTCAGCTCTTCTGTGGCCACCAATACATCTTCAATCACTTTTTTCCTTCTTAATTATGTTATCACAGAGGTGCTGTCATTTCCAAGTGGCCCAGTCCTGGCTAATGGTGGCTTTGAGCTGTCTAGCATTGACTTTTCTGGACATGGAAGAAGCTTCTGAGAACTTCTCACAGAAGCCCGCCCTGTAGCTCCCCCACTAACAAAATCTGTCCATACAACCCAAATATATCGGTAAAAGTATTTGGACAGAAATGTAAAAGTTGGTTTAAAAACCTAAAGTTGCTGTAAGCTAGTGGTGCTGTCTCATAGTCCAGACAAAGAATGCCACAGGCACCTCATTAAACTTTCAGTCAGAAACACCATACGGAACAGCCTGACCTAACCTGTAACAGGGAGACAGCAACACCCCTCTCTCCCTCCCTTCTAGCCAAGTGCTGACTAATCAAGCATAAATGTCTCTCAGCTTGTTTGTTGTGTAGTGGATGAGTTCCTCCATCTTAGAAAGATACTGTGTCCAGGAGATTCTGAAAAGCGTGCTTTTTAGCTTCTTCTTAGCCTATTTACAGTCATTGTCTGGGTTTTTAACTGCTTGTCTCATTGCTAACATCTATATACTGTTTTCTCACAGAAGAGGGCCAGCTGGTTGTGTCCCAGGTCTTTAGAGGCTCCATACAATCTGTAACAGATGACTCATTCTTGGACTTTTTAACAGTGTCTAATAGGTTTTCCCTCCTGTGTTTGTCCAAATAAATCACTTCATGTAATTTTATATATAAGTAGATATTACTATTTCTTAGTTCAAGAAACAGAATACTGACACACTGAACAACTTGCTGCTTTCAGATAACTAGTTTGAAATTCAGTATTTTGAATGGTGATATGAGTTGGAAAAAAAAATATGTTTTCTTAGCTTCCAAAATTTTAAAGCAAATGCATACTCTCTGGTCTTGTTACATATTCTTGATTGTATTATTTCAATACTTTTTGGTCAAATAAACTGAAAAAAAGGAAAAATCTTATCCATTAATCTGTTGGTAACAATACACAGTATGAGTAGGTGCACATGATATATATGAAAATCTGACAAGAATGTGCTACTCCTGGTAATCTTCTGCAAGTCCTGAATGAGGACACACAAGGCATCCAGGAAATCCAGGAGACTGTCCTCTCTTGATTGGGAGTATAGCACAGCCAGTGCAACTTCAGTAGGGCCTGTATTACATTTACTCTCTGTTCTGACTGGAGAACATAGATACATTCTGACAGACATCTGTTTCAGACTGGTGGAACTGAAGCAAAGTCAGGAAGTGTCCAGAGAGCCCTAAGCAGTTAAATGCTCTTCAGTAGAACTCCCCTATGGCAGGAAAAGGATTTGAAAACATGGTTTGTGAGTATGGAAGAAAGTATTGCACAAACATTTAGCATTGACAGCTGGGAACAACACTTTTAACAGAATTCTTGAATCTGTCCAGAGGATTTAAAGACCCTACTGCTGGATCAAGGTATTCTCATACAAAGAGAGGCTAAAGCAATCTCCAAAGTCTTGAGCTGTGCACGGGGTTGGAGATGAGACCATTTATGATAAAAGGACTTGGTCAGCTTTTCCTCACGTGGTAGGAATATATAATACCCTGTGTGGTGTCAGCAGAGTTACTGAAACTCTCTTACAACTCATACATTTATTAGACCTGTGGCCTAGAATGGAGATCTCCATCTTTTTGCTGCAGGCATGGATTGTTTGCTCATCATCTGCTGAGAGCTCAGTTCTTGGTCTTTCAAATTGTGTGGTGATTGTACTCATCTACAATTCATGGCTAAGTTATTCTGCAATGTCACTAGTTTGTTCAGTGCAGTTTGTAGAGAATGTGTTGATCTTTACTCTTTTAAATTTGCTTAACAACTATTTTAGATATGAATATTCTCAGAAATATGTTGCATGATATAACATAGAAATTGCAATCTGAAGACTTAAACTGGAGAAATGTTGCAGTATTCCTGATCAAAAGTGTTTAGATATACACTGAGCATTTAATACCCAGTAAATTAGTGCACAAACCCACTGATAAGCTGTTGCAAGATTTGCTTTTTTGAATTTGTATGTATATTTTCAGATATTTAGGTCATTATTTTAAAGTGAAATTCTCATGTAATAAATGACTGTCAAACAGCATCTTTTCACACAGTTAAAGTTAGTTTTTAGTAAGTTCCACCTAGTGAATCTACTGACTGATATGAGGTTTTTCATTACCTTTTGTTCATGTTTGCCCCTTATAGCAAACACAGCCAAGGAAACAAATTAAATGTATTTTGGTTTAGACCTTAAAAAAACCCAGCCTGGTAACGAGACACTGAAGCCTTTATTTTTGATAATCTTGATCAGAAATTCAAGACATGTAACTTCCAAGTTCTTGTTGATTTTGCATTGTTGGCATTTCAGAAAAAGTACGACATGGAGTGTTTATAGGTTCACTGTATTGTATGTTTTATGTTTTTGTAGGTCAGCTGTTAATTTACCAGTTTACTTACTGATATATATTTTAGACACTGCAAGACTGTTTTGAAGGGCCAAAACAAAATCATAAATCATTTTATTTATGATGATTTTGTCCATTTAGTAACATGCCATTTTATGTTCAGTGTACAGAGCAAAAAGAAGAAATACCACTGTCTCCAGAAACTGTCCAGGGTTACTCTGTTACTCAACTACAGGAAAAAATTAAGTCACTGCAGAAGGAGATAGCTGTTTTACAGAGTAAAAAAAAAGACAGCAGTGGATTTCATTAAGAATGTTAAAGAAAACAATGAAAAATTAACAAGTCATTTACCTTTGGCTGATCAGAGACTTCAAGTTAATAAACTGGCCATAGAGGTAAAGTACTTTTCATTATAGTGTCTTGCAATGTTCACCTTAATTCTACTGTAGTTCTGTGAAATTTTGATAACACTGATTTTTGTATTTTAATTTAATATAGGCAAAATTATGAAATATTATATATTACCATGCTTTGTGTGGGCCAGTTATTATGTATAAATGATATTGAGGCTTGTGTATCAATGCAAGTCATTTATCCTTTTGAAAAGAAAGTGTTTTCATGCTGGTATTTTACATGTATTCAGATGAGTGAGGTAATTTTCACTTCTAGCCTGTGATCTGCAAACCTTCCTGAGAATCTGGTCAGTCCAAAACTGTTCCTCTGTGAAGAACAGGCACTGCTCCTTACAAACCACGAAACCTTTTCTTCCAAGGGGGCTCAGACCAGTTCCATATCTATTTAATCCCATCTCTCTCTGTTGGAGTGAAAAGTCAACACACAAAGTTTATGGAAATAGAGACTAGTAAAGTATTTAGTTAACAGCCCAAGGACACAAACTTTCTTCTCTGCTTCAGTCTTCATTTCTACTTAATCCTTTTCCATGCCATTACTCCTTTCTGGTTTTCCCCATTCTCATGTATATATGTATTTTGTGTTAATCTATATGCAGCTCCTCAGCTGGAATTCTTTTCTGTTCATACTGTAGTGATTGGCCTGCCCTTTATAGAGCTGAATCAACAAACACTTATGCAGTAATTGTCTCCTGTTGGTCACACACACATCCTGCTTCCAGAATTATAGTACTGCAACAGATGGACTTGCTGGAAGGAGGCAGACATTAAAAAAGAAATCAAATCCCCTCCCCCTCAAACTTCTCTGTATTTTTGTCTTGGCACAGAAGGCAGAAGCAGTATCAGGAGCAGCACTTTTCACTTTCTTAGGACTAGGGAACTGCTAATTTCTGGAGGAGGGAAAACTTCATTTCTGCTACTCATTTTACATAACTATATATGTGTAATGTATTGTTTAAAAACAGTTTCCAAGGTCATTGGAACCAATGAAGATCTGTCTGTCTTACAAGCAGATAATGTAAAGTTTCATGGACAGTATAAACTTCACAGGGAACTATACGTGTAATTTAGCTAAAACGTTCTGATTTCTCAGACTTCATGACTTACCTTCCTAGAAGACTGCTCCTTAGGTGTCCATAGAAGATCAATGTGAGAAATAAAATAGAAAATGTCGTTATCTGGGAACTGGTTAAAAAAAAGCGAAAAGCGGGGGGAACAAAATTTATGTCAAGATAAGAGCTGCTGTAATGGAAAAGACTGACTAAAACAAAAATAGCATGGCTTCAAAACTAAACTGGTTTTCTATCACTCCGTTTTTCTGGAAGGTATTTAAAAAAATTGGTCACTGGTCTATTTAAAGGGTGTTGCATTCCAAGCAAAAATAAATAAAGGGTGTTTCGGGTACTCAAGGAAAAAATCTTTATTAGGCATGCATATTTTTTTCCTTCTCAGCAAACAATTCAAATTCCCCTTCTTACAACTAATTACTCTTCAGGTGCCATACTAGTGCTACCAAGTGGGAAATTTAAAGCCGAGGCTTGGGCTACTTGCCAAGTGAAAAATAAGGAGGTAAAGAACCTATACAGTCACTGCAGGGTACACCCGTGTTTTAGAGAGAGAACCCTGATTCAGACAGATCTAATAGTTCTAAAGCACATATTTTTTGTAGGGGACTTTTATGGGGTTTTTTTGGTAAGAAATACTATCTAGACGTGAAGTTTTAAGATACTGCAAGGGAAAAAAAATGTTAATGTTTTTTGTTAATACTTCTGTTACTCTAGATTTACTTGAGAGGTAGAAGGTAAAAAACGAGCAGTCAAACCATAGGAAAATAAAAGATTGACACAATCTCTGGATTTGGAGGAAATTATAAGTACTTCAAGAGTGGCAAAATTACTTCTATCCAAAAATAAGTGTTATGGTTAACTGCCATAACCAGTTCTGAGTGCACTTGCATTAATAGTGAGCTTTTAGTCCTTGGCTGGGGTAAGTTTAGCAGTCTAGCAACTATAAACATTAACATCATGGCTTGAACAAGCTGCCATTTTGCCTGATTTTATCTAAGAAAATAAATCCTTTAGCAGACAAGGACAGATGTTTGCGCAGTCAGTCCTTCATTACAGTCCCCAGGGACTCTAGAAGATTGACTCTAGATTTAAGATTTAAATGTTCCAGATGTTCGTTTTGAGACAGATTTAACAGTTCATGCAACCTAAGGACTGTCTAGCATCTGTTGATTTTCAGAATACGTACTTGCATGGTTTTGTGTGCTTTTCTTGAAAATCCACACAGACAAATATCTCGGTGTATATTTGTCTGCTCTTAAGAGTTCAGAATTCTGGATTTAAGTTCTGGTTTTGCTTGGCCATATAAATGCTTTGCAGTAATGTAGATAGCTGACTTTGTTTCATTCCTGCAAAAGCAATTCTTTGCATATTTTAAAAAATGGCTGTGAAGTGACTGCATATGTGAGAATCAACACTTACATTCTCTAAGGATTCACATTAACACTGAGTCAAGACCATCTGTACAGAAGTTCAGCAGTTACATTTTGTTATTGGTGTATAGAAACCACAGCTGGAGCAGATACTTAATGTGGAAACAGTGATATTTATTATTTTCTTAATTTCTAAGAAAAGCGTTTGAAAGAAATTGTTGGAAAAAATCAGGATCTTTTTTCTAAGGTTTAGTCTTCTCCTCTACTCATTTCTAACAATGAGTGATTATAAAAAGAGTGTATTTATTGCATAGAACACAGTAATCATTGTTAGTTTTATGCAGTGTCATTCTTATGGCAAAAATCCAGACAAAGTATATTGAATAAGAAATTAAAATCGTAATTAATTTAAGTCACTAGTGCTTCTCTTAGTCATGTCAAGGCTATTCAAAGGTCCACTCTGAGATGTACCATACGTTTGCATCTCCAGTTCTCGAGTGTTTCTCAGGTGATATCACAGTAAAGCTGCATTTCCTTACGAAATACTGTACACAATTGCAAAGTGCACGTGTAAGTCTACTTCAGCAGGAAGCTTGAATCTCAGAATAAGAACAAGTCAACCAGTCAAATGCTGACACATTCTTTGAAGAGGATAACATGAAGGTTTAAGTAAAGTTTTGGGGTTTTTCTTCAGATTCCTTCCTGGAAAGAGGTTTTAATTGTTTTTTGAAGCATATTTTAAATCTGACCCAGATGAGTTTTTTCTGACAGCACTTTAAATATACCTCCAAACTTTTTTTTTAGCTATTTGATTTTCACTTTTCTTTGAATTTTAAGGGAACTCTTTCCCCCTGAGCTCATAGTTTGTTTATCTAGTAGATTATCTCAGGCATAGAAAAGTATGAGCATGAAAAGCAGAAAAGTAAAGTGCTAAAGAAAGCTTTTTATTCTTTAAAGGTTGTGGCTTTCTTTACATATTCTCTTGACTGTTTTTTATTGCTCAGTGTATCAAAGGACAGGCCAGAATTTGGTGTTACATCTGAAAAACCAGCATCACAGCTTCACTCCCTTTATGGTACCCAAAATATATCAGCCAATTTAGTGCTATTCAGTTGCACTGAAACAAAGGAAAAACTGATGATAATTTTAAATGTATTGGAAATTATTGGCTGAACTATTATTTTATGCAAATATCTTAAACTCTGGTTTTCATGACGGATTTTTCACTCTTTAAATATGTATTATAACAATTAATATATCAATTACTTTATATATATATATATAATATATATAACAATTATTTATTACATATATATCTAACAATTTGTGTATGTTTATGGTTTTCCTTAAAGTAAATTTTAGGAATAAATTTTAAATTATAAACGGAATGCTATTTGTAATTATCCTGCAGTAGCTAAAACTGCTTTTGAAATTTCCTCACGTTTTATTCATTCCAGCAAATATGTAATTACTTGGACAGATATTTTAGGCTTTCTAGATAAATGTTGTCCAGTTAGAAATGGTTGTAAACCCATCCAGTTATTTCCTGTCAAAACTCTTTTATAAATGTCCTGGTTTTATGTGTTTGAAATCTCTTACATGGATGTACTCCAGAGCATTTGTATATTTTTATTAAGTTCATGAAAGAGATTCTACATTTAGTGTCAACTCTTCTAAGTTGAATGTTGGATTTTCTTCTTTCTCTGGTAACATGAAAAGATATTTCTCATTATGTACATTAGATGATTTTAAGGACACCTACAGAAGATCTGAATGACAAAATTTTATTAAAAGTTTTAGAATGATTGAAATTTGGAAGACTTCAAGTTATGTATAAATAGTAATTTATACAAATAAACTTTGTATAAAGTCACTGCTATGTCAGTAGCATGTGCAGGAATTCTGACTTTCATATATATATATAAATAATAAAATAAAGTAAAAGAAGAGATGCTGATAATGATCACATATTTTAATAAGTCCAAAATAAAAGAATTGAAATTGCTTTTGCTTTGTTAAACAATGTCCCTTTCCATTCTCTACAGGGCAAAGTTAAGTCTTACATGTAGCTATCTTAAAAATAAAAACCCCGTATACATTATATTTAACACTTTTGACAAACTTGATCCAAAATAATTTCTTCAGCTGTCTACCTTTGGCACAGATTGTAATGGAATAACCAGAGAATTCTGTGAAGCTGTTTAGGAAAAGTCTGTTCCCAAAAACATTAGGAGAAGTGTCAAAGTATTATTTCTCTCCCTTTCTTTAGAAGCATATAGGTAATCTTGCCCTAACTACTTTTAATAAGAGCAGTTTAGGTTAATTTACGGGAACTGTAATCCTTGGGCCCAATACTCTGAAACAAGTAAACAAGGTTTCTCAAAAATATTTAAAAATTAAACCAGCAAATTTTCTATTCTGCTTTTTCTGAAAATTCAATACAAGTTGAAAGGTAAACCAGAGTGAGTAAACCTATCATGAACCAGGATATACTGCCAACCTTTCCAGAGTTTGCCAATGCAATCTAAGACAGCAGAGGCTTACATAATAATTGAACTAAGCTATGTATCAGCATGAGACTGATGTTTTCTCAAAATTAGATTGAGAAATTATGTTTTTTACTTCTGACATCACACTGCTTTTGCCCTTGTTTGCATGTATCTTGCAATGATCTTTTTTGCAGGCACAGTATATATTAATATCTCAAAACATGCTCCCAGTCTATGTGTTCATGAGAGAAAGACTCACAGTGTTGTTCTAGACCTGAGCAGGAGCAACATCTGTTTGCAGGAGAAATTGTCTGTAATGTATGTCAAACCTCAATTTTTTTGAATTTAATTTTAATTTCTGGATCTACTTGTAAATTTTGAAGGCTTTGAATTGACAATATTGAGAAGAATAGTTTCTGCTTTGTTGTTTTATTAAAGCTTTGCTGAACCTAATAAATCAAAAATCAGGGTATGCAGTCGCACTTATAAAGGCTGGGAACAGAGACAGAAAATTCCCTGCGACCTCTGAGGCTAGAATTCACCTTTTTCTATCTTTCTGTCTTTTAACTCCAAAATCCAGTCTGGCATGAAACAGTCAGCTAGTCAAATATGCTCAAACAGTATGGTTACTAAATGGGGAAATCTGTAATACTGACTCTGACCACTGACTCAGTGGTCAGCTCCTTAAGCTGACTTGGAAATAAAATAAGGAATAGCCAAGGCTAAACATGAAAATAATTGACCTTTTAAAATGCATCTACACCAAATTTTTTTTATTATTTTGGTATTTTGCTGCATCATATAATTTAAACATCATGAAGTCAGTTTTGTTAACAGCTCTGTGTATAAAATATATATATAGCTGTCATTATGAAACAAAAATAAAGCTAAATACTTTTTACAATTTATATTGATCTTTGAAAAAAAATTGCAATAGACCTGTTGCATTATTGATGAACAGCATTTAAAGTACATTGTATGTAGGAAATTAGTCTTCATAAATTAAAAAGAAGAGTTGGCATGAACTAGGACTACTAGACTTATGCTCCTGTCAAAATGATATAACTTAGATAAATTCTAGAAAAAATATATTATGAATAAAAAATTGTGAAAACTACATGAAGTTCAGAGATCATACTTGCAATCAGTATGATTTATATTGCTGTTATCATGTAGAAATGCTGAAAAGGATTGTTCTATATTAGAAGAAAGAACCTGTATGAAAAAATCAGCATGTTATTGTAATGTTACAAACAGAGGTTGTACACATACCAATAAGTAAAGCTAATGTAACTATATCCAGTAGCTTAATGTAGTAATGGAACACACATTTAGATGATATGAGAAACTTGTATATATATTGAAATAAAATCCAGAAGATATCTTGTAATTTTTATGTTATTAATTTCATATGATATGAGCTTTTTTATTCACCTTCCCTGTGATTAGGTCAAACATTCCTTTGCATTTGCTCTTATCTTACTATTGGAAAAAATACCACAAACCAAAAGAGAACTGTAAAGAACTGTTTGTTCCTGTAAAAAAATTCCCAAATAAGGTACAATTTGTGACCTGGAAAAGCTGAACATATTCTATCATAATAGGATTTCCTTTTGTGTTCACAGGAGGGTTTTTATTTAATTCACTGTGATCTGCTCATTAATTAAAGTTAAGCATAAAGCTACACTGGATTCTCGAGCCTTCTCCAGTATGTATAGCTCTAAGGATCATATATGTTTTTGTTAGAGGATATTTATTAAATTTCACACAAAGAGGGTCATTGATTTGGGAATAATTATTCATATGTTGCCAAGAGATTACATTTGAGATCTGGCACATTAGAGTTTCTAAGGGTTCATCACAAAAAAACAGTTTGCATTGCAGTTGGACCAGTACTCTTAGGTTTGTTTACCAGAGCAGTCCATGAATTATTCATTATTAGTAACTACTGCTATTAACTATGGAAATGATTTTACTAAACCCTTTGTACATGTGCTTATTTCCACTGAGTTCAAGGAAATTTCAAGATGTCCTACTTATCATGTTAAAATTAAATTTTATTTTCTCTAATCTTCCATATAGATCTCTCTATAGTGAGGGGTTCCTTTTTGTTTTCAACTTTTGAAGAAGGAGCAACAACAGGGGAGGTAGCTGCATTTTTAATATTCTCTGATTTAGTATTCTGATAGACTGTGAAATAATGTGCAAGAAATAGCTGCTTTGGGTTTCCATCAGCCATATATCCTCCCTTGGAAGTTCCAGTTCTCTTCCCTGGTTCTTGTGATGTATTTTTACCTGAAAGTCACTCTTTTCTTTCTTTCCCAGCCTAGATAAATGTTTTCCCAATTATGTTCTTAGGAAAAGTCTTCATGACTCATGAGAAATTGGGGAGATAATTTTGTATTGTGAACATTGAGTTGATTCTCCTGCACTCTCCCAATGGACTCTCCTACTTTACTTCTCCTTTCCTTTGCTCCTGTCCTACTCTGTTAAATAAATTTTTCACCATGTCAAGGTACAGAATGCAAGATTGGTGGAGGAGAATGCTTAGTACGGTTAGAAAGGTACATACATGGACTAAGAGAATTGGTCAAAGACACTTCTCTACTTGAGGAGTTGCATTTTCTAAGAGGTTGGGTAAGTAGGGTCATGGGATTACAAAAATAGCTCTGTGACTTGAAAGTACCAGAAGTTTTATAAGCACATTCACTCATTTTTTTGTGTGTGTGCCTCTGTGCAACAGTCATTGCTTATTAAAATGTAAATATGAATTAAAATTTCAAATGTAGTATTTGGATTGGAGCTAAGCATTGCTACGTGGAACACAATGGAGGTACAATGTCTCAATTCATGCTTTAAGGTTAAACTTGTGCATATAAGTACCACTTAATCATTTTCACTTGCTCGGAATCTCACATACCATGAAATTAATTTTTCAGTTGAACCCTCACATGAATGATAACATTATTTTTTTCACCAGGATAATGGTTTACACCTTACATATCTATTTTATCTGGATATACTATGAAATAAATGACTATCTTTTTGTTGTTTGTTTTAGAAATAAAATCTTCCAATCATTTTTAAAAAATTAATGGCAATGTAAAAAATCCAAGCCAGTGCAATAGGATATCTTCAGTCATTGAAAACTACTCTTAAGCTTTCAATCATCCACCAGAGTCTGATTGAAGAGTATGGTTTATTATGATTCACAGTGTTGTTAATGAGTAAATCATTACATCATAATGAAAACCAATACATTGCTCGAGTTTCCTGTTGAGTGAGGCTGAATGGCTGTCTCCTGGGAACCAGGGACTCTAAAGAAAAATGAGAGTCCTAGGAGGTAATGCTGAGCATGAACTCCCATTGCCATTTTAAAAAATACAGTCCTCAAAATGCATAAACTGGAGTCTTTACAAGACAAGCAGAAAGATTATATTTTCTTTCACTGGTATAATTTGACTGATCTTAAAATAATGTATGTAGTTCTAATACACAGAATACAAGAAGGAAATTAAATTAATTTAGAAAACATTTGAAGACTTACGAGGAGGATTTGAAAATACATTGTTCCAGAGACCAATGCGAGGTTTTCAGAGAGCAGATTAAAAGATAACTGAAGTTTAAATAGCTAAGAAAAAGAATTATAAAGTCCTAAGTCTAGCCAAGGAAGATTTTAAAAATAGCAAAGATAGAAACATACCAGATATGAGATCTGTAATTTTTAGGTGTCTGTAATTAACTATTGCCAGTTGGAGTCAGACAACTGCAGTGATATTGGCCAACTAATCAAACAGGGAAGAAATCATCTTCTTGTGGTTAACTGTGAGCAGATTGTTTGTTAAAGGAGTAAAATAAAGTTGGGTCTGTAGGATGCATGAAAAAGGAACAGAGAGAGAGAGTATTTCTTTGATGGTATGAGCTTAATTAATGGGATGTATCAACAGGAAGGTTAACTCTCAACTTAAGTAACACTGTTCGCTCACCTGAAGCAACGATGGAAGAAGTGTGTTTATGTCACAGAACTCAGCTGGGCAACAGTATAGTTTTAAATTAATGCTAAAATGAGTTCAGTTCTGCAGAAAAGAGATGTAAGCATGAATGATAAATTTAAGATAAGTCAAACCACTTGTTTTTAAGGAGCTACCTGAAGCCAAGAAGGAGTGCTGTGATAGCATTCAAACACATCAGGTTATAAGGAAGAGAAATTCCGAGGCAGAGGAAGAAGCCCATCACCATCACCACTGAAGACATACACATATAAAATCACAGCACAGGGAAGGTGGATATTGAAGTGAAGCAAGTAGCCCAAAGGAAGTGCCAGTTATATGGTGTGCAACATTTAAAGATCATTAGTCTTAAGCAGAAGATATGCCGACAAGGAAAAATGGCCTTTGTGTGTAATGTACACAGAATTTAGGATCTCGTTAGTCCTGTAAAACCCTCTAAATGTTGCTGATTGCAGAGCTGAGAGAAGATTAAAGCTATTTGATTTAGGCAGTATGTAAGTTGATAAAGGAAAATGCAGAAAATAAAAGATAAATTATGATTTTTTTTAATATTTACTTCACATTTTACCAGGAGGATTGGGCACAAGTATGATTTCAGTGAGGTAGTTATGACATTTTTTAAGGAAAAAACTTTTCATTTTAATTTGGGGCATAGAGACAGTTTAATTTTTCTTTTTTTAGAGCCAAAATCTTGAGAAAGTACTATTGAAAAAGTAAGTTGAGATATTTTGTTAAAGGTTTGGCTTCAAAACAGTAAAAATACTTACTTTCCAGAATATTGTTTACCATATAAAATTTGGCAGAAAAGAGACCCCAAAACTAAATTTCCTGTGAGAAAAATGAGGGAGAGGCATTATGATAAAAATTAATTTCAATTAAAAGTCTACAGGTGCTGCACTTATTTGAAAATTTTAGAATCTCTGACACCAAAAGACCTTCGTGAGGAAGTCTAAGTGGTAGGAGGCATAAATTTCTGTTGTTACTTTGGGAAAGCCTTAATTGAGGACTGAAAGTACAGGTAGTATATGATGATTGACAGTCTCAAGACTTCTTTTTTGAGTTGTTACTCCGAAGAAGATGAAAGCATATTTTCAATGAACATAATTTTGATCAGAAGTCCTTAAATGTAGCTTAGCATGAATTTTATTGTAGTCCACCATCACACATACTACTGTGTACAGTTTAAAATATCCTTTTATTTTCGTCTGAATTCCTCTGAAGTCTGTGAATGTTGGATTTTCCTGTGTTTTTTGTATTTCTGTCAGACGTCATAAAAGTTTAGTTTTATTTCTGTTATTCAGCTGCTGCTTTGTGTTATTTGTGCCGGTCTTCATAAATAGGAGTTAAAAACTTCTTTATATATGCAAATATATATTTTCCTATTTACATATACTCAACTGTATGTTTCTAGACTTGTTCTTAGAGTAGCAGCTTTTGTAGTAGACATCGTGTGTACAGTATTCATTTTATATATGTCAGATCCTCAAGGGCCATGGCTTTTGCCAGATGAAGCACTTTTGATTTTGTGGCTGATGAAACACAGTGCTATTATCGATCTGTGCATGACACAGCCAGTCTCTCTGCTGGCAGAGTCTAGCAACATTTATCCAGGAATTTGTGAAATGTCACTCGGATCATGTTCGTAAGGTAAACTGTGCAAAATCCAGGATTCAAGCTGAGAATCCATGAGGAATTGGATGTGATTCTCTTATTCCTCCATCCTATATTCTAGGTCTGCCAAGTGGTATTTGTTAAAACAATGTCTGTGTTTTGTATTAGGTGTTGAAGAAAGTATGATTATCGCTAGGAACACCCTGTGCAGTTTAGCCATACTGCTGGTTTTCTCAAGTTTTTAAGTCACTTGGGAGAACAAGATTTCTAAGTCAGTGACAGTGATCTAAGCATTGCAAGTGTGTAATTTTGTTTTCTTTGTAGCAAGTGGATGATTCCTGTACAGCTGCAAGCAGGAAACTCTGCTTAGATTTTCTAAAGAAATTTAACTTTCCTTGCTTTATTTTGCATGTAGAGGTGTGTAGCAATTCATGTTTGTCAGTAAGATCTCATTATGTAATAGTGGTCAGAAAGGAAGTGTGAGAGTCTCTACAGGTAAAACTGTCATAATATTGATAATGACATATTTTCTTTCTTTATAAATATGATTGAGAACAGCTCACATTTTTGCTAGTATGAGAAGCAGGTCATTTCAAAAATACTGAAAACAAAGATATGTAACAAAACCCCAAACTTCCATGTACTATTCCTCTGTTTGTAACTTTTCCAGACATTTTATAGATGGTGTTGCAGTTTAAAAAATTGTTTTCAGGTATTAAAAAGGCACAAAAAGCTGCAATTCTTAATTTGCACTTTTTCTTTCCAAAGCAGTTATAATCATAACAATTTTAAAGTTAGCCATGAAGAAAAAAAAAAAAATTGCTGACATTTTTCCGATTTTAAGCATTAAAACATTAAAATCTTTCTTAAAGTCTTCTTGTATTTAATGTAAGAATCAGTTATTAGTTAAAGTAAGAAGAAAGAAGTTTTGTTGAATGAAAGTTCTGAGTTAGGCTGTCTTGGGATTTGTTTTCCAAAGCTAGCAAGGATTTTCTTTTGTTTTTCAAAAAAAATTTCTGCGGTTTGAATCTCAAAGGAAAAAATCAAGATTTAATTGAAACAGCACTTGTGAATGACCACAGATATGTTCTTGATACCTACTTTTTCAAATCTACTTTTCCAGTATTTGTACATTAACAGTTAACCTAGAGGGGAGAAGTTGTTATTAGTCATGAAAAAAATACATGCATATATGATGCCTTAATTTTTGCATGTCATTCTTCCCTTTTTAAGTTTACCATATGTTAAATCCACCATAAGGTAAAACTCAGTAAGTTGTGGGAAAAATCAAAATAGTAGTTGGTAGGTTTTTGGACTGGGTTGTGGCTTTTTTGCTTGCTTGGGGTTTTGTTTTGGTTTGTGGGATTTATTTTGTCTTGTGGATATGTGTGTTGATTTTGCAAAGATCCACAGGCTGAACAAATACCAGTGTGTGCTTCTTAGGAACACAAAGATGGTACTTCATAGCATGAGGGCCACCAGATTGTCAAAATACTGCTCTTCATAGCAGAACTATTGCTAGCTTGTCAGGCATTGCTTTTACAGAGAATTTCAGAGAGGACATTTCTTTTTCTACTTAGCAATGTCAAGATGCTCTGTGTAATAGTGTATCTTGTTTTGGCACTGCACACAAAACGCATATTGGAAGGAAGGAATAAGAATTTTAGTAAGGTTTAAACATAACAAGGAAAGTTGAAGGTCTATAATTAATGAAATCTGAAAATAATAACAGATTGATAGTAAAGACTGAAGGAATGTAATACCCACCTTTCCATGGATAAAAGACTATTTAAAATTAGTGGTCAGTTTGTGCTTCCATATCTTTTAAAGAGAATGGATTTAATTTTTCAAGAAGGACCACTTACCTTATATATATACCACTTGTGTATAATGCACATTTTCTCTTGGAGAATACTGAGGATGGCTGGCAGGAGAATCTTCTCTTCATTGAAACCAAAATTTTCAGGAATTATTTCCTTACACAGTTTGGTACTTGTGCTATGTTTAATATATTCTTGACATCTTAATGTATGCTTTCTTATTTAGCAATTAATTTTTCTTGTCCTCATTCTCCAATGGAAGGTCTTTTTTTAAAGGTAACTAGCACAGGAAAGATACCTTAATAGAGAAGAGTTTGAACAACGGCTCTAGAAGCTAGTCCTTGAAAACCCTTACTCCTTGGACACCAAGTCCTCCTTTTCCTCTATGCATTTTATTACTCTTTGGTCTCTACTAAGATTTATCAGTGATCAGAAAGGAGGACCATAACAGCTCCTTCAAGAAAAAGAGTTCTTTTGGACTCCTCTGGATTGCAGAAGAGGAATCTTCACCTTCACCAGTTCCTCACTGATAGGTCTGCAAAACACCAGTGTCCTGTTCGACCCTATTATCTTACCTGTCAGACACTGAGATTTCTTTCTCTAGATTATATTGCACAGAGGGAATTGGTATTTTTGTTAGAGCTTGCATTTTACTCCAGTTTTCTCATTCCCACAACCCCCTGTTTAAGCTTATGTTGTCAAAGGTAATTCTGCTGCTCTGTTGGCCTGGCTACTCCCTTGCACTACAGGAAGAAACTTCGAAACATGTCCATAGCCAGGATTACAAGCCATTCTTACCACTTCACCAAGGATGATGCATGAACCTTCTCAAAGTTTCTTTTTGTTTGTTGGGTTTTTTGGGCTTTTGCTTTGTTTTGGGTTGGTTGGTTGTTTTTTTTCTGTTTTGTTTTCATTTTATTTGTTTTTTTTCTCTTTTTTGTTTGGGGGGATTTTTTGGACTTTCTAGGCATAAAGAAATGGGAGTCAAGAACTAAGACATCTTCTACAACAGTAGAAAAAGAAAGTGTTACAGCAAAAACACTTCTGAGACAAGGAAACTACACCTGGTATTCCTTTTGAAAAATACATATCTACAACTTTTCCTCTTTGGGATTGTCTTAGTTATTCTCTGTCTTAGAGTCCTTATTGTTGCACAGAATGAGTGCTGGTTCCCAGGATTCTATTTCATCCTTGCCAAAGTCAGACACTCTTACTGTCCTAGCAAACCTAGGGAAGAAATTTGTAGTTTTGACAAGGTATTGGTTTGGCTGAAGTGCCTGAACCTCGTGGACTCGGTAACTGCTAGAGGAGATAGAAAGAATATTTATGCTTTCTTACTAATATTTTGCATGATCCAATTTGCTCTCCTAAAGTTTAATTGGGAATTAATGAGGTAGTCATGGACTCATGTCTACCCATGGCTTGTATCATGCTCAGGTTTACTTTACATCACTCCTTTCTACTCTTGATGCCTAATGTTGACGCAGTTCCTTTCCCAGCAGTGCAGACTATGACTAGCTGTAGCCACAGCACATCTCACGAGGTTCATAGGCACTGGGAAAGCACCTACTCTTTGGTGGCTGAACTGTGCACAGTGTTCTCTTTATTTCTGGATTGAAAGGTCATCCTGTGCTCTTTAGGGTATTGTGTACACAAAATGGTTGATTTTGTCTATACTCTTATCTTGGTAAAACCAGCAGAAGAAAATGAGGGAATTGCTAAGCAGATGTAGGTCTCGTTCAAGCTGGGATTTAGAATTGCAGTGTTGTCCTCAAACTGTACAGGTATGTGAAAATAATGAATTTCCAGAGTGAGTCATAATATTGATGATAATCATGATAAAGTGAAAGTCTATTTCACTTCAGATATTAAATACGTATAAATAGTATATAAAAAATATAGTAATATAAAGAGTATTTTACCCTAAACTGTTCATTTATGTCTGTAATTTTAACAAGGGTTCTGATGATAGCATAAAGTACAAATTAAAGATAAGACTGTGGGGGTTCATTTACAAGAATCCAGGGATGAACTACCAATTTAATTTATATGAAGTACATTTTAGTGTTATTTTTAAATGCAGTTCATTATTTTGAAGAATGTTCCTGCCTTTGCATCCTCCCCACAATGTCTGTCATCTGATTTCTCATACCTTTCTAAAGTGGCCGGCAATGTCTTTGTTTTCTTTTATAGAAATGTGAATAATAAATAAATATTTATATAATATCACCTTTATGTGATTAGAAAAATTCCTTCCAGATACTTAACAGTTTTTTCCCTACAATTCTTTGTTGTTTATTTCTGTTTCTTATTCTCTGTGAGAACATAGAACTTTTCCATTACCTAAGTTTGTTAATACAGTCTATATTTAAAATGTTTTTCTTTTACACAGCTCTCTGCGTGAAAACAAATGAGAATACCTTCTGAGGACATCTTTTCTGCTTTTATTAATATTTGAAGTTGCTGAAAATGAGATACTTAAATAATTGAATAAAATTAAGCATAGAGCTATCTTTATAAATTTTGTTCCTTGAATATTGCAACCAGCTTCTCAGAATGGCTATAGCCTACATACATTTTAGTAATTTTTATTTTGAAATAGTTACCTCACTTCCTCAAAATAGGTTGAAAGAGAACAGTCTTTAACAGTTAAAAATCTGAAATTTGAGCCAAGGAAAATAACATATGAAGAGTAATATGGGAGATGGAACAGCTTTCCCTACAAGCACAGATTTCCTGCCCACTTCCATTAGAAATGCA
This sequence comes from Pseudopodoces humilis, assembly GCF_049639895.1. Lineage (NCBI taxonomy): Eukaryota > Metazoa > Chordata > Aves > Passeriformes > Paridae > Pseudopodoces > Pseudopodoces humilis. Next base: position 44,682,342 of record NC_142203.1, on the reverse strand, counting down.
GAAATATTTCAGTAGAAAATGTTTCACTCTCTAAAACACATGGATGTAAGGAGAGGTTAAATTAATATTTCACCATTCTTTTAGTTGTTTTGTTTTATTTTTTCTTATATATTCTCTTAAAAATAACTTTATTTTCTAAAGATATAAAGCTGTATGCTTTGGAACTAAGTGGGTAAATCAAAAGAAAGTTTAAACACAGTCTTTAAAATAGCATTTTCATTTTGGTTTCTCTCTGTTTTATGTGAGTTATACGGAAAACAGATGGAAGCATTATTAATTTTTTCCCCCAATGAGTTTTAGTGCAGCATATTTGTATGTGTTATCTGAAACATATGAATACTTAGTATTGCTGCTGTTAAATTTGTAATGAGTTGTAGGGATTGTGAAATTCCCTGACTGGCTCTCATGCAAGCAGTTCATTTGCAGTGCTTAGAAGTGTTAAGATTAAGCAGGGGGAATATGGCAAGCACTATCCCTGACCCTAAATGAAAAATTCAAATTTCCAGCTTTATGAGTTTGCCCCAACTCTTATGTTTGGTGGAAAACAGATAAATACTGTGTAGTCCTGAAAAAAACCCCCATGCAGTAAAACCTGGTCGTAACTACAAAAGAGCCCATGGATACCATGTCTTATACTGAAAATTCCCTCGTAAGTATAAAGCTATGGAAATCTTGGGGCAAATTTTAAGCATCAGCTGGAAGACTTTCCTTTTGCATTGCAATACTTGATGTGCGCAGGCGTGTTAGGTGTTGGAATACTATTATTTATTAGTATTTATTTAAATAGCAGTGGTGGAGACATGAAAGCATTGGTTTTGAACTTCAGCCACATGTTCACAACTGGCTTTCCATAATACTCAGATATTTTCAAACAGGACAAAGTCTCATGAATTGTCTACAGTTAAATTTTAATTTTTAATTTATTTGTAGTAAAACATTTTTCGTGTACTGTGTTGTTTCTGGCAGATACTAATATTTCAAATAAGTTCAAATATAATATATATGGAAATACTGAATATTTTTATTTTTAATAAATATTGATTTCTTCAAGTTCTGTAATTTTTCTCTGGAAATATTAAGGCCTTGCAGACAATGTCCAGCACAGCTGTATATTTTGTCAGTTTACATCTCCGTATTGGAAAATCAATCACAACAAAAATTAAATCATATAGTTGTGATCATATAATTGATCATTATGAAACTACTTGTATAAGTACTGTTAAATAAATAGTTAATAGTCCTTATATTCCCTTGAAATTTGCAAGGACAGATGGAGTGCAGCATCTGCTTTAGTATGAAAGAAAGATAGTGTTCTTAATACGTACAAAAATTAGAGATGGGATACAGCAGTGTTTACTTGTACAGAGACATGAAATGAAAGTGCTAGAAAATGAAGGCTAAAATAGAATTGCTGCAGGACAAAACCTGTATCTTTGAATTGGTGTAATCATTATACAGATGACATATATCAGAAGCATTTTCACCATCTTAAATATTGTGATTTATATTATTACCATTTTTTCCTCCTATTTTCTATAATTTATTTGAAAAATCATTTGTTGCACAAAGCCAGTTCTGTACTCAGACCTGTCTCTTGTTATAGGAGCAGTTAATTTCTTGTAGAATTTGGCCCAGAATATATGACTCCATTTCATTTATATATGAGTGTTGTATGTTTCTCTAAAATAGAGCTTTGTTTTCTGCTCTTGATCTATGTGATATTATTAATATTTACAAAAAGAGAAAAACAAACCCAAATTCAAAAAGTCCACGTCTGGAGTGATTCTATTGATTTTCTTTTTATATTATTTAATAAGTTGCTGTAGTCAGATGTTGCAATGCTAGACTTTTATAAGTTGTAGAATAAACATAGCTGTAGATTAATTGTAAGTGAATTAAAATTACAGGTAAAATGTTTATTTTTACCTGGAAAATTTGTTTATGAAGTATTATACAGCAAATAGCCCTTTATAAATGATGACTGATCAGTAGTTGTACATGTTTTAGAAGACACTCAAAATCTTTGCGTCTAGGAATCATCGTTAGTAATAACAAATATTTTTCCAATATTTGCTGAATTTATAATTTGTATGTGTGAAAGGGCTATTCCAATGTAAATATTGCTGTTTTAATGCAGATGAACTGCACTAGTAGTGTTACTACTATCAACAGGACAAATGTTTTTCTTTAGTAAAATATCTGAGATGAGAAATGTACCTCTTATCTACTGGTTAATGCCTGTGCTTCTCTTTGGGGAACTAATTTAAACACTTCACGAGAGATTGACATTTTCAGTACCTTAAACATCCTTAAAAGCTGCTTTGTTCACTGCAAACCATATTTAGTATGACCTCATAATAATGTAGCACACCTCAAGTGTCATGCCTGTCTTTACTATGCACTTTGGAGCTGTGTTCATCTATACTAGACAACTGCACTTCAAGGAAAGATTTTTTTTTTTTTCCTTGATAGGCAATTAGCAGTAATTAGGAAGATTCACTTCAGTAAGGTGTCAACACGAGATTGTTTAAAAAAGTTGAATGTCAGTGGCTTTAAAAGAGGGTTCTTTTCCCTGACACATAGGTATGGCATGTGAAACATGAAATGTTAATTTAACTTTTCTGCTTATTATTCATGCACAATATTATTTTGTCATTCAGATACTACACTGACAGAGTGCAAAGGGTGTTAAAATAGTGCTGCTGGAATAAAAAGAGGATTAATCTACCATTGGCCAATTAGCCAAAGGGTACTTAATGGTCTCTAAAGGCTACTGAAGTCTAACAACTAGCTAAAGCACTGGCAAAAAGTCCTCTATATTACCTTCATTTATTTGACATTTTGTGGAATAGTCAGCTCCTGATAACTGCATTTGGCTGAAAAAAAAAATACAACTAAATGATTCAGTAGATTTTACTAAAATTTCGGGATAAATGACAAATAAATTCTATATTTTAGAAGTTTGTCTTGCTTTTGGGGGGTCTTTGTTTCAATTTAGGGATGGGATATTAAGTCACCAAAGACTTCTGTTTGATACTTTGTCTTCATGTCTAGAATACTAAGTTATCAACCACTTACAGCACTTGCATGAAAAGAACTTTGATCGAGGATTTGAAGTTATTTGCCTTTTCTCTATATGATCACATTAAGTATTCAGCACAGCTTTTTGGTCTGGTTTATATATTTTCAGATAACTACATACCATCTTTATTAATTTTACCTTTTTCTTTTTTTCTATGGCCCATCAGGCAGAGGAAGGTTTGAGAGAATGCAGAAGGGTCAAGTTTAGTGGGATTGACACAATAAATTCGTCTCTGACATTGTAAATAGGTTTATCATTATGTTATAATAATATTTGAGAGAGTGAGTAAAATCAAACCTAGCTTTCTGCCTGCAAGCATGCTTTGAAAAGTTCTTTCATGTTTTATGTGTGCAGCAAGTACTGCTTATTTTGTATGCTTTACATGAGACTGTGAGAAAATAGTGCTCCATGTAAAGCATTTATTGAAGCAGTGTTAAATTCTAAAACCGAACTTTGTATAGGAGCTATGCATATAGCAAATATATTCTATTACCAACTGTAGCAAGGTTTCTTAGAGAAAAGAAAAATGAGAGTGTTAACTTCAGTTTTCTTGCAGATGTAGCAGTGTTTTTGTCTGCCAGGATCTTAGGGTGGGAAGCTCCACAGAAAATGAGATTTTTGCACCACAGAGTATATTAGCTTTAGTTTTCAAAATGAGTAGTAAAATAAGATTGTGTCACTGCTTAAAAAGTGTGTCAAGAATGCCTGATTTACATCGGGTTTATATTTTTTTATATAATATATTTTGTAAATATGAATGTGTGGGACTGACTGACTTCAGTAGCAGTACAGTATCAGCTTCTTCCAAGATAAATGTTATATTCATACATGCCAGCTGCAGTAGAATAGTGACTTCTGTGAAATGAGCTCAAAGTCCCTTACGGAGTGATTGTGATGCCAAGGAGCAATAGGCCATCCCAGGAACTTCCTGTGTTAACCCATTGGGCCTTCCACACAGCTGTCTTTCTGAGCAGAGGGTTTATGGTGAAAAGCCTTGCTGAGTCACTGCAAGTTTTGTATTGACTACATAGAAACTGAGGTTTCATCACTTACTCCTTTGTGAACAGCAGAACAGAGTGTCATGGGTATACCAGGAACAAGGAGATTAAGATAGATGGATGTTAAAATATTGAACCTATAAACATCTGTTAAGCCAAAAACACTCTGGAGGAGGTGCAGCAGACAAAGGCCGCTACATCACAGAGGAACAGCAGTAGGCTGCCTTTACCAACATCTGGTCTAGCTGATGTTTAAGATTCTTCTACCTTTCATCCTGGTGACCTCTTCCCCTGGAGTAAATTCTTTTTACTCAGTAATTCAGGATTTGTGTGCATGGTAGAACACACAAATAAACTTTTTGTTGTGTCTAAAAAAAGAAAAAATAATTAAAAACTTGACCTAAAATATAGGGAGTGGTGAAGAACACCAGGGTGATGAACTTCTTTCTTAAGTGAATACAAGGAATATCTTTTAGGTATAAATATCTTGATAGGGCAGTGGGGCTGTTTTTTACATCTCACATGGATTTATATAGGATTTTCTCATAACTGTTCAATAGATTAAAAATAGAGGAGTAATGCAGTAGAATTATCAGTCCTGTAGTACATTTACAAAATCTACGGAAGTATTAAGAGACAACTTCAGTGAAATATCTGATTGCAGTTGAGTGCCTGTCTGCTTTTGTGAGTTTGGGCTCTTGTACATCATATACTATTTTCACTTCATCCCTATAGCTCTTAGGCTGTTTACGAATTTAGGTAGATTCTTATTCTAAAACCTTTCTTCCTACCTCCTTAAGTAGTTCCTGTAACCGTCATCTTTAGTACCAAGAAGAACTTTTCTTTTTGAAAATATTTGCTATAATTTTTGAGAATGTAGCCAGTGCAATTCATGATGTTTTAGAATTGATGCATATTGTCAGCAGCAGTAGCCTGAGAAACTTCTGAGAGTCATGAGCTATCTTGGGCAGATATGGGGGCATTTCTAATTTTGAACAGAGATATTGATCTAGCTATGATTTTTTTTTTTTTCTTTTTATGAATAATTTATTATAGAGACACTGAATCATGAAATTCTGCATGTAGAAATATTGGTTATACTGGACAAATTAACATAATCCTCATATTTTTCTATACTATGTCCTTCTGTACTACTACTGGTTTTTCTCATTGAAAAGGTCCTCATTTTGTCTTTTGCTCATCAAATGTAGTAATTATGAGGAGAATATATCAGATTAAGGAATAGTCAATTAGAAAATACTCTATCTCCCTCTTGTTTAATAATGATAGCAGACACAGAAGAGAATGGAAAGATTAACTCCTTTACTAAGAACAGTGCTTTCCTCAGATACATATGTAAAATGCCCACTGACTTTAATAAGTGCACTTGGTGAATATGAAATAAATACTGTTAGAGTTTTAACTTTAAATACCGGATGAATTTTCCTTGTACCCATGATATTTTTTTAGGCTAATGCAAAATATACAAGCATTCTTTTCTCATTCGTAATGGGAATAAACGTGACTCTCTTTTTATCTGTATATATCTTCAGATCTTCAGATTATTGTCATGGGAGTGTATGTTTTTTTTTAACACATATATATGATTTTTTTTTCCTAATGGCATGAAGCTGTATAAAATCTAATTTGCAAGTTAAATAATTAACTGCTTGAAAATAGAATACTTAACTTTCACCTTTTTTGTGGGTTTTTTTGTTTGCTTTTTGAGATTTTTTTTTTATTTTGGCGGGGGAGAGTTGTGTGTTTTTTTGATTTTTGGTTGGGTATTTTGTTTAGAACTAGCACATAATCAGGTGCACATTTAGTTATTTCAAGATGTCATGGAGTTCTCTTGTTTCTGATCAGGATTCTTCACAAAAAACTGGGGGGTTTTTTTGAAATATTTCAGTACGATTTTGAACATTTTTTCTTATGTTAAGGTACTGTATTACAGTCTTACTTGGAGTAATAAGATAGCATTTTAATAACCCTTTTAAGGATCAGAGAGCTGTTAGGCCATTGTTGGCTTTTGGCTGACTACAGTTTTGTGAAAGTTAATCACTAGCATGGAGATTATTTCCGTTCCCCTTTTTGCATAACAACATTCAATAATTTAAATTAAAGCAATTATTTAAAACATTACTTCTGTAAGGAATAATGTGAAATATATTGGTACAAAGATTGAATAAGTCTTATTGGTTGTCAGTCAAGTGCAATAAGACTGAGAGTTTGTTTGCACGATATTTATTTGAACTAAATCCCTAACAAGGCTTTTCTGCTAATTGGACTTAGCATTTATGTTGCTAAGTGAGAAGCATTTTGGCTGCAGTATAGGGTGGTAAGACCTACCCAGTGGAATAAACAACTAACATCTGTTATCCTGTCCTGCTCCAGCTTGTCTTTTACCACTTAAGTACTTCAGCCCTAGAGTCAAGGTTATGGAATGTGCGGTTCTCTGGCTATGGTGCATATATTGAAAGGGATGAAATAACACATAGGTAAAGACCAGCCAACCAGGAGATGTTTAGTGCAGCTGGTCCACATGGCTTTAACCTCTACAAGCCCTACAAATATCAAAACAAAAGCCAAGAGAAGGGTGTATGTTTTATAGCAGTTGTCAACACAGCATTTCAAGTGAGCTTACAGTGGTCACCATTATAACAGATTTGACATTTAACTACCCTTAATTCACACTGTTGTCTGAGACACCATGGTATTTCTTCATGTTCTGTGTAGAAATAATTGCTGAATTCCAGGGAGGCTCTAGATAAACATGTTTCAACAGTAACTGCTGTTACAGTTTTGTATGATAATTTTTGTTTCTCATGGTTAGAACAGCAACATATTCAGTCAAAACTGAATTATTTTGCCTTAAAATAATTGCTTGTTTTCAGTGGTAGTAGATTTTTTTTTCTGCCTGATTTGATCTTTTTCTGTACTAGAGAATTCAACCAACAGCTATGCAATGTAATTACACGTAATATATATAGCTTCATTCCTCTTGAATGCTGAACTGGAGAAACATCTCATATGATCAAGCAAAAATATATTTAGGATGAATTTTTGATTGTTTATTCTCTTTGTAAAACAGGTGTTGACCTCAACCTGGCCAAGTGGCAACAGGAGGAGGAAGATTTACAAGGAAAATTAAAGTTGAGGGAACATCTGTCTCAAACTGCTGGCAAGAGTGAAGCTACACCAGCTCCTTCAAAGAACACTGATTTAGAGATGAAACAGCTGCAGTGCAAACTAAAGGTGACAGAATGGATTATCTAGTGCTGAGGATAATTGGTATGAGCAGTAGTTCATAACTGGGTCAAGCAGACATACATAAACTCCCATGCACCTATCATTTCGTAGACAATGATTAGTAGCTTAAGTGTTGAATTGCCTTTGATGGTAAATAGAAATGTAGTCATAGACAGAACTAAAAGTTCTAAAATGATTTCTGCAGAGCAAATAGGCCAGACAAGAAGTCTTGCTGGGTTTTTGCACAATGATAAAGTACATCTTGTTGGAATGTGCTGTGGAATTAGTTTGATGAGAATTCAGTTGATTCCTTTCTTCCTTTAAGAAGGAGAAAAGCAGTAGCTGTCTGTGAAAGAGAAGCAAAGAATTTGAGCTACTGGATTGTCTTTGTCTTCAGAGAGACTTTTTTTTTTTTCATTTGTGTGTTTGTGCATTAGTTGGTAGGAAAATACTGACTGGTAGATGATTTCACTTTTCAGTCTCGGGTGATTTTGTTGCATGTGAATGTGCAGAGGCTGGACTGTGTTGTTCTGAAAGCTTTCTCAGCAGGTGGCCTGGCTCAAACATATTAATTCTTCTTCTCTTCTCACTGGAGGAAATATATTTGCAACAGTATGTCTTCAAGTTGTTTTTTCCCATTGTTTTCTGTTAAATAGTAGAGGAAAGAGAAAAGGTCAAAATGGTACAGCTTTGTGCTGCTAGAAGAAACCTTTCAGAAGCAAGAAGTCTGCCAAAGGATCAGCTAGAAGAAAAGGCTGTGTTACATGGTCAGCATAGCTCACTCTAAATGCTGGATTAGCTGTGCTAGCACATGAGATGTGGGTAATGCTCAGACCTTTTAGCTGTTGATGGTAATCATGGTATTACAGATCATGGCTATTGCACACTGGATGCATAACATCTGAATTCAAGGATTAGTAAAGGTAGGTCACATTGATAAAGAGATGAGGCCAGCAGGGAGCAGCCATGAAAAGGCACATAAATTGATCTTCTTTAATTATGAGAAAGAGTTCTTAAAACCATACACACTGTCTTCTTAAGTATTGTTTTTAGGTTTGGGATTGACTAATCTGCTTCTGTTGCTGGTGAGTGGTAATTTCTGTTAATTAGGGGTGTACCATTTAGATGAGTATCTTCATTATCCAGAAATCTAGCAGTCAACAGATCTATGCAAGTAGGAAAAATAAAAAAAGGGGATTCATTTTTTTAAATAGCTGAAGAGTAACACCCGTGCTAGGAGCCTACTCTATTTGTCTGCCAAATGCGAACAGCAAAACAAATTGATGAAAAATCAAAGGAGTTTTTTTTGTTTCTGCAGCAGAGGAAATATTTAGCAAGCATATATAAATCTGATATCAAAAATACTAGCATGACTTTTAATTCCTTCTTAAAGATATATTAAATTTTTAATGAAAAAAATAAATCATGTATGCAAAACTATATTTAGGATGGAGATAGTCTGTGACCTCAAATGCTAAGCAGTAGAGTAAATTCACTGGTTTCTGAATTGGATGGCAGTTTTGAATATAAGGACCTCAAAAACTAAAATCAAGTTTCTAAAATTCTTAACTTTATTTAAGGCTAGTTTAAGTCCTGCAAGTCATTTTTTAGCAGAAGAATTTGGCAAAGGGTTTTCAATTATTGTTCCAGGCTCTCTAGCTGACTTAAAAATGAGACACATAGTTATTCTCCTGAATATCTGAATCTCTAAGCAGCAAAACCTTTCCTTATAGCTCAAAATGTCAAAGTACCTGGCCTTGTTAGTTAATTTTTTTTTCTTAGCACTGTCTTTGCAGTGCTTGTTTACGTTGTGTGTAATGACTCCTTGTGTCTTTGCCAATAGGAAGAAATGTGTTAAGTGTGGGTGGTGAGTTTGGAAGCAGACTACCATAAGCATATGTCTTTGCCTCTGAACATGTGCAGAGGCCCACCTAAGTACTCAAGTTCATGTCTGGTGTGTAAACCACGAAACCGGGTGCTGTGCTTTAAGCTAATGGAACTCAAGCTCCACAAACAGGTCTCAGGAAACTCAGGAATATTCTGCTAGCATACATCATTTTAACAATTTTCTGGTTATACCCCACATTATAATAATAGTAAATAGACTAGACAAGTTATTAAGAACAATATTTTATATCTAACTATGCACACAAGGATATATACTCCCCTTGAGGTGCACAGAGTTATGTACAATACTCCCATTTATGTTAATAGGCATTACAAGTCTGCACTGAGCAGAGAAATTCTCCTGAAGTATCATTGTTTACAGCATGTCTGATCTGTTTGCTTATTGTTTTTACATAGTCAGTAAAAAGCTGTAGTGCAGTGGCTAAATCTGTATACCTATAGGCACATGTATATTTTGTGCTTATGCTTAACGTGTATCTTTTGGCAACACCTTTTGGAGTTCTGCAATAGCTCTCTGTGGAGTATTTGAGCTGCCATTTCAGCAATGGCATTCAATGCATATGCTCAGATTGCTAAGATGGCTACTTAGTTAAATTATTTTTTTTTCTTTTTTTCTGTAGACTGATTCAGATGTTCTGAATTTAGATCTTGGGTAGATGATATGTGTAATTGCCTGTATGAATAGAGGCACTTTTTTCCTTATTATATACAAATGTGGAATGCTCAACAACTGTATAATTGTCCTTCACTGGAATGACATGTGCCTGAAAATTAGGATCATACCTGGTTGTTACTGAAATGTAGAATTTGTGTTAATACAGACAAATGAAAATGTCTTTGTCTTGTGCTTTGAATTTCAGGAGACATAAAAAACAGCAACTCTTGTAAATTGTCTTGTATTTCCCAATACTCAAGATGATAGGAATTATTGGACATTCTTGCTGTATAGATGTAGACTCCTTGTGCTGTAGAACTACACTATTCAAAGATGTAGCTCAAATGCAGACCCAGTTTTACTTCTCTTCTGTTATGTGCTATTCTAACCATGCTATGCAAAAGAAAATACAGGCCTGATTGGTTCTTGCATGTCCCAGGGAACATCTATTAACCATACATTATTAGAACAGTGGAGAAAAAATTATTTCATATTATTTTCCAGGGAGTGTACTTCTTCTTAAGTGTTCCTAGAAAGTAAGAATGCTCATTTTATACCAGTTCATTTCTAAGAACCTTCATAAATTACATGGGAATTTACTGAGATTTTTTTTTTTTTTCAAAATTTACTGTTGACTGTGATCACATTCAGTCTACTTTATTTATATTTTAATATATTTTCAATATAGAATTCGAACACTGAGATCACGATAAGCAATCGACCACCATTAAGTCACTAAGAAAACAAGTCCTGGAAAAGGAAGAACGGATTCGCGAACTACAGGCCAAGCATGATCCCTCTTCTATCCATTGTGTCTGGTGCCACCCAGTGGCAGCTGTGAAATTCCCACAACGTCAACTGCTCCTAGATTCTTAAGAGAACGATGTACTCTCTTTATTGCAGTCTTGCATAGTGTTACAGGGTTTGTTTTTTTAAAAACTGGAGTAGTTTATGGTTAAATTGCGTTTTTTTTTTTTTTTAAATTGGAGAGTGATAAGCTGGCTGAAGTATCTGTATGGAAGTAAGAATTAAGCAGCTTAAGTCAGAACTCAGACTCTAGAGTAGACTACTTTATCCTTGATGTAAGTCGAAATGAATTCCTCAGCACTGTTAAACACAGTCTTTCAAATTCAGTAATTCCTTGCCTAGGGGCTAAGAGACATGTCAAGGTTCAGATGCTTAAATAAGATTAAATAGCTAGTCTTATATTCAAATAAAGTTCAAAAGGACAGTTGTATTTGTTTCTATTTGAATTGATTCAGGTCTGCTATTCATTTTGTAAACCAAAAATTGTCATGTATGCAACTGATACTTTTTATTCTACCTGCTGTAACTGATATAATACTGTTCTTCAATTATATTACTCTATCAACTATAACAAAGCTATTAGTATATCTGAATTTCTTGTCTGCCCAAGAGTTTAACTCCTCTAACCTTTCTGATTTTTTTAACTGAAGAAAGAATGCACTTATCTGAAAATACTTCATTTGAAAAATAGAGAGCCCTAAAAATGGTTAAATTGTAGATTGTTTATTTTCTGTTTCAAAGTGAATTTTTCCACCATAAGATTTTAAATTTAAAATAGTTATTGGATAGCATACTTTCTTTATAAAATAGATTTTATAATTTTCATAAGCTGTAAGATATAATAACTAAAATAACAGAGTATAAAGAAATTTTTAGATGTGCTGTATTCCTGGGGATTTTTTTTAATACAATATTGACATTGTATTAACAGTGTTGTATTCCTGAACATACTACCATTCATTTTGATTTCATTGGAAAAAAATCTAGATATCTGGATATATTTAGGTATTGCTTGTGTTTATATTTAAAATATAAATTAGTGTTCTAATAGTGGAAGCATTTTATAAGGCATTATTTTCTCATTGAACAAAGATTACTTTTTAGCGCATGAGAGTTTTGGGGGTTTTATGAGAAATTTCTGACAAAAGCTGATGCTATTTCTAGGTTTTGTATTTTGTCTCATCTGACACACAAGGATAGAGTTTTTTCAATTGTTTCTGTGAATTACTCAGTTGGATGAAAGGAGGCTTTCCCATTTTGCTTTCTTTTGAAAATAATTTTGCAAAAAATACTATTTGAATGATTGTTTGAGACATCAAAGGAATTTAATTAATTGAATTTTTTGGTTTAGAAGCTTTCTTTTCCCTTTTCTTGATAATAGTTTAAGAATTATTGTGATTTCAGTTCAGATAAGCAAAAATCAAATAAAAAATATATTGCATATTTAGAAAAAGGTCTCTTTAATAAGAGACTGAAACTGGGTTTAGTACTTGGCAACCAGGTAAATTGCAAGAACCGCATGAGTTTTCATTTTTGAAAGTGTTGCAGAGCTATAGGCATGATAGATTGTCTACTGCCTTTATACCTTTTAGTTGCATATTAACCAAATTTTCTAGCAGTGACATGCAGTCCAGCTTCCCCTGCAGAATTTCTCAGTTGGAGGGGGATTTTACTATGAAAAGATATTTGATAGAAGACTTAAGGTCTCATCTAAAAGAAAATCAAGAAAATGAGAAAACCTCAAATGAAACATCGAAAAGACTTGAGAGAAAGGTACTTCTTTCTTGCTATTCCTAGTTTTCGAAAAAACAGAAGCTGGTGGGTTTACAGAAGTTATTTCAACACACTATACATATTAAATCAATATATTGCTTAAAGCAAAGAACATACAGTTAATTGAAGGGTGTAATTCCCTCCACTATAATTTGTATGAAATCAGTATATGGTGATAGCTTGAATGGATTCAACATAGTTTAATTTATCTTTGTTATAGGTGTAATTAAGTATTAAGATATTCAGAACACACAGTTGTGAGGATATGCTCTAAGTAGTGGGATTTAGTTTTATGCAATGTAAGTTCACAAAATATAGTAGACCTGAAACAAGAGTGATTTTACATGACATATGCTAATGAAGTCCATGCATCTCTCCTGGCTATAGTAGTTAAACGCTTTAATATGTTAATCTATTTTCTACTGCAGTGTTATGAATGATTCACTGTTCTTAGCTTGAAGTAATTCTAACTGTGTAGGTAGTGGTTGACTTTTATAGCAAATTATTTTCTCCTGCAAAATTTTAGTATGATTTTGCAGGAGGTAAGAGAACTTGTATATAGTTTAGCATATTTCCAAAAATACTACCTTACGCATTGCACTTTGGCCTTCAGTTCCAGAAAAAGATCATGATGTTTGTTTGTTAGGTTATGCAGCTTATAACCCCAAAATAGAAATAAACAATCTGCCAGTTTGCTTTTGTTTGCCTAGAATGCAAGTGCTTGCTGAATGTCACAAGCATTATTCCTGCTTGCAGTCATACAGCATTTGCAGCTCCGAAGAGAGCTACCGTATAACCCTCCATGCTAAAGATAAGGTGTTATTAAGAAATCCACAGCCAGAAAGTGAAAGCATAAGTAAGCAAGGGAGCTAAGGTATGACATGAGAAAAATACCTGGTTTTGGTTTCGGTTTTAGAATGGAATGTTGTGCTTTAGTGCTGTACTTGGAGTATTTTAAGCACTTCATTTCCAGAGAATCATATTCCATACATTATTTTGATAATTATATGTGAAAATCAGCTTGATAAATTTTACATTATCTTCAGCAAAAGATCAAAGAAATTCCCTGTTACTCGATATTGTCAGGAAAACTTTGTGCTTAGCACTATAGGAAAGCGGAACGATATTTAGGAGCATTGTTTTTTTTAATTTTACCCTCAATCAGTGTTTTCATTAGATAATCATTATCTTAGAAGTTTTACAGACTATTAACAAATGGACAGTTATTTTTTCAGCTGAGTTTGAATTTATGTTTTTATCTCTGACAAAAAGAATTAGTGGAAGTTGCCGTTTACTCCCTTTTGCAATTACTCTAAGTTTAAAGTATATATGAACAAACAGCTCTGCAAATGAAGAGCTTTTCTTTATATTTAATGCAAGTCAAAACTTTATGTAACGAGATTGTTTGCAAACTGATCTCTACTGGCTCAACAGCAGAGGTCCATTAAAGTCTGCAATTTCAGAAAAAGATACTTCAGTAAAATTATTTCTGTAGTTATGTATTTTTATGTAATAAAGGTATGCTTAGTTCTGATTTCGTTCTAATTTTGAAATTTTCTATCTTGACAGTCAATGCCTTTCATTATTTCAGGTGAAGGCACTGGCTGAAGACGAAAAGCTTCCATTGACTCAATGAAACAAAGATTTAATGTAGCTATGAAAGAGAAGTCTCAGTATGAGCAGATGTATCACAATGCCAAAGATGATTTGGAGAAATAGGTGTAATTAGAGTTTTGATGGCTCCACTGTGGAACTTTCTCATACCTTACTTTCAAATGAAAAGTTGCAAGGTCATCAGCTTAAGCTTTCATAGCAGAATTGTAATCTGTTTCTCTGATGTAATTCAGTCACGCTTCTGAAATTTAGATACTGAAACATGAACATAATGACTGAAAATTAATCATTAGTTTTTGCCAGGAAATTACATACTATATGTTGGAAGTGAAATATTCTGTGATGTCAGCTGTGGTGTGGGAGGTTGGTTTGTTCATTCATGTGGTTTGTAATCTACCATATCTTCCCATCAGCTTTTATCATAGCACTGCTGTGTCTCTGTGGATGTGTTTCAGGACCTCGAGCTTATTAAACTAGGGAGCAAAATTATTGAGACTGAATGTTCTATGGCTGAACTCGAGACTGCTGCATCTCAACAACTACATGGCTAAACTGAGTACACAGGTTTCAGAAACTCTAAAGAAGGAGCTGCTGCTCACTAGTGACAGAGTTCAAGACATTTGTGAAGGTTTGAATATTGATTTTCTTTTGAGTGTTCATCTGAATAAAGGTACTTTTGATTGAAAGCAAAATGTAAAAGATTAAGCAAGGCTTTGATGCATTCCCTGTTCCAGAACAATGTTTGTGGTTGCTGTAGTGTTCTGGTGTCGGGTCTGAATGAGGAGAAAGAATCACTGCCTCTCTCCCAGGCTCTCAAAGACTTCCATAGCTTTTATTGGTCATCTTTTTATATATGGCTGCCATATACTTGGTCCCAAAAGAAAGTGGTTAGTTGTATATCAGATTCCTTTGCAGCAAATAAATTCTCAATGCATTTAAATATAATAATTAAAATCTATTTAATACTGTGAATTACCTCGTTTTCCATAGGCACATGCTTCTTGATTTAGAAATACTATATAAGCAAGCCTCTACATTGCAAAATTGAAAGCATTTTTAAGAGTAGTATGTAGAAGATTGTTTCCTTATATTCCTTCCAGGGCAGTAGTCACAGCACCGGCCTGATAGAGTTCAGGAAAGGTTTGGACAACGCTCATGGTGTGACACTTGGGTATGGTTCTGAGCAGAGCCAGGAGCTGAACTTTGATGATCCTTGCAGGTCTTTTCCAGCTCAGAAGATTTTGTGATTTTATTAATGTAGCATATAACTACTGTACACTTTCAAAGAAGGCTCTTGCTTACTAGCCCATGAAACAGCCGCTTCTCTACTGCTCTTGTGTTTCTGTAGAAGTGAGCTGATTTCAGATATGTTTGAGGAAGGCTGAAGCATTCAAAGTAAAGAGTAAGGGAATTTTGATGCACTGGAAAAAGAAAGCATATATAGTTATCCCTTCAAAAATAACTTTCAACTCTGGATTGAAATTTAGTGCCTTAAATAGATGTGCATTACATCTTTCTGTCATCATCAGATGAGAAGTCACTCTAGGTAGCAGTATTTAGACCTGTAGCATTTGTCTGAAATCATCACATGTTCAGTTCAGTTTCTAAGTTCATAATCATTTCCTTTACGAAAAAAGACTGAACAATGTTGAATACGCTTTAAAATACTAAATACAAGTAATGCATAAACTAACTTATCTAAGGGGAAAATAAGATTTGTTTTCATGAAAAAGTGCCTGTTATTTAAAAACCTAGATATTTTAATTTTTAAAGTTTATTATTAAAGTGATTTATATTTTCTGTTTGCCTTTTGATATAACTGTTGAAAAAGAGGTATAAAACTGATCACTATACCCATTTGTGAAGAAATATGCTGTCTATTCTTGAACAGATGGTAAATTTTCATGGGAGAAAATGTGCTTTCCTCTAATACTGAATGGTTAATGTAAGAGGAAGATATAGGTGTTCTTTCCACAGCTGCATGCTTATTTTTGACTCAATATGGAAAAGGCTGAATCAATCTAATGTAATATCTATTATTTTTAATTAATTACTCCTATGTCATTGATGAAAGAGAGAAGCAATTCAGTCTCTGTTCAGACAGCTATGAGTTTTGGAATGTCTTCACTGAGTAAAGTGAAAGTAGCAGTTACAGAAATAAGGAGATAAACAAATCATACTATCAATATTTTACATACCTCTGTAATGAAAAGTTTTTAAAAAATTAGAAAATGAGAAAGTAAAAGATATCTGTTTTCAAAAGTAAATGTATTGAGTGGAATCACCTATTAACAACTATTATTATAGCTTCATTCACTGTTGAATAAGATGACAGCTTCATTCTTAATTATCATGAATATTTATTAGCACTTGCATGGTTGCACTAGATGTGGAAAATATGTTAATATGAAATAATAATAATAATAATAATAATAATAATAGTAATAGTGAATACTCTGCAAACTATTTTTTGAAAACAAAGAGTGTCTAAAAGGAAACTACTTTGTTTAGTTGGGTGCTAAAATCAGATTTTATTAACAATATACCATTGTAAAAAAGTAAAATATTTGGCAATTTAGTGGAATTGTGCATATATCAAGAAAATCCTACTAAAATATCTCTTTTGTACCTGATATTATGACAAGGTATTGTGATAATACTTAATGTAATAAGTAGCAGTACTACTTCCTTTTGAAAAAAGTGTGGCTCTTCTTTGGAAGTCTGTTCTGCCTCATTTCTTCTCTTCTGGATAGCTGCCAGGTCCCCTTTTTACCTTGATTCTCACTCCAGTTCCAGTAATTAAAAAAAAAATTCTATACAAAGATAAAGTTTAACCCATATATATCACTTAAACATGTTAACAAACTTATATGACCCTTTAATATTTGTCTGTTATTCTGATCACTTCATAAACTTTACTTTTTACATTTTTCAGAGTGCAAGTGTAATTTTCTCCTCATTCTTAAATTGAATGCAGTTACTTTTCATACCCATTCCATGTGTCTTGTGACATTATATAGTTCTTTTTTAATGTACAACAATTAAATTATTTCAGAGCTGCTAATTAAGTTGCTGCTAGTTCCAGCTATAAATGGGACAACAGGGCAACTTCTGAGAAGAGTGTGACTGTTTATGGTATGCAGTGGTACTTGCTTTTAAAGTTATTGACAACACAGAACCACAGGATCTTGGATCTATTTGGATCAAGATAATGAGTTACAAAACCTAGAGAAGAGGTTTCTGGTAGAAATTCAATATACATCAGTGGATCACATTAGAGGATATAATGAATTACTGATTGAGCAAATATTCCATTACCGATGGAATGTAATAAAATGTTGCATTGCTGTGGTCACCCCAATTTGGGACACTTACACAATGAGCTAAAATCATTAGATTGTAGAATCTAGTAATAGTTTCCAAAAATGCTGAAAGGAATGCTTATAAATAAAGACTGCTGTGTCCAATGTGTTGTGATTATTTGATTTATTTTTGTTGGAGCGTGGGATAGGAATCAGGTCTTATGTGCTGAATGACTTTCAGTGGAAACTGACAGGGCACCTGAAACAGTATAATTAGTATAATTATAATATAATATACATAATATATATATATACTAATATAATGTAATAGTATAATTCAGAGCAATTCATTTGTCCAAAGCTGTTATGAGGAAGACACAGGCTAGTAGGAAATATGAATAGAAATTGTGGACTGTAACAGTTTATTAAGTAATCAAAAAACCACTGTTGCATAATTAGATGGTAGCTCCTTATGAATATCTATTTTATTTTGGTAAGAAAGTGAGTAAAATATTTAGAAATAAGAGGCAACATAAACAAAGTGGAAAACAGATTATAGATAACAACCTGAAAACATAAGCAACAATGGAGCGTAAAAGATGGATAAGATGCTGAAGAAGTCAAGAGGAAATCTTTGGGTAGCAAGGCCAAGAGCAGTGGTAAACAGGCAGGATTTAAAACTGTGCTACTACTAAGGTAGCTATTACAGGGCAGATGCTAACTATTATTAGATTAAAAAAACCCTGTGTAAAGAGAGAAGTCACCGATTATTTCTGGTTTGTGTCTGGAAAGAAGTAGGTTGATGTCTCATGAAGATGCTGCAACATTCTTGATCTATTAGTAGCCAAGATTTTTAACATTTTGTGGAAAGATGTAGGATTTTTGGATTGAGAATTTTTATAGCCTACCACTTTATAGAGCTGGCTAAGAAATATTTCTCTTGCTGATCCTCATTTTGAATAAGTATTCAAAGTCAGTGCATATGTATTACGACACTGCCTAGAGTCTAAAAGAATGATAATATTGAGTCAATATTCAGAAAAGGCAGTATTTTACATTCATTAATCTGACTTTATTTCTGAATAAAATACTGATATGAAATTCAATTATTAAAGTATTAAAGCATGGAAGTATATTTATACTTCATAAAATGCCTTTATGGAAAGCAAACTGTGTTGAGTAAATCCGGGTTTTTTTTTCTGGAGAGTAGTACAAGTTTAATTATAAATTAATTATATAATTTAATTATAAATTAATTATAATAAAGGTTTAATTTGTTTTAATATACCTTTTTTAAGATCCCTGACCTACTACTGAGATATTCAGATAAAAAAAAATAGCGTATGCAATATCAATAGTATGTTAAATGGATTAAAAATATCTCATGCAGTTGATCTGAAGAATAAATCATAAAATGTGGGTGTTTTTTAGAGTTCCGTAATGACGAGAACTAAACTTGATTATTAAACGTTTTCACAAAATGTCCTGGTAAAATTTTTCCATGGTATTTATCAAGACTAAGACATAATAGTGAAAATAAAGCTGTAAATATACCAACTAGGCCAAATAAAACTTTTTTATTACAGAAGAATGCAAACTACCTGGAAGAGGGATCAGGTGGCTTGGAGAGTATTTCAGATGTGTTTTCTGGAGCTCATGTCTTTATCCTACCCCACTTCCTTCAGCAATAAATTCTCTTTGAATCATGAATTCAATTTTTATGGTGTACCAGGAGTTTCTATAACATGTACTGTTAGATCCTCAGGTGGATCCTGCCAGTTATGTGAAGCACAGCAACCAGAGCAAAATGTTCTTTGTTGTGTGTTCGTAGTACTTGTGAGAACTCACACAGCCATTGGATAAAGTTAAAATATTGCTATTAGACTGCTTGACTGGATTTCTATAGAAAATACAGTTCAACATACTAATTTATTATAAAACTGCATGAATTCTGTTTTCCAGCATGTTCTATTTTTTTGTCCTCCTCTAGACTTTGACTGACTGTATGTTTCTGTTAGAGGATTTTGCAAGCCAGGACTCAAGAGTGTTGTCTGTCCCATTCAACTTGTACATCAGCAAAACTAATTTCAATCTGCAGTGATGATGCCTGCCTGAACATGAGACTATCAGAGCTTTTCTGACCTTGAAAAGGATTGTTTTGATAAGGCATCTATATTCAGCTGTGGTGGTAATAAATTGGTGATGACAGCTGAATGCTTCAGAATCAGTTGAGTGCACGTCTTACTTCCATACTACCTCTGTCATTTGGGACTTGTGTGCCTTCCACGGAGGATACCCTCTGCAGCACAGTGCACATCTGGTGTGTTCTGGCATTGTTCTTGGTAGTTCTCCAGTACAACCATCTGATAAAACTGACTGCCAAAATCAAGACCCAAGATAGTTGACTTGGCAGGCTTAATGGATCTAAGTTGGGATCTAACACTCACCCTCTTAAGACAGCTGCCCTCATTTTGGCTACTCAGAGCTGGGCTAGAGCTGGGCTTGAGCTGGGCTTAAGCTAGGTGCGTTTCCCCCTTGCTCTCTTGTTTGACGTACATCTATGTTCACCAGCCACATGTGTCAGAGGACTTATTTCACCTCTGCTTGGCCAAGTGGTGTTCTGCCAGTTACTTGCCATTCAGTCAGTTTACCTTATACCTTAACATATGTCAGTCTCTATTACCTTTCTGCAGTTTATCTTGAATACTGACAGAAATTTTGCCGTGGCATATTTCCTCACTGCTATCTTGGGCTATGGTTCAAAATACAGATTTAGGTAAGTTAATGCTTTTATTGAAAAGCTATACCCCCAAATGAACCTCACTCCTCATTGCTGCCATTAGGAAACTTCCTCCCTACTCCGTTTCTGATATGCCATCATAGACATTATTTGGGTTGATTGTGAGCTAGTTCATGAGAATTCAATTAATGCTCTAAAAACCTACAACACCAGCTTTTGTGTACCACAGAGGGTCAGAACAGGGACAGGTTTACATGGTTGCAGGCTGGAGATGCTGGGACTGCCCCTTAGTGGAAGTGCTAACTTAAAATGATACAAAAAACTTTTTCCTGTTGCAAACAATTGGTAATTAATGACTAGCCACATAAAAAAAAATCCTAATATTTGGCACATTCCTGTTATTTACTATCCTTGTCTTTTTCTTTTGAACTGTTCTGTGTTGGCTCAAGATAAATCATTGCTAAGCAATATGTTCTTCTCAGGATGGCTGCATACAGATCATGTCCTATTTGCTCTTTATCTATAAAAAAAACTTTAAAAATATTAGATATAATTAGTTGAGCTGGAAGGCACAAATATTTGGGAAATATTTTTATCGGGTTTACAACATGAGAGCAACACAAGTATACTGCTACTGTCTTTGCTTTCAGTCACAAAGTCAGATACAAGGAAATCCTTGCAGGCAACTCTCAGAATTCTCCAGTTACAGTGAGACAGCAAGAGATGTTCTACATTGAACTTTGCTATTGCTGAATGTATTCTCAAACCCTATGGATTCAATTTTCCTGGCAGTACTAGTGCTCCAACGTCTCCAGGCCCAGTATGTGTAGAACATAGTTTTTCAGATGGATACCCAGATCAGAAGCAGAATGACCATCTGTTTCTTTATCTGAAAAAAGAAGCTCGTAATGGACAACTTCAATAATTGAAATTCAATAATTGGCAAAAAACAGACTTTTTGTGGAAATAGAACTATTGTGTGCTGTACAGATGAAAACTGGTTTATTGTGAAAATTTTGTGCAATTGTATCCGAACTGTGACAATTTTGAACTGTTGTTTGACCAAAGAAAGATTTCTTCAGCGAGTCACTGGGACATTTTGCAAACAACAGCAGATATTATCACATAAATCAGCACTGTCAGTTTTGATTTGGAAGTGGACATCTTTAATATGACTTCAAGTTGCTGGAAAATTTTCTCCACTGGGAACACTTGAGAGCCAAAAGATAAGTATATTTCATTTATTACACTCCAAACTGTCAACACTTTACCTAGAAAAGTATACCCAGAGTGATTATTTTGGATTGTGTGGAGTACATGATAAGTCTGCCAATCTGTGTTCAGTCAGAATCAGCGTAATATTTGATTTCAGGAATATGTTCCACTATGATTAGAATCAGTGTTCTTACCTGTAGAATGTACACCTTAAAAGGTGATGTCTTATATGAAAAGCAAAATCTGTGTAAGAAAATCTCACCATTAAAAAAAATTAGGCATTTATTGCTTCTTCTTCACTGTACATGCTACTTTAGGAAAAAAAAAGTAGAAACACAGCTTTTATTATGAAATACCAACCTTTCTTGGTTCTGAGAAGAAATTGGTGATAAATTAAGCTAATCTCCACCAGGATTACTCTGCATCTGGGATTTAAACAAATTGAATCAGAGGCCTGAATAGTGACAGTGAATATCTATTAGCCTGTAAACAGAATAATAGGCCTTGTGAATTTTAATGAATTAAGTGAATGGCTGAATTCTTATAGTTTACAGAAGACATATGCTTAGTGATACATACAGTATGTCAGGAACAGCATATACTGTAGATGACTTTATGCATAAAATCTTGATAAAAAAAAGGAAGAATGAAGAGGAAGATGTTGAAAAGCATGTCAGTACTCTACTTTTTCTTTGCTTTTTAGACTTACAAGGATAGCACTTCACTTTGGGTTTTGACTATGATAGATAAAGACCATAACAGATGTAGTTTAAAATATACTGAATGTTTGTAGCTCTTACTTTTTATCTAATTCTGTATTAAGAATTTAGGGATGTTGATTTAGATGATTCAACTGTTTAACCAAGTTGTAAGGTATGCCAGTTTTTTTGTAGCTGTGCATGTATATCTCATGCAAAGTTTAGATGCATGTCTGACATTCACAGGTGATTTTGTTGATAATGGTGCTATTTTCACTTTTCTTAGAGTGCAAGAGAACCATTTTCACAGACCATGACTATAATTGTAGATAGCATGTGAACAGATCCAACAAACTTGAACTGGAGACTGTTTTCATTCACAAAAATTTCCATTTGTGCCTAAATAAAAAAATAAAAAATAAATAATATAAATTTAACATAAAATGAGATTGAAACAGGATCAGCTGGATCAGCTGGGCGCTAGTTGGAGACTCTGTACTGCATTTCCTGGAAGGGTCTAGATCCACCTGGGATTTCTTTAAATGTATTGGAGAGACTTCTTTTTAAAGCTCTTTCTCCGTTCCCTGCTGGACATAGAAAGATACTTAGTTTAAGGATAACAGCCAGTTGGAGGTCTAAAAGAGAGAAACAATGTTCACTGGAAAAAGGAATGACTGGAAGACTTCAGGGGTGGAGATAGTACATATGAAAGGTTCTGGGCTTGAAGTGATTAGAAAGCCTTCTGGCAAAAATACAGGAAAATTAGAAAAACTTGGAAAGGAGGAAAAAAGGTCTCCAGTAATGATTTAATTAAGAGTTCACATAGAAATAGTTGTTTAATGTATGTCAATCAAATTGCTAAGAAAGCAAGCTGAAGCAGGGAGAACATAAAGCACTCAGTAATATACAGGGTCTTGTGAAGTGTCCACAGTAACTGAGGAAGTTGGGAGTTAGGGGTATTCCCCAAGGCACATGCCAGAAGGGCTACAGAGAAGTAGGAAGAGCTCTAGGAAGAAAGAATCATTAAAAAAAAAACAGAAAAACAAACCAACAAATTACAGTATTTTAAGGAAACATAGTTGGTAAGTTTTATTGGATTTTTTAAGAGTCTAAGTAATGCCAGAGCTGACCTCTTTAAGCTGGGTTTCAGACACATTTGTTTCAGCAGTGCAGCAGTCTTACACAGAGCATCTGATTTATAGTTCTTAGGTTTTTTGTGTGTTTCTGCAGAAAGATAGCACAAGCTTAGACTCTGAGCTGAGTGTCAGGAAATCATGGTGTTCTTCACATCTTGGTCACTGACCTGCTATGTGACCTTTGGAGTGTTGCTTCACCTCAGTATTTCTTGGTCTGCCCTGAATATCTTTGTTACATCTGGTACAACTGTGCTGAATTTGTCTGCCCTAACTGTTCAAGATAATAAACTCCCTAAGATCTCAGGCATTTCTTGCTACACATGTGTGAAGCTCTAATTTCTGTCAGTGCTTTTTTTCCTTCTGTGTAAATAGCTGTAATATATGAAGTTTTAAAGGAATGATGGTACTTTAGCTAGCACCTGTGTAAATTAGAGGAAATTCTGTTGAAACTAAAGAATTTACAACAAGCAAAAAATTAATATAAATGAGGTAGTACTTAAATGCAGAAGTAAATAGGACCTTAAATTATTATTATTATTATTGCCCATTCCACATAAATAGAATATTAGAAACCAATATATTTTGACAGAAATATTCTGCCTGTCATCTCATGATGGTTATACATATTTCAACTCATTCTCAGTTATAAAGAAAACTATTGTTTTTTCTCTGTTATAGGTCACAAAACATGGTAATTATGCTGAAAATTTAGCAACAGTAAAATGAAAACTATGAAGTGTTCGCTGATACTTAACAATCAACATCAGACTGAAAACATTTGGGTCTACAGTTCAAGTTTTTGACAGTCCTAAAGCTTAATGTACAGGAGAGATCAGATAATCGTAAAGCTGTAAAATTATATATGACCATTAGTCCCTCATATTAGTAGCTACCTATACATATTAGTATAAATGAGGTGTCCAGCTGATGCAGTAAATTGTACTTAAAGATATTACAAAAAAAGTAATGAAAGAAAGCAGGTTTTAAAGACAAGATTTCAGGCATAAAGTGTGACAGCTAAACAGTTCTCAAGAGAGGATTAGAAAACAAAAAGAGAAAGTGCTGGCCAGAAATACAAAGGCCCTAATTTTTATTCACGCAGGGAATTTTAAAACACATAAGTGTACCTTTAAGACTATATGGTATATTCTCTACTGAAACATAAACTACATTGTAATTGTAATAGTAAGTCCATTGCTGTATCTTTGTTTAAATATGGTTTGTTTTGAAGACAACCTATAATTAAAATCTTTCCATGACTTAAGTCACTTGTCTATGTATTTGTAAATAATTTTTTTTTTTTTCAGAACATAGCACAATATATTCATTTCCATTTTTTATACTGTCAAATATAGAACATCAAATTGAAATATTTTCAGTATTCTTCCCTATGGTTTTCTGCACCTAGATATGGTTTAGGAAATGCAGTCAAAAGAAGATTCTGAATTTTTTAGTCAGAAATATATGGTTATAAAGAAACAATTTGTTTTTAATTGTTTTGAATCGAGAGGGATTGGTGTTTTGCTAGAGTCTGTAGGATGAGGTATTTTGGAGAAATCAAGAGCCAGCCAAGGAAGACTTCCACCCCTAATGGCAAGTAGGTATAGCTCAGTATAAGCAAGCATAGTTTTACAAATTCAAATCTTGCCATTGATGGGGATGAGATTATAAAATTTTATGCAACAAAGTTACTAATTTCTGTCCCTGTATCTTATTATTCTTACTACATTTTAACTGAGTTTTTGGGGTCTGCAGTACTAAGTGCCAAGGAGAATAAGTTTTTTATGCAAATACTGAAATTGTCAGGCCCTTTTTATACTGTATGACTTGAGGGATTCTCAGAAAAGCCACAGTGGGTTTAGATTTAGTAGTTGAAAAAGAAATACTGTGAAAATCTGTGTACATGTCTTCAGATGTGTGTTTTGGGATGTTACAGAATTCACCTTTTCTAGTTCACAATCTATCAACCATACCTTAGATCCATGGAGAAGGTAGGGCTGGGCTAGGATGTTGGACTGCAAACTGGAGATAGCTTTTGCTATCTCCAATAGATAGCAAAATAACCAATAGGATAGAAAAGAATGATAATATTTTAAATTACTTAAATGAATTTTTCAGATCTTGTCTCTTATAATCTTAATTATGTTCATGTGTGTTCAGGTTTGCCTGTGTTAACTGAAAAATCAGGAAATCGTGAAATATCAGGTTGTAGATGCAACTGTGATACCACATTATTTTACATTCAGACTGCAATTTCTCTATATTTATGTATAATGGAATTCTTTGAGGTCATCAGGTGAGGCAGTTTTTCCAGGCTATGCGTGCTTTTATCTTACACTTATCACTGTGAAGTTGTGAGCAGTGTTCTCAGTGCCAATCAACATAAGACTGTTTAATTTAAATCATATATATTGGTCTGGTATCTAGCTTTAGAGGATTTCTTCCTTTCAGCTATTTATTGAATTAGACTTTGAAACTTTGCATCTCTGCTAGATTTTAGGTGTCACACTAATATTCTCTTAAATGTATCTTTTTGATTTTTGAGTGGTTTAACAAATTCAATGGTTTACTTGTTTACTGTATTCTTAATAGAAAATATAATAAAATCATATCTTTGTTCCTCCAAGTACACAAAACTATGAGACATGTAGTTTGAACATGTATATTAATAGCTTTTAGAATTACAGCAGAAATTATGACTTTAGACAAGTAAATAAAACCAACTCATCACCTTATAAATGTGGCCAGTGTGACATTAGTAAAATAATGTTATTAACACTTTAATATTTGGCTGCAGAAGCTTGAATACTGGACTTGGTGAAGTAAGGTAAGTCTATATGTCCTCTACATCTTTACTAAGAGGGCATCTGCTGGAGTCTCTAAAAATGACATGTGATCCCTGTGAACTGTAAGAATGAAATCAATCTCATGAGGCTTTCTTATTCCCTTGGGTCAGAATGCTACATGTTATAGCCCTAAGCAAAACAAGTCTGTTGTAGTGGTCTTTTTTGTGTGTCTTGTCTTGTCCCTTTTCTGATTAAAAAAGGTTATGCCTAAAGGTGTATTTTTTCAAGTGAAGGACTTGAGGTAATTTAAATAACATATATAAATATATATTAAATAACATATATAAAAATGAAATTATTATAGAAGAGTTTACAGTCCTGCTGTGATATCAGTTTAAACATTATTACTGAAAGTACTTTGAAAGTCATTTTTCAAGAGGCAATAAAGAACAAATAACTATGCTTTCATTGAATATTTATCTCAGCTGCTGAAATGGTATATGACATTTATCTTTTTGTGCCATTTTGTCCATTTATTCTGTTTTGTTTTGTTGATTATGAGGTATTTGGGGTTGTAATATTTCTCAGCCTTTTTGCAACATTAGGATCTGGCCTAACCCTAAGCCAGCAAGAAGCATTCCAATACAAAAGCAGAGTTCTTTAAGCTCAGTTCTGTGAAATTTAGCTCATATTATTCAGAGACAGCTACAACATCTTCATAACACTTTTGACTCTTTAGGAAATTAACCTTGTTTCAGAAAAGATTTTTCCACTTAATTTTTGGTTTAACACTTTGAGCCACGTCCATTTACTTTTCTAATCTGCAAAACAAGTGAGTTTCTAAAATTATTTTTATCTAAAGACATCTCCATATTGAGCTACACACACAATACTACATACAAAATTGTTCTGTATATTATATTATATTATATTCTTCTATACATTTGTGGTTGGTTGACCTGGCCAGCAGCTAAGCACCACATAGTACTTTGTTGACTCCCTGCTTGCTCCCTTCCCCCCGTAGGACTGGGGAAGGAATAAGAAGAGCAAAAGTGAGAAAACTTGTGTGTTGGTAAAGACAGTTTAATAAAGGAAAGAAAGGGGGATAAATCCCTAAGGAATGTAGATCAATGCCTAGCCAGTCTCTGAGCTGACAAATCACCATCCCCCTCAGATTTTATTGTTAAGCAGTGTATGTGTGAAATGTCCCTTTGATCACTAGGGGCCAGCTGTCCCAGCTGCATTCTCTCTCTACATTTTGTGCATCCCAAGCCCACTTGCCGAGGTGGCAGCATGGGAAACAGAAGACCCTAACACTGTGCCAGTGCTGCTTAGCAATGTCTGGTATGTTATCAGCACTGGTTTATTTACAAATCCCAAACACTGCACCTTGGTAGCTGCTGGAAGACAATTAACTCCATCTCCATTTGAGCTGTAAGATAAGCCAGCAGGAAAGAAGACTGGCCTGGTTAGTAGAGACTTTAGGCTCAAACTGCTGACAAAAAAAGGTGTAGCATCTCTGGAAGGATGAAAAGGTAATTTGGGGGAACTAAAAAGATGTTGTAAAGTATGTGGAGAGAAAATTAGAAGGGCCAGAGCTAAACTGAACCTTAATTTGGCTACTGTGGTTAAAGACTAGGTGATACAGAAGGTCTCTTCCAACTTTGGTGATTCTGTGATCTCAGCCACATGCAGCACACTGTTATTACTATTGTACAAAATACAGTAAAACTAAAAATTATCCATGACTTGTGAGCCACTTGTGAGCCATGGACTCTGCCATGATATCTGCACCACTGCAAGACTGAAATCTGGTTTTACATAGGTACAGTGGTAGCTAGCATCAGAATTGGTCTTGGGACCATTAGGTTCTATTATGCTACAAACAATAATAATGTGTAAATTAAGATGGTAATTACAGGAAAATTTTTGGCATTGCCTTGGTCATACAACATTATTTAGGGCCATTGATCAAATTATGTTAATTCCAGGATCAACGAGTGTCAGTGTTTTGGGATGTGAAGACCTTATTAATAGTGTGCTGTCAGGGTCTTTTTGTCACTAAGGCTACTTGAGTGTTTAATTAAAAATGACCTTTTAATTGAAAGAAGACCTTTGTCTTTATACATCTCAAAACTGGCAAAAGATGTAGTGCTAAGAAGTGATTACACACTGAGCATAAATTTGAAAACAATATATTCTTAAAAATGAATATTTGAGGTAGTGAAAATAAAGTAAAAAGGCTTGTAATGGATATATTTCAGAAGTCTGTGTAACCAAAGATCTGTAATGTATACTATATAAATGATATGGAGTTGTTTGATAATTCAACAATTGCTACTGATTAAAAAGGTCTAAGAACTATAAGGTCATTTTGTTAGATTTTTAAGCTTCTTTTTTTTATAGTCAGATCAGTGGCAATTGCACTGGTCTAACAAGAAGTGGTGTAGAGTCATTTTAGGAATTAATCAAGAATTCCTATTCCAGTTGGCTGGTAGCAGCAAAATGTGTCCCACTGGAATAGCTCTGATGGTAATATCTAAGTTAGGAAAATGGCTTT
Source organism: Pseudopodoces humilis (assembly GCF_049639895.1). Taxonomy (NCBI): domain Eukaryota; kingdom Metazoa; phylum Chordata; class Aves; order Passeriformes; family Paridae; genus Pseudopodoces; species Pseudopodoces humilis. The sequence continues at coordinate 44,653,819 of NC_142203.1, read as the reverse complement.
GCTAACAAAATATTCTACGGATTTGACAGAAAAAGAAAAAAACAAAGAGAAAATCTCAAATCCTAGTGTTACGGGTACTAATAAAGGCATTGTTATAAATCAGTATAGTACAGAAGTAATGTATTGCACTGATTTCATTTTAGGTAGCTTGCATCACCAATGTGATACCTTTTCATATTTTTCATTATTCTGTGCTGCCTAGGTGTGTAGTTCTGAGTTTCATATTAAGTGTTAGTGAGCTCTCTACACAGAGTAGGTAGACAAAACAATTCCTTTTCCAGCTCGATATCAAGGATAATCATTAAAAGTTTCAGGCCCAAAAGCATAAACAATGGTGGACTGAAGGATGTGGAAAGAAAGGATGTGACTTAATAATCTAAAGCAGTGATTGGACAATTAACTCCAATATGCAGATGGACCAAAGCTTATAAAAGTGTGAGACCTCATAACCAGTTGTCTATTTTTTTAGGTCCATGTTGGGTGTAGCCCTGGCCAGGGACTTGTTCTGCCCAAGGTGTATCCTTTAAGGCCTTTCAGTAAATACCTACTTTATTCTTAACTCTGTCTAGCCTCTGATCTAGGACAGCCTTCTCAAAGCATCATATGTATGCTTATTAGTTTAAAAATAAGGAATTTGAAATAGAGAGAGAGAAATGTTTTAGTTCAAAATCTACTCCTAGCTCCAGAATGCATTGGATCAAATTCTTAATCACACAAAAATGTTATACTGACTTCAGTACACTCATTAGCAAAACCTATGCTGCTTAGTTCTTGAGTTTTGTACTCAGTTTCTAAAACCTGTGTGGCTTGAGACCGAACAGTTCTATATTGGAGCATGAACGAAGATATAAATTAAATCACTAATAAGTAAACAATTTAGCACTTGAATACATTAGGATATGACAGATGAGAAAATATCAGAAGAAAAAGCAACTTAAAATCATAGGAAGACTATAACTTTTTAAGGCACTTACTTAGCGACAAAATTTATATCATAACATTATATCAATAACATGAAGGAAGGAGGTTCAAAAATAGCTAGTCTTTCAGAGTCCAATTTGAAAGTCCATAAAATAACCTTATTTTTCACATATGGTGTGTGCTCCACATATGCTTTAGTGTATTTGAACTGCTCAAGGGACAGAGGAATTGAAGTACAAGTCCTCCTACAGTACAAGTACACAGTATGATCTGCTGTGATTATATATAAAATGTATGCTTGCATAATAAAATCTATTAGCTGTAATTTTCTCTTTCTTTCATTTTTGTTTAAACTTGTTTTTCTTTGTTATTTTTCTTTTTTTTCTTTAATTTTTATTCCTTTTGTTTTAAATTGATACTATAGATTCTTCAGTGTCTTTCTGGCACCTTCATTTCTGGAACTGTGGGCTAAAAGCCAATTACACTGGAGTTGCAGTTTCTGGATTCCACTGTTGCTATCAGCTTATTCATTCATCATGATCTTCTTTTGCAGTTTGGAAATACCAATACATTTATGTAATAATGTCAAATGACTATTGCCTGGCAATGTTTCTGTGATTCTTAAGGCATTCAAGTGGATGTTTAACATTGTTTATTGTCATGGGATTTTTGTCTGTTTTTGGTTATTTATCATTTTTTGTAGCCTTTCCAAGTGGCTTTGTAGGTAAGTTTCTTTATATTTTGCTCCTTTAATTTACATTTCCTCCTTGCACCAGGTTATAAATGTGCATATTCTAGAGTGATTACTTATGCCTGAGAGACATTTCTTTTTAAAACATGGGAAGCTGATTCAATTTGATTGAAAAAGTAGGGTTGAACTTAATTTTCCATTCTCAAATATATCTCCTATATGTTGCAAGAGACAATTTACTGTTATACAATTCAGATGCTACAAAAACATATCATTTATCTGTACTTTTTTTTATAGTGTGTGCTTTTCTTTTTGGGGCTCCCTCTTCTCTTAGTCTATTTCCTTCTATGAGCTTAGTTCAAGTTGCCCTAAGTCCCTGCCCATCACATTTCAAGTTTCTCCATTCCTCTCAGCTCTGCACTTGCAGATAGGTTTATGTCTGAAATAGTTTGTTGGAAATTCTGTGGATGGAGGGACCCACACTTGAATCAGAAAATTGGACAAATTTCACTGTATCTCCTCTCCCCAGATTTGTGGCAGTATATTTTTATTTTTAATAATTAAGCTTTATTAAATGCAGAAAAACGTTAAGTTGGGAAGTGGTAGAAAGAAAACAATCTTGGAATTGGATGAGTCTGCTGTGCCTTCATTGAAATGTATTAGTAAATGCTCCCTAATGCCTGTTTCAGATATACTAGAGGCTATAGAATACTTTACCCAAAATGCCAATAAACAGGCTTCATAATCCTGTCGTCAGTTTCTGTGAAATGAAGGCATTCCGTAGTATAAGAATTTGAGGAGCTGATCAGCCACTACTGAGATGTAAGATGAGCTAATAAGATGAGCTTCACTAGGATGATCAAAATAAAACCTTCTTCTCTCATTTTAAACTCAGCCAAGCTGTCTGTGTTGACAGTCACAGTTCTGATTGAGTCATGGAAGTTGAATATTCTAGGAGGATCTTCTGAAAATGGATTGCTACTCTTGTTTGTTAGTCAACAATTTTAAAATAAAATTGTCTTGCTCAGCTTTTGATGAAATCTTTTTGTCATAGTAACATAAATATTAAACCAAAATTACTTCAGTTATAAAACTGATGAATTACACTGATGTTGAGTGTTATTTCATTTAACCAAAGAACTTAAGATATAGGAAAGGTAGGAACTCTCTAGCCAGGATAGTTTTCAATTACCCTCTCTTGCTGGGAAACAAAATTTCAGGTTTTGAATAAAGATGTGTACTGATGTTTCTGCATGCAGAGAATGTCAATAAGTTTTAAAAAAATAAAAAAAAATATATTTGACCACAGTGAAGCCTAGCACTTATGTTCTTATTTCAAGAACATTTCTGTTAGACTGGGTCAGGAAAGAATTTTGATTGATTCTGTGGAAGCTGCTTTGTATTACTAATGATGGCTTTATAAGAATAGTTACTTTGCTAAAGATATACCAAAACAGTATGTACATTTAAGAACATTTTTTGGTTTACTGTATTAATTCATATTTTCTGTTCTAAGTAGCTTGTTTTTTAATATCCCAGCACGTATACTGTTGAACCAGTAACACAGAATGAAGATAATTCCCATCTAAAAGAGCTTAGGCTAAACAATACTGATTTTTCCATCTTATGTGCACTATTAAAAAAAACAACAGTATAGTATTTTTTGCTTATGTCTTCTAGACTCTAACCGGAGAGTTACACCACAGCGTACAAGAGCAGAGAACAAAAGTTAAACTGGCAAAAAATATGGAAGAAATGAAAGCATGCAAAAAGGGTCTTTCCCAAGAGAGTCTTCAGTTGGCAGCATCTATCCTTAATGTTTAAACAACTGATCTTTACGAAATACTACAAGAAGGAGATGATGAGGTAAGTTATTTTAAGGACTTCAGTGAAAAAGGCATAGATGAGAAGATTCTGACTATATCCCTCCTTGAGGAAAAGGATTTGCAGGTAAAGATTGAAATTTCATTGTGCAAGACACAGCACAGAAATCAAGAAGGATTTAATCTGAATGAAAAGGTTAGGTTAGAGGCTCATAAGGTGGCAAGACTTATGGCACGTATAAATATAAACATACCGCTTTGAGCATGTTTATGTAGAGATATTATTCAGTATTTTCCTTTCTTGTGAAACTATTTGGCAGGATTGTACATTTTAAATAGACTTCTGCATTGAAGAAAACAAAATTAGGATGTGCCTTTCTGCGCCAGATTGATTTTGTTGATACTTCCTTTCTGAATTGTTGCTATACAACAAATTGTGATACCTATTAAAGGTATTTCTGGTAGACAGATGGTTTCTGGGTGAATTCATTGCCTTTTTTTGTTGATTCTATCATACATTTTTCTATGAAATATTTGATAGTGTTTCATCAAATCACTCTATTAAATAGATGCAGTGATAGGATATCTTATCCAGATTTATTTAGTCCTGATCAAATAATAAATGAAAAAGCCTGTACAGTTACTTTAGCAAGTGTCTAGGAGCTGCCCATTATTGTAGCAGTACTCTGGTGATGACTTAGATTTAGCCTTATTGGAGCTTTATATTAAAGAGGTCACAAAAAGGGAGTCTTCCCGTTGGTTAAACAATAGCGCATAGTATGTGTATGCACTGATAGGGGATTACAGTCATGAATACAAATAAAATGGGCTGGTCCCTGCTCTGTTTACTAACATTTGTACAACCCTATAAAGTGATTCAATTTGACAGAGTTGTTCCATGCTTATCTCATTCTCAGAGTAATTTCTACATCCTGTATCATTTTGTTTTAGTCACTGTGAATATATGTGTAAAACACATAAACATAGTTAACTCTAATTATAAAACAAATTTATTAGACCGGAGATGAATTTACACTACACATACACTACATATTCCATCTATCAGTGCATAGACTCAGGTACCTTTATGTTGAACTCATACAATTTAGACATAGATCACACATACACCAGCGTATTCATATGAAAAGAACATGCTATGCACATTTCTAGAGGCATGCACAGACACAGGTAGGCTTAAAAATTTAGAGCACTGATACTTGGTGAGTATGTTTCAGATAACTAATTTTGCAAATGTGATTCTGACTTCCACATGCTGTATACTTAATGTACACTCAGTTACACATTTCCTTTATTGCTCCTGATGTTTTTCTATTTTTAGGAAACAGAAAAGACAAAAATGGAATTGGAAAAAGATAAAGAATGTCTATGGCATATACAGAAACTTCTTGAAGCACAGGTGCTCAATTTATATCATCCCACAATGAATTATAACTCTCTGTGCTGATTAGCTAAATTATTTTAGATTGTAATTGATACATTGTATTTTTAATTATGGTGCTGTTGGTCTCAAGCTATATTGTGATGAGCAATGTGAAAACCTTGTTTTGTAGCATTTCCTTTGTATTTCTCTTAAAATCAGAGTTACTGTATAGAACTGAAGAGGTGTTAATCAAAGATTTGTGATAGTTAAGAGCTAACTTAAGGCAACATAACCAGTAAAACAATGCTGGAGAAAACCAGCGCAAATCTTGGCAAATGTGTTAATTGAATTATTGAAACACTGTATAATGCTTGCTAGAGTGAAAATGATCTGTTCTCTCATACCTCTTAGGAAAAAGAGACTTTTTTTTATGTGCCTTTAAAGTTACTAGTTGTTATGGACACCTGAGGAGTTCATGGGTTTCTGTGACCTTTTACTGTGGACCTGTTTCCAGTCAATTCATGTTTTCCTCATAGCCAGACAGCTGTTTATTATCGTGTCTTCTCGCATTCTCTACAATATTTTCTACTGAGACCTCGAGCAGCTTGTTAGTGGGAAGTAAATATTGATTTGGCATCCTGTCAATGCAGAAAGAATGAAAAAATTTCCACCAGAGGCCCCTCAAACATTTTCCTATCGACATTTTCTGGGCAGAGAGGAAAGCTGCATAGAGGATGACAAGTCTGAGACTAGCAGAAATCCCTGAGGGGTCCATTGAGACTGCTGCTGTGACCTGTGTGATACTTTTTCTTCTCTTTCAAGTCTTTTTTTTTTAATACACAGAGAGTCTGCTGGGATGCTCCCCTCTTGTAAGTGATCAAGGGCAGTTTATTGGCAGGTGAGAGCCCAGCTTTTCTAGCCATAGTCAGCTTTTGTTTGGACATCACTGACAACATACACTGACTCTTAAAACTTTTCTGTTATATTTTTAGTTGTCTCTTTTATTTAAATGATGGGCAGCTGATATCTGGACAGAAATAAAACTTGATTTTTAAATACAGTGTTTCTAAAGCATATTCACTAGCATGGGTTCATTGGTGATGTAGTTAATATCAGTTAATGTGAATGATTGAAAATATTTTGATTGTCATTTTATAGGAAAATTCACATCAGATTTATATATTTTACCATCAACAACCTTTGTATTGAGATTGTATTCTCTGACCAGATTTCTAAGAAATAACAGATTTTCTCTCTTCCATTATCAAAACTTACTACCATGAAGACTGCTTAATTGCTGCAGCAGAGGAGATAGAAATAGCAGTGTGCTTTTACTGGCGTTGTCAGAAAAACTAGCATTTTAATTAAACATCATAATGCTACATGAAACTCAGCATTAAAAGCACAATTATTTATATTCACTCAATTACCTTAATTTTAAGAGTTTTTTTAAAAAATGTATAATGTTCATACTATGAACTCCAAAATATGAACCAGATTAATGGAATATACTGAACACTTCTCGTTCTGTTTTTCTGTTATTTGGTAAATCGCTAAAAAACTAAGCAGAATTTTAACTAGGGGAGGGACAGTGAAGGAACTGTTGAATGAAACTAGGTATATTAAGATTGCAAATGTTATGTAAGGATAGAAGAGCTCATTGCTTTTAGCCATATACATTTGTGTAAAAGTTAATAGTGATTTTCTGTGATTTTTGCTCCATCTTGTGGGGCTCCTCAGAAGAAACACTGAGGGTAGAAGTAATTTTTGGCAAGCAGACCATTTTTAGAATTGCAAGAGGATTATAGTGGTTTTGGGGAGCAGCCAGCTCTGCTTTTCATTTCTGTCCATGCTAAGGCACATAGATGGAAAGAATTAAGATTTCTTCATCTGTATTTGAGAGCAGCTCATGGAACAGCTCTGTGTCATTGCTTTACTCATATCTTGCAGAGTTTGGTTGTGGTTTCTTTTAGTAAGCTTTTCTGATCAGCAAACTAAAGCCCACAGTGAAATGTAAGCTTTCTGCAGGGTTTTGCTCACAACTGACTGTCTGCTACGAGTTACATGTTGGCAAACTGTGTTATCCATTTGCATCTTGAACAAAGATGCAGGATTGCCCTTTACTGTTATTCTGAGTAAACGTTCAGTGGAAAATTGCATCAGATCACTTAATACTGCAGTTTGATATAGTGTCTTTTTGTGCCATTGAGCCAGGACTTTGGAACGTAATTGCCCAGCAGTATTGATTTAATTGCCTGGGTTTATTTGTGGACTCCTAATTATTGACTGGAGGTAAATTTAATGGAGAAACCTTTATGAACACTGGGAAGCTGCTGCTATTGCTGTTATACATAATGAACTGCATCATATCCCTTTAGATCATTCTTCAAGCTAATTTTATTCTACTGTGACAGTACGATAACATTTAAAATGTCATAGACATTTTATTTTTATTACTGACATACGCCATTTTACTGCTGCACTAGAATTTTGGGGGGGACTGAGAGAAGCACTAGTTGCTTTTTACTGTCATTTTATAAATTCCCCTAAAGTGTAATGATAAAGGATACCACAACTCTGTTTTCACTTCATCTGTACCTTTATTTTGCATACTCTTATGACTTGGAAAAGTCTCATATCTGTCAGCTTTACAAGAATATTAATATTTTAGTGATATATTGAATGTAATGAATACTCTCACATTCAGGAAACTGTGCACAGAGTTTGTGTCAGAGTTTGTGTCCTTGTTTTATCAACTACTAAGTCAAGAAACTAGACCACTACTAAGAGCCTTATGATTTTAATAATAACATCTGCATAGTGATGTTATTATGTAAACAAGAATCGTATAATAGGAAAGTATAGTCATTATAAACTCAGCAGAGCTGGCAAAAATCACTTTTTGTCTAAATATACATCTTGAATGGCCAAGAAGTGGGTTTTTTTCTGTTGTCTCTGTATTTATACTGTATTCATTCTAACATACATGTAACATTCTGTAACATTCATATTCTTATTATGGAATAAAAGAATAAAAATAAATTGTCTCAATAACTGGCACTGGGATAAAAGGAAAAGGTTCTCTGGCCTGTGAAGGACCTCTATGTGGAGAGTTTTCACATGATATCTGCTACCTGCATATGTGTAGAGGCATCAGACTAATTACACACTACTGTTTGGGCTTGGGACAAGTCTCACATTATAGATGTTTGAGCTTTTAGTGCTTTATATTATTTAGGGGAGAATAAGTATGATTATCTCAACATGTATGTGTGTTTACATCTTGCAAGGCAAGTGATGAGGCTTTTACTTTATCCCTCACATCTGAGTGTGTATGTCTTATAAATTGAGCCTGGCTCTTTATAGTAATACTCTCTTCTTATAATCATAAACACTCTCCCTAAAGGCTCACACAAAACAGCAATCTTTTCTATCTTTTTCATGTCATAGGAAACTTATGGCTAAGCCAAGACAATGACTTCTTCTCATTTAACTTAAACATGATTTCTTATACTACCCTTGGCTTTCATTTACTGTGACTTGTTGTAAGGAACACCATCTGAGAAAAATCTATTAATAATTTTGTGTGTGAGTACAGCATGGTAGCCCAATCCAGATTACTGCCTGAAGTCTCCAAGAATTACTCTTTAATGAAATGCAAATCATCTGCCTAAGTTTTCCAAGCACTGAAGCAGATGACAGCATTGATTTAGCATGTCCCTTTGAGATCTACAGCAGCACTTGCTGTACTTCCTCCCTCATGCACTCCTTGGGATATGACATCTCACACTAAGAAAGCTGCCTAATAAAATCTTCTCTCATGTGACTTCATTATGGATCTAAAAGCCATATTCCAATAGTGAAAACCTCTAGAAAGGCTCCTTTCCCTCTATTTTATGAGCACTCTTTGTGTAACACATCTCTAGAATAGGGTTTAGAACAGTATATTCACTAATCATCAGTTTGGATTTTCCCCAACTCCTTTTTAGGATTTTCACTGGCTTCTAAATGCATACTGTCACCTGGGAATGGACATTAATGACCATAGCTGTTTCCTTCCAAATTTCTTGGCTTGTAACTTGACTGCTTTGCTTTCATTAAGTTCTCCAGTCTGAGTGTGTCTTTGAACTGCTCACACCCAGAAATGTGTATTCACCCACACACAAACACCTGGGCACAATCACCACTGCCACCATCACCAGGTGTTTCAAGTACCTGCACCTTAAAAAGTAGTACCAGCACTGTCTGAGCTACACTCTGGGTACCATTAGCCCTGATACCAGGTCCTGATTTTCTTTTCATTATAAGAGGTTACACTGACACTGTGTACAGTGGTTCCTGTACACTGACAATTCATTATGGTATAAATCTATGTTTTATCTCATGCACACAAACAAAACTACATTATATCACTCATCCTGAACTGAAAACAAGATGAAATTGGCTTGGTCACTAAAGATAAAAATACAGATAGGCACACATGTATTTATATAATGATGTATATGTAGCCACCATGAAGCAAAATAAGAACAAAGAATAAGATAAAAACCAACAATAAAATGTTTTCTTTGTTAATTTTGACTTTTATTTTTTAGTGAAATTAGGATGTTTTAGGTATTGGTCTTAGTGCCTAGTTTTATTTCATACTATTTTTTGTGGTGCACTTAATTCAATCTAAGGCAGCTCTGCAGTGTGTTTGAATAGTTTCTTGTTGGGAAAATGTATACTGATGATCCATATGGGGAGGTGTGAAATAGTTGTAGCCACTAATTTACCTAAATACTTTTATTTTTATGCAAACACATTTTAGAGTTTGTGAAGCAGAAGCTGGAGTAATGCTACACTCTGCAAATGGAGATGCTGCGTCTCATTAGAAAAGAAACATTGGCTTGCATTCATTATAAGACTTTTCCCTGGCAGATCGGTATATATTTATGCACTTGTGCTGACAGAGACTCAGACACGTGTTTAAGGTCAATAAATATTACTAGTTTGGTTTTTTTTACAGAAGAGATCTCAAAAAGAAGCTAACTTGGAGTCAGAATAAATAGGTGAGAGAAGGAGAATTAACTGTCACTATTTCTGACTCTTTAGGATCAGATTACCTTAAGTACACCAAGATATCTGTCTGATAAGTTATGTAAGAAATATGCCTTTCATTCATACAGCTTCCTACTGTCAAAGAAGAAATTTGTAATTCTGGGAAGTCAAATAAATAAAATTATTTTAATCCAGATGTAGTTTGCACATTCAGATGTTGTGAAATCATACAGATCAATTAAATACTACTTCTGTTAAAGCCTACCATAGTGTACTGATTTAGCATTGCCACAATTAACGTTAAGTGGGTTGCGGCACAGATATTGGTAAAAAAATCTGAAAGAAGTATCATTCTGTATTAAAATATCTAATTATCTAATTAAATATCTAATAGTGGGGAAAACAAGCTTTCACTCTTTAGGTGTGCACTTGGCACTCACTGAACTTCCAGAGCCTTCCCCAAGCAAATGGCACCTTTTGAAGCTGGGATGAATGCTTTAGAGTAGAGATGGCTTCAGTGGTTGCGAAATTCTGGAGAGAAATGTAAAGGGACGTTTCCCAGGATAGTTGCAGAGCCATCATTAAAAGTAAATCTGATAAGCTTCTATTAAAAATTAAGACTATAGAGATCATCCATTTCTGGGTGTGTGTATGGAAAGAGAACCAGAGAGAAACATGCAGCACTGTCTTTGAAACCAACAAATGTTGAAAGAATGACATAATGTTCCACTTTCAAATGCTCTTGATTTAAATGAATCACTTAAATGGCAAGAGTTCTTGAAAGATCACTTTGCTATGACATGGAAGCCACAGAGAGTAGTGAGCAGCAACTAAAATGTAGTTAGAATGATATGAGCCAGAGACATCAATAAGAAGCCATTCATCTCAGGCACAGCATTAAGGAGGTGAAATGTATCAGAAATGGATGAAGTCAAGCTAGGCAAGAAGAATTAGAGACTTTGAGGTAATGATACAGTGTTCTTATAAAAAACATACTTAGAAAAAGAGAGGAATTAGAGTGAACAGGATACTAGAGTCAGTGTTTTTAAAGCATAGTAGCAACTGAAAGTCACAGAATTTCAGATAAGATTATGTCTTATATTATAGAATAGATTTGTGCTCAGTGAATTTGAGCCCTCTATTCCCCAAAAAAGTCATCACAATAGCACACAGGAGAAAGCTGACAGGTGTAGAGGTCTACTAGAAATTTCTTACCACACATGTACATTAATTATGACAGACGGAGACATGTCTGGCCAGCAAGAACCAGCCCTTGAAAACCCCCTTTCCTGCAGGGGAAAAGGGAAAAAGGAAATAATACATATTGTTGTCCTTTTTCTCTAACTACAAAGTGACTGTTGAGCAGCACGTAGGATTGCCGTTGTATCTCTTCACAATACATGCCTTCTATTAACAAGATTTTCCTTTTGTAGATATTTTTATGACCTGTTAGCAATTATAAATATCAGTATATAGATTCATGTCTGTATATCAGTCCAAATGTTACATTTTGCATTTAATGTGCTTTTATGTCTGGGGTTTTTATTTGTTTCTGTTATATTTTTTGTTTCACATCAATGTCAGAAACAAGCACTACTCTGTCTGGTGAAAAGACATTTTCTCTTTCAGATGGAACAGAGGAGTGAAAAAATGAAACTAGAGCAGCAATACCGAAGTGTGGAACTAGACAGGAGTTCTAGATTGAAAAGTGTTGCTTTGAACTAAAGTTGTGAAACACAGAAAATTATGATTGGCCAGCAGCTTATTCCACCAGATTATATTTTATCTTATTTATTTCTGGTGGCTTTATAATGTAAAATTATCTCTCCTTCTGAATGCACTGTTAGTTTTGGTGTACTGACCCCTCAGGCACCACGGATCTCACCATGCAATAAGCTGACAGAGATCTCTGAAGCTGATAGAGACTTTTCAACAGTGAAGGAAAACTGTCCTGTTCTCCTCTGGCACACCACTGGCCACTCTGGATGAAGCTGCCAGGACAACTGTTCTGTACCACCTCTAAAAATACTTCCCAATAGTGCACAGATATACCAAGACTTTGAAAGAAAACCTCTGTAAGCATTAAAGTAATGACACTGATAAATATACCAAATCTAGTTTGAAAACATTGGTTGTGCAAATGCATCTTTTATATCAGAGAAGTTAAAAGAAGTTTTAATTTTTCTCTGTAGATATGTCAATACAATTTTTTGGTATCATGTTTTAGAAAAGCAGACATTTGTGTCACATTCCAATTAATGCAGTATAATGGAGGTTTGGGATTTTCCTTTGCTTTGGGAAGTTTCTTTGTGGTTTTGTTTGTTTTGTTTTGGGGTTTTGTTGTTCATTTTTTGGAGGGCTTTTTTGTTGTTTTGTTGTTGTTGTTTAATTATTTACAAGGTTTTGTGTGTGAGTCTAAGGCAATTTGCTACAGCATTGAGAATTATACTGGTAGTTCTGTCTCTTCCTCCTGAGAGTAGTGAACTTACACTCATACACTACCATTTCTGCATGCCCTAGAGGTGACTGTAACCTTTTATTGATCAGCTGATTGAAGATAAATGACAGAGATGCTGGTACTGCAGTTTACATCATTAACATGGTCAGTAAAGCATGAATTGTTCAATAAGGAGTTTATCTTTTTTCATTTTACACTGCTCTTTTATCATTTTTATGATAGAGAGCAAATTTTCAGACACTAACCAGGCAGATGAACTTTAAAGATTAGATATGTGTGTGTGGTAGTTGTCAGAAGTAAGTGAAATCTGATAGTTTAAAGATATTTAATAAATGTATTTCACATGAAGAAAATAAAGTTCAATGATCGTTTTTCTTACTCTCTTTTTTTCCAGTTTCCTTTTGCCTCATACTTAATGGATGAAGTACTGGAAAAATTAAATGAGAAGAAAAAATTGGTAGAAGAGTACAGTTCCCTCATGAAGCACATTGTATGATATTGCTAAAATTTATATTTGCAAAGTGTGACTACAGTGTGTGCAGTTTCCTCATGTCTTTCCTCTTCTCATAAAGAACTGTCAATATGCATGCTCAATACATACACAGAAACCATGAACTAATTAATTGTTGAACAAGAGGAATTAATTAAATTCCTATTAGAAAGCAATGTGGTATTTGATTCCTGAAAAGAAAAAATGCTCCAAATCAATGCAAAGCTCAAAATTATTTTCCTTTAAATGCAATGCCAGTGAACACACGTGCAGGTTTTGTAGAGAGATGTCTTTGTTATGACTAATACATATCTGTACAATTTTGAAAGAACATAAAGCAGTCAAGTAATGATTGTACTAATCAGAACAGTAGAAGTAGGATCTACAAAGGAACAATATCACTGGGATTTTAAATTCCCAATTTCTTTAGCTTCTTTGTAAAGTCCAACTTTATAATATATGCTACATAAAAAGAAATGGCTTTGTTAGAAAAAATGAATGATTGTAGAATAAAAATATTCTGTGTGGAGTAATACAGGAAAAGCTGTATTTCTTCTGAGCACACTAGAGCATAATTTGTGCAATATATTTAAAAGTTCAATAAAATTTTGTCTATTATGTTTTTTTTCACTAGTAGGTCCAGTTCTTTCTCAGCTAATAAGTAGCTGCAAGCTCTCACTTACCTTGGGAAAGTAGTATAGAATTTTAGTCAGTTATTTCCACCAAGCTTTCTCTGGCAGTACTAGCAAGTAATTGCTGCTTCTTCACATTTTTAATCTTAGAGCTTGAATTCCTCTGGACCAACCCACTGACAAAAGAAAACAAGACAAAAGTTTCTGAGTTCATGTGTTAATAATGTTTAGGTCTCATATATGTCTCATTTATGGATATCTTTTACAACAAGCTCTTTTACAACAGATATCATTATCCATATTGGGTGGGGAATCAAAGACCTATTTGGACTAAGTTCACTCAAATGAAGCATGAAGCAGAGGTTTTCTGCATGTCAGACCAGTGATTTTCCTAGGATGTAATCATGTATCTTCTAATTTATGGAGTTCTCTATTTGATGTCTCTGACAAAAAGAAGGCATCTCTAAACTTCTGCTCAGTTGCACCTGGTGAACACAGGGGCTTGAGAGAATTTTTATTGGAATTAGAGAAAGCCATGCAAACATATTCCACTTGCACCTATAAATTAAGACTGGGAACTAGCCCTGCGTAAAAAACCTGCCACATCTTTAGGAATGGTTGACCACCATCTTTTTCAATGCAAGAAATAAGGGTCATCATGTGAAACTGTGTGGTGATATATTAAAAATAAGCAAAGGGATGCCACTCACATGCAAATGAAACTGAGTTGTTGGAAGTAGTTGCCTCAGGTTTTACAGAAGCTAAATACTTACCTGGATTACAATGCCAATAAAATAATGACAACAAAAATTAAGGAAGATATATCTGTCAAGACGTGGATATCATGCTCTTAGGTTGTCCAGTAATTCCAGCAAGATGTATTTGAACATAATTTCAACAAAATCTCTATTGCAGCTTAGTGAACAGAGCTTTGAGAGGCCAAAGATCTCTAAAAATTTATCCCCATTATCTTCATTTCCACACTGCCAAACACCTGCTGGTGCAAGTCTGATCTTGGTGCTGGTCTTTAACACTTGATCTTTTGTCATGGTGAAAATTCAGGGAGCATCAGCTAATTGACATAGAAAATATGTCTCAAAAAGAGGGAATTTTCCAGACTACTATCTTTTTCTCATAACTTAAACATCTTGTTTTACTGCCCCAGAAAATTTCTGTATCTCCTGGGCAACTGAGTATGAAAAGACATCTTTTCTAGGTGCAAAAGTAAACAAGAACACTGCATAACCAAATTATTATCTACTTCATCTGAGAGGGCAAATGGAAATCCTTAAACACAAGTGGATACAGATTTATGCACAAATAGTCCTGAAAGTATAACACCACTGTCTTTCTGAAAACTTTGCTGGAAAGTTAGCAAAATATCTTTGAAGATCTTTCTTGTCTAAATGTATTTCAATGGTATTTTCATTCAAAAATTATTTTCTTCTCTAATTTGATACAAACAAACAAAAATTGAAATACCAGTCAACATTTTTCAGAGATTAAAAATGCATGTAGTTTGAGAGATATGAGGATAGTATGGGCAACAAAGAGGATGATACTCCAAAGAAAATAAATTTTTGCCTTTTGCTGACACAAATGTTGAGCTCTGTCTGTGATGAACATACTAGTTTTTACTACTAACTTCATCTCTCCTGCACCAACAGAGCAGAAGATGGTCTATGAAAAGTTCGTTATTACTGTAAAAAGATTAAAATTAATTATTTTGGTTATATTTTATGAATATTTGAAATATCCCCTTACACTATAACCAAGCTCATTTCATTGAGTGAAGAACTGATTCTGATTTGGGGAACAGCATTAGTTCAACACTTTCAAGATGATATTGCTAACGAAGCTAAACATTAAATGTATTAAAAGCAGTGCTCTTTTGAACTACCAATGCCTACGGACATCCAGAAAATCCACTTTATCTGTTTTTCTTTTGTTAAGGTAGTTTTCTCTCCTGGTGCTGCCTGATAAGGCCTCTAGATGGCAAACTTTCCCAAGAAATGGGCTCAGAGCTTTGATCCCTGCAGCCCCTGAGATAGTGTCAGGCTGGGCTGTCCCTCCGGCAGCAGCAGCTGATGGCTGTGCATGTGAAATTAATGGGCTGTTTACAGTCATTACGTACAGTGACACAACGGTGATGCCCTGAAATACTTCAACTTTTATATTCATACAAAAATTTATGCATATATATACAAACACGTGTGTGTGTGGGGGGGGGTGGGTGGGTTTATGCATGTGTTCATTAAATATGAAATACACAATGTTGTATGGTTCTTCAAAGTTGTTTAAATGTTTAGCCCTTTCAAAAGTCTTCATTATGCACTATCAGGTCCTCATGAGGATGTGAGAGACTGAAACATTAATGGTTAGTGTTTCAAACCATCAGGTGTTTGGCTGTTGATGCTCAAGGAAACAACCCATGTGCAGGGGGTGTGAGCGCAAGAGGGTGACCATGACAAATCAACCTTTGCTTAGCAAGAAGCTAGGGTTTCAGCTAGATAAGGGAAGAGGCTGATAAGCAGATCCTGTGAGATGGGATAATGCTTTTAATTCTAGAAGTGTCATTCCTTACATAACTGTCTCAGTTGTAAAACTCCTCTCCCCCTCCCACCAGGAAAAGCTACTGGGACATTCATATTATTCATACCTTCTGATGGAGTGTAATTGGCTCTATTATGCTGATGTGAGAGAAGGTGTCATAAACCACCAAAGACCCCCAAAACACGCCCAGAGTCTTTTCTGGGGCCTTCCACCAGAGGAATGGGCATGTTCCACAGTTTTACAGCGTGATTCACAGTGTTGCATCAGACAGTGTAAAAGTCTGCACCCCAGGGAGAGCACCTGGGTGCTGTACCTGAACTTGAGTGTATATTAACCTGTTGAACTTTGTTATGGTCTTTGTTATCATGGTCTTCCCCAGATCAGTAAAGACTGTGACCATCACTTCAACCAATAGACATCAAAATTGCAACAATGAAGAATCAGTGAAGTATCACCAACACACAATTGGTGGTGTTTTTCTACCACTATCATTTCTTCTTACTTTTTCTCAAGGTATATTGTAAACCAGACTGAAAAATTCCAGTCAATGCCTTAGTAAGTACCTTGTTGTGTCTGGATATGTTGAAGTTCAAGTTTGTGAAAAGCCTTACTTCCTTTGTTGGCGTCTTAAAATTTGCCACATTGCCCAGAGTGAATTTAACAACATCCCCCTAAACCTGCCGAGTGGATTGGGACATAACTGAGATCTGCAAAGATAAACTGAGGGCTGGAGCACCTTTCCTATAAAGAAAGACTAAGAGAGTTGGGGTGGTTCAATGTGGAGTAGAAGAGGCTCTGGGGAAACATTGGAACAGCCTTTCAGTGCCTAAAGGGGGACAACAAGAGGGCTGGAGAGAAAGGGTATGTTGTAGTAGTAGGACACGAGGGGATGGCTTTAAGCTGAAGGAGAATGTGTTTGGGTTCGATATTAGGAGGAAGCTCTTTACTGTGAGGATAGTGAGGCACTGGCACAGGTTGCCTAGGGAAGCCCCATCCCTGGAATTATTCTAGGTCAGGCTGGGTGGGGCTCTGAGCAACCTGTGGAAGGTGTCCCTGCCCATGGCAGGAGGTTGGAATCGTGATCTTTAAGGTCCCTTCCAACCCAAACCATTCTATGATTTTTTTACCCTAAAATGTAAAAAATTAAAGTCAAAGTACCTGGCAATAGTCACTTCCCACATTATGTTTCTGTAGTGCCATCTGTTTAACCCACATAAATCCTAATTTACATTGATTAGGAATAAAGATACAAATCTTCCTAATGATCTCTTATACCAATGGGATCCATTTTTTTCTATACTGAGGATTCTCTGTCAGAGAAGGCACTGTGTGTGTTTTCCCATGAGCCTCTGGACTTCCTCATTGGCTGAATGGGTTGCACTTTTCAAGGCTAGGTATTCTAAATGAGACTGAAATGTAAGTGTAAGACCTAATAGAAGGAGTCCAGGGAGAGAATCAAAACATCTCAAAGTATTCATGTAGCCATCATGTAACATCTCATTTTTGCATTCTTGAAAGGAAGAAATTTGTTTGAAGCATTATTTTTTCTCTGTCGTGTATCTGTTCTATAATCACACATTTAGAAATTAATTAATTTGTGTTGCTGACTATGTTAAGTTTGTTTTTTTTTTTCCTTCAGGATTGCAGAAAGGCTAATGGAGTCAGGAAGGCCTGAATTTTAATTCTGTCATACCTCCAGCTAGGTTAATTCTCTTTTCTGTTTCACTTCTACTACTGAATTAATATCTAGCTACACTACAAGCTAAATATCAGAACAAGGAAAACAAAAGCTAATTTCCATTGCTGTGCGCCATTGTTGTGTGCATCACCATTGGATTGCTTCATGCGATTTAATATTTATATGTAACTAGTTGTGCTGATTTCACATTGATTGACATTTAGGGAAGAAGTAAAAAACCACCCACGGAACTGATTTCTCTGAGAGAAGCTGCTGACAGCTTCTTCTGTGCCTGGAAAAGGCCAATAGCTGTTCTGAGAGCTGACAACATTTTGCACCATCCAGGAATTAGATCCGCCTCTGTGAGATCCACATTTTAAAAACACCAAGCCCAAGAACCTCTCTCTCTTTTTTCCCAGCCTCAGAAGGCAGCAGAGCTCTGGTGAGGCCGGCCCCGCTCCCCCGCAGCCTGTGCGGGGGTTGCAGGCTGTGGGGCACTGGCCGCAGGCTGGGCCGGGCCATGGCTGCTGACACTCCCCAACACCACACTCCCCAACACCACACTCCCCAGCCTGGTCTGCACCGAGCTGGAGCCCACCAGGCCTCGGGAGCGGCTCCAGCCCGTCCTGCCTGCCCCCCTCAGTGGCTGTCAGGTGGAGGGAGGGGTCCAGCACAGCCTGAAATCCAACACCATGATTGCTAGGGCCACTGCCCACGGCCATCTGCAGGCCTGGCAAGATTTAACCCTTTCAGTGCACAGATGAGACCTGCAGACCACGACTCCCCCTCAGGTGAGAGAAAAGGACAAAGTGACAAAGGACATGTAGAAGACAACGTGAGGACACTGAGGTCAGTAAAGAAAGAGTAAAGCCCTAGATGGATGGTGAATGAGGAGATGCCTTAGTGTTTGGCTGAAACATTCTTTTAGTAGGGCCGTGGAGATGAACAATGATATACTGAAATATCTTCTTTAATTCATGAGAGAGTGTGGGGGAACAAAGTATTCTGACTGTAAATGTGAGCAGAGGCATCCATTGAAGGCAGGCAGATGTTGGAGTAGCTGTGATCCCATGAGAAGCTTGAACAGAGAGAGAGAGATGAGAGTGATGAAGACCATTTGCCCCCAGGGAAAGAAGAAGCCTCTGTTCCCAGAGATGATCCCAGAGACAGATGAAGAGAACCTTTGCCTTTGAACAAATCATCCTTAAAATAATAATCCATGAATTCATGGCCCATGGACACACCTGTGGGAGAACTGTGAGAGAGCTGTGAAAATGGGAGGGGATTCACAATTGCAGAACTTTTTGCCTGAGTGGCTGCTATTTGTGAAAGTGAAAAGCCATGAGAGAACTGTTTCTTGTGGAGAAGTCTGCATGGCATGAGAAAACTCCTCTCCCTACAAGAACTGATGAAAAGACTGTTGTACAGTTGGTACTGCTTTAACATCCCAGGTTTTGTCTCTTAAGTGGTCAGTTGGGAAAGGAAAGAAGTCAGGCAGGGGGAGGAAAAGTGTTCTGGAGGTTTTATTCTGATGCTTCTTATTCTTGTAGTCCTGTTAATAAAGTTTCTTTATACCTTTTAAGTCTGTTTTGCCCTTCTCCTAATCTGTATCTCACAGCAGGAAATGAGTAAGTGCACTGGTGATTTTAGCCAGCACTAAACCCATCATGATTATTCGGTGCGTTGTCCAGGAAACTCAAATTGGCAAATCTAAATCACTACACTAGTATTTAAAGGGAATATGATGGTCCAGAGCCAGGTGAGCAATGGGTCCAACTCTTTGAGGATATTGACTCAGTATCTTGGTGTTTAGGTCAAGATAACAACCTGTCTGAGATAAGTGGAGAAGTATTCACATCTTGCTCAGCTATATATAAGTGCAGAGTTCTGTGAGGGGGTACTTTGCAGCACATTTAGCAGGCTAGGGAAATTTAAGGTTTCTGTCTTTGTGGAAGAATAAGTTTATCAGATTAAGAGCCTATTTGAAAAATCTCTATCAGACAGTATAAAGGAGAGGTTCAAGTGACTCTGACCTATTGAACCTATTGCAGAGCACAGATTTGACATTTTTCTGGTATAGGAAAACTCCTTTGGTAATGGAATCACACAACACTATCTGTAATTCAACAAATCCCAGATTTTGAGGGATGACACATCTCCTTCATTATTGTTTGTTATGGAGAAAAACAGAATTTTAGCATAAAACACTTCAATTTGTATTTAAAAACAGTACCCAACCTTAGACTGAAGAAATTATGTGATAGAGAACTCACCAGAGCAGCTCTTGATCAAGAATTCTCACAGCTCAAGATTTCCCATTGAAATTTTTTAGATTCTGTTTCAAAGCCTGATATTTATGAGTGTCAAAAAAAAGAGAAAAAAATCTCTCCCTGCTGGTAATGAAGGCTGTGAGCTAGACAGAGCTTATAAGTCATGGTGTGCATGTGGGGACAAAGCACATGAGTGGACCTCAAGCTTTAGAATGCATCTTTGATTTATCTTTGCACATTGTTCATTCTTCAGAAAAACTTTTTAATGTATGTGTCAAGTAATAACCTCAATATGTAGGATAATTATTGAAAAAGTAGTGCTATTTCCTTATTCTCTTTGATCTTTCTCTAGTTTTACATGCACAGATTACATTTACCCTCTTAGCTACAACTTTGCTCTGGGAACCCATGCTGAACTGGTTTTCTCAAGGGATTTGCCTTTATTCTATAAGGAATTTTTCTTCTGTTGATAACCATGCATCAGAAATTACTGTAGCCAACAGGAGCTCTAACTATAGCTTATCCATGTACAAATCAAGCTTTGAAGGTGTCAGTCGAAAAGATAATTATTTTTACACTAAAAATAATGTTTTTTTTTTATTATCTACCTTTTATGAATGCAAATTGGAGAACAATATTGACCTTCTAGAAAAGCTTGGGTGAATGTTTATTCAACCATTCACTATCTTTATTTAATTTAATTTGGGATGTTAAACTGTAGTTAAGCTGCTGATTCTGAAGTTCTTTTTCAAATTAGAATTTTTACATTTTGAAGAAAGTAATATATGAAGAATGAAATCTGTTATTTTACTAGAAGAATATAATATACATCAGAAATTTGGGGAGTGCAATTCTGTGCTCTCTGTACTGCCTGCTCTTGAGCATCTGGCTCAAGATAGGAATTTCTCTTGTCAGTTTCTCTGTTTTCATGCATATTTTCCCAGGTCTTAGAAGCTTGTGAGGCTACTAGCTGGGACAAGCATGACATGATCTAGCTCTGGAGACCTGTGATGTTTAGAACAGTTTATTTTAGTTTGATACTCTGACACAGATACTGTATGAGCTAGGGCTCACCCATTGGCCTCTCTGGGCCCTGAAATGTGCCTTCTTCAGGAGCACAGTCTCCTCCAGCACCTGGATCCAGGAGCTGTGGGAGCAGGCTGCTGATGGCCACACATTGAGTGACAATCATCAGGCAACTGAAGTGGTGACTCATGTCCTGCATCAGCCCAGGAAAGCCAAACAGGAGACAGGACTGGAGACAAGAATTCCTGGGGTATAGTTCAGCCTGGGCTGAGGTACTTTTTCCTGCTTTTCCTGCAGAGCAGTTTTCACTTCCCAGTTCAGCCCATCAGGCTCCCTTGTGCTGCTTCTCTCTTAGCTTTGCTTTGATTCCTTGCTCTTTCTTGGCTCCTGCTGTGCTTCCAATCTGATTTTCCAAACCTTCACAGTTATGATTACATGGTTGTGAAGTTAATGAATGTTTGTATGTCATTATTGTGGCTATTGTTGCATTTGTTTATTATTTTAGAAATAATCTATATTTGATAGGAATGCGTGTGAAGTGTTAGTTTGAACTAACAGTTTGAACTAGAGCTAAAAAAAATCTAGTATATCAATTCAACACTGACTGAAGATCATGACCTTTAAAGACAGCAAAATGAAATGCCGTGGTCCCTTCCTTATGGGAGATTTCATGCTGTGTCAGTTCAAAGGGAAAATAACCATATATAGTGATATATAGTGATAGATAATTCTTTAAATATTTTGCCAACAAAATTCTCTCCTTCAGAGGAAGTTTTTAGTGGGGCTTCCTATGGAAGGAAGCGCCACAGAGTAAGTTCTCAGCCTTCTAATATGGAGACAGCCATTCACTGCAGATAATGTAGACTTCTCCTCCAAACAATGAATGAACAGGGAACAGATTGTTTGCAACTGATAGGAGTTGCCACTAAGTGAAATAGGAGTCAGATGATCTTTTATTTTTTCAGGACACAGAATTTCTCAGATCATTCTGATCCTTTTCCTTTTCTATGTTTACCACTTCCAATTCTGTAATTGAATTCTAAAAAATGTTTCTACAAGATTTTAAATTAGTGCGTGTTGGACATACATGCTATAAACTCGGAGAGGTAAATTAGGAACTGAAGTATTAAAGTATCAGTTAGCTTATTTAGGTATATGACCTTGTGTCTAACACTGGATGGCTCTGAAGTACACACTATGGAGCCAAGTAGGGTACAGGAAGTGGCTAAGTTCCATTAAAAGCTTCATTCTGCATGGAACTAACTGGATAAGGGGTTTTCATGGTATTAACCTCTCCCAAAATAGTTCTCCCAAAATCTCTTTAAGGTGCTATGCAAAGAGGATTTGTAAGTCATCTGTGAGGTCTGATTCAGAATTTATCCTGGCATTATGGCTGAAACTTAGCAGGCACTTAATATAGTGATAACTTGAAAATTTATATTGAGACTCCAAGGCAGAGTGCAAACTCTATCCTGACACAATGTGGGATGAGTTTCTGTCTGGTTTCATGTGGAGCTGTCTTACCTACTGACTGACATACACATTTGCTGAGAGTTGAATATATGCCTTCTATTTAAGAGGGATATTTCAATAATATTTCCTGTTCATTAAAATGAAGGATTTGCTGTGGTGCAACGCAGATGAGAACATGATCTGAGCATGTGCTGAATTTTAAACATACTACAAGTCCTCTGGGTATTAAATATCCTCTTGCTTCAGAGATGACCATGAAAGAAGAATGAAGAATGATGCTGCAAAGTAAGCATCAGATGACTGTCAAGGTCTCCTTCCTGCCTTCACATATCTGTGCCTAGTGTGTATTCTAGAGAAGAGAAGAAAAACATTCCATTTTGGGGTGATTTTGAAGAAATCACCTAGCCTGAATTTTAAGTCCTGTGTTTTTCTTACTTTTAGAATCTCTATGTCTTCAGAAGTCTTGTGTTTAGCAGAGCAATAAAAGGGCAGGATCCCTCCTGTTTTGTACATGTCAAAGACCTTGTCAAGTCCCTTGTAGTTGGTATGACACAGAGGCCATCTGTAGGAGCTGGGCTGATTATTTCACGAAACTACCTTTAAAAAAAAAATAGTTTTTTGATGTTGCAAGGAATACACGTATTTGCCTTGTTTCATTGTTCTTTTGAAACCATAATGTTTAATTTTTAGTCTTGTCCTTAACTGCATGCTGTTAGTTTTGGTGTTTGTACTACCTTTGAATATCATCCTGTATTTTGTCAGAGATACATAAAGTACCAGGAACTGCATAGTTCATACAAAAAAAAAAAAAAATCCTCAAACAGTAAGCATATCCCACTAATAATATTAAGATTATAATTTTTATAGCAATCATTACCAAGATGAAGTCTTCCAGCTTCCTGTTTATGAAATTTTTTTTTTCAACAGCTTTTCAGTGACCTCCAAAACACCTCTTTAGTTATGACTTCAAACTGGGGGAGGTTCTGTGTTGGTAATATAAACAAATCAAAGCCTAATTTTGGCACCTTTGTCCACAAATTACTGAGATCAGTAAGTTTTTATCTTTTGTGATGGAGATTGTCACATGGCAGCAGTATCTGGAACCATACTAGTTTCAGCATCTGGCTAGTAATTAATATTTAAACTCACTGAATTAAGCCAAGACACAGATGTAAAGTAGTAAAAGATCTAGTTGTCTTTATGTCTTACATCCAAAAACTGAAATCAGGTGACAGGACTACTGAGTCCATGCGGAAGTGTGGAATGAGTTAGTCATAGTCCAAGACAGACATAAAAAACAGAGCTGTGGTTTCCAGTGCTGCACTACACCAATTCCAGATCATAATAAGATATGACAGCCTGTGGAGCTCCTCTTTCCAATGGACACCCACACTGCTTTTCCTACATTTTAGTTCTCCTGTCATGCTGTGTTGTTGCAGTCTCCTGTGCTGGTAGGTTGTACATTAGATATCTAACCTAGAAGACTAGAGATTGTTTTGAATTTATGATCAAAGAACTGGAAGTTTGTTCAGATGCTATGATAAGGATGGGAAAGCTGTCCAGCAAGGAGATAAACTTAGAAGCACTTTTTAGTAGTTAAGAATTTGTATCTTACAAACAGTTCCAAGAAAAAAGCACACTAATATGGAATACAGTTTTAAAATATGTATATTTATATAATTCATAAAGTGTGATGCAAACATGTCATAATTTTTAGATTATCCAGTAATAAATTCAAACATCAATGATTTGTTCCATCACTTCCTATTCCCTCAAAACTTTTACGTAGATTTTGTGACAGGGACAAGTAATGGATATTCACTTTTATGCTCTACTCTTCTGAAACCTGCTGACTAAAAAAACAATAGTGACTCATTGCTCTTGTGTATGTTTTTTTGCTGCACAATATTTTTTGATAGAGTTTTAAATGCCACATACATAAACCAAAATAAATATGCCCCTCATTATGGTCTGTACTTTGAAGTCATAAATCTTGAAATACTGCTAAAAATACAGTGACTTTTGTATGAGTGAAAGAAAAGTGTCTCACCTTTTCATTAGCTGCTGATGTCCCTAAGTAAACAATTACTTGGTCTAAAAGGAACTGTATATTGGTAGAAAACAAACATTCCTTCTTGTGAAATATCCAATGGCATTTACTTTACAGGGGTTACACAGAGGTCTATCAATCTAGGGAGAAGAAAATAAATCAATTGTAACATGTCTATAGATTGCCCCACAAAATAATCCTGATCAATGCTCATGAAATTTTCAGTATAGTTCAACCCTGAGAAGCCTTAAATTGATTCTGACTTTGCAGTGGTTTATATATCATTTTTATTGGCTTAATGAAATATACATGTGTACATTCTTCCTTGCCTGCCCTTGACTCTTCCTAATGAGCTCATCTTTTTGTAGCTTTCATTTGCCATAACAACCACCTTAAAGCAAAAGGAACAGCATAAATAATTTGCTAACTAGAGGGAGTTAAACTTGATGTTAAGATGTATTCTAGGTATTTTACATATATTCTAGGCTTTGTACAGTCACCCATTCAAGCTTTCCGTCCTACCTCTGCTTATGAAAAAATCGGATTTCATTGATAAAGAAAAAATTCTTAGATATTATTTGACCACGATTATACTGATCATCTTATTATTTGCTGCTTACTAGTATTTATATTAAAATTTTATAACCCACTGTAAACCCAAGAAAACAATCAGCAAGAAGAGGTAATTTTTAATGAAGAATAGGACTAAGCTTTAAGTGTTGCTTCCTAATCAAACTCAAGTCACAGGATAAATTATTGTGTTAATTATGAATATGGGGTAATGCTGACATCTTTATATTTAGGGAACCAAAAGCAACTTGCTGGTTTTTCAACCCATAAATTTCATGTACACCACAGTTTTGATACTAGAGATACCAGAAGGAGAAAATGCAAAGAACAAAATTAATATATTTAAATTCTGATGGTATTGCCACATCAGGATAAACTCATCACTGTATTTTATTTGCATTTTTACCATACTTTCTGTGTTGGTGTGACACTGTTTTTGCCTCCAGTGTCTGATGTATAAGTGCCACAATTGTACAGCCTTCTCCATTGACAGAGCTCATCTGAGCACATATATGTACAGTTAACGTGCTTTGTTGATGTTTGTATACTTACAGATTTTGTCTCTTGGTTGATTATCTTGGCTAGTAAGAATTGAGAGAGAAAGAGGGAGCAAGAAGAAGTTACGGTATCTTCCCAAGTCATTGCTTAATGTGATGGGGCTCTGCTTTCCAGGGGATGGCTGAATATCTGCCTACATGGGACATGGTGAATGAATGGTGAATAAATGAATTGGTTTGTTTGTGTGCAGTTTTTGCTTTACCTATTAAACTGTTTTTGTCTTAAGCCATGAGTTTTCTCACTTATACTCTTCCAATTGTCTCCCTCATCTCGCCATGGTGGTAGTCAATGAGCAGCAGCTTGGGACTCAGCTGCCCACCAGAGTTAGATTTGGCACCTGTCTTCTTCAGATATTGTTTCTTGTCAAACTGGATGCTCAGTTACAGAGTGCTGTGAACACTTGCATAGCTTCATTACAGACTCTGACTTCTTGTCTCTGACAGTGTCTTATTGTTCTGTCAGAAATTCATTGTGTTCGCCCCACCTCACCTGATCCATGACATCTCTGAACTTCTTGTCCCAGAATCTGCTCCTGATCTGCTCTCTCAATAGGTGTTCAGTCCTTCAAAATCATAAGACCGTTTCTATTTTAATGAGGTTATCCACATGCTCTTTTTTGCACTTTCCTTAAAATATTTCACTTTTTGGATGGAGTGCTATTCTCTCTGGTTTCATAGAATTCAGTTACCATTGCTCAACAACTAAAAGGCATTTAATTTATCACGTGCTTCGAAACCAAATATCCTTTATTCTGCTTGCAAAGTGAGGTTTTGTTTAACATTTTTCTAATACCCATGTCTACAGTCCCAAAGTCTGTACTCATCTGTACATATTTTTAAACTATATTTAGACTTTTAGCTGCTCCACCTTTCCTGTTAGGGTTTTTTTCCTCTGTAAGTGATGACCAGGCAGTGTGGTTTTACAATTTCCCTAAACCAACAGAATAACTGGCTGCCATTAAAGGTAATGATCCCTCCATTACTTCCCTCCTTTGGCTGCACATTCTGCTACTGTCTATGGCCTGGTGCTAGCAGCTATCTGGATAAATGAAAACTCAACCTTTTTTCTTTACTTTGGCTCCTTTTCAGCTGTGTAAGTTTCCTGATCCAGACTGTTGTACAGATCCAGAAATCCAGCCTATCACAGCATAAAGGAGATAGGAGGGAAGGCAGAAAATCCACAGGCCTGGGGAGGAGGAGGAAGTGTCAGAAACTTTACATCCTAATCTTTCTGCTAGAAATCTATTTACCTTCTGTTCACCTTGTAAAGCAAGATGACCTATCCAGATGCAGATGTAATACTGGGCTTTTAAATTCAGGTTTCTCTATGTGGCAAGAATGAGAAAATGGACCAGATTCTTTTGACAACAGATGCAAAATCCTTTTTGATTTAAAAAAAAAAAAAAAATTTGCTTTGGGAAACACAGAAATCAAAGTCGTCCTTGTTGGTTGTTGTGTGCCTAACATCTATTAATCAGTTTAGGCATGTTTAGACTGTGTAGGCAGGAGAATATCCTGCAAGCAGAATTAGTAACCTGTAGGAAATAATTAGTTTGTATATGTTATGGGCAAAGTAGTACAGGCAAACTGGCCCCATTTTTAAAATACCAAGCTTTATAAACACAGTCCTCAGTTTAGCCTTTTGAGTGTACGGATAGCTCCACCTCTGATTCTGACATTGTGGCTATGTCTGCACTGCAGATTTTACAGGTCACAGCAGTGTAATGGTGTGCTGGGTTGACTCTGGGTGGATACTCCATGCCCTCCGAAGTTGCTCAATCACTCCCCCTCCTCAGCTAGACAGGAGAGAGAAAATATAATGAAAGTCACATGGATTTGGATCAGGATGGAGAGAGATCAGTCACCAATTACTGTCACAGGCAAAATAGACTCAGCTCAGGGAAACTGGCTTAATTTGCTGCTAATCAAGTCAAGAGTAGGATAATGAGAATCAAAAAAAAAATCTTAAAACACCTTCACCCCATCCCTCCCTTCTTTCCAGTCTCAACTTTTCTCCACATTTTCTCTACCCATCCCCAACAGCAGCACAGGTGCACTGGAAATGGAGGTTGTGGTTAGTTCAAAATTTATCTGTACAGCTCCTTCCTCTTGTCTCTTCCCTTCCTACAGTGTGCTGTCCTTCCCATGTGAGACAGTTCTCTATGAACATTGTTACCATGGATCCTTCCCACAGGCTGCAGCTCCTCACCAACTACACAGCACGAGTCCCTCATGTTTTGCCATCCTCCAGGGGCAGGCTGCTCCAGCATCGGTTTCCTGTGGGGTCAACAGTTGTGCCATATACCTGCTCCAGCCTGGGCTCCTTTCCATGGGGTCACAGCTTTGCTTGGGCATCTACCTACTCTGGTGTGGGATTTTGCATAGGTTGTAGCTGGCTGTCTCCTCCACCCTGGGACACGGCTGCCTCATCATGGGCTGCACCATGGGCTGCAAGGGAATCTCAGCTCTAGTGCCAAGAGTACCTCCTCCACCTTTTCTCCACTGACCTTCGTGTCTCCACCTGAGCTTCCCTCACATGCTCTCGATCCTCTCTCCAGCTTCAGATGCTGTTGCACAGTTTGATTTCACTCCCTGGTCTTCTCCTCCTGCCACTTCTTAAACAAGTTATCTCAGAGGTGCTGCCACTGTCACCAGTGGGCTGGCACTGGCTCTGTCGACATAGTGATGGGTAATGGCAGTTTCTCAAAGAGTCAAAAACAGCCTTGCAAACCCAAGACAATCAGGAAAAGTTTAGCAGGAGCATCACAAAAGTTTTCATATGCTTTCTGCAAGTGAACCATTATATAGAAATGCCTTTTGAGGTCCTAGTTCACAAAAGAACAAATCAGTCTTAAATTCAATAGGAAAATTGTTGACTCAAGGAAGTTTTGGATTAAATAGCACCCAAGTGCTGTTTCAATAAATTCTTAAAATAGTTGCTGCATCATCTCATTAAAAAAAAAAAAAACACAACCAAAACAAACACAAGAACAAAAAACCTGACCACTGTTGCTACAGGAATGTTAGAAAAAACTTTGAGAGTTTCAAAATGTTTTATTGTGCCAGGACAAAAAAAAATTGTTTGTACCTGAAGAACTTTTCTTTCTTTCAGATCTGTTTTCAAAACATCTAAATAGTGCATTAGTTTTTTGGGTTTTTTCCCCCTGGAGAAAGATATTAGAGTGCCATGGATGTTTGAAGAGTTCATAACCTCACTGTAAAGATCGTGAGACAAAAAAGGAGTGTGCCTTGAGGTTAGATAATGATGTTGTAACTGCTCGCAACTCAGCCAGTTGTTTTAATTTGAAATCTGAATACAGGACACTGCTGCAGAATTTGTAAATATATGGGAAATAGAAATGAAATAAAACTATTCTTCAAGTAATTGTTTAAAAAGGCAAATAGAAATGTTTTCCTTCTCTATTTCTATCTGAAAAGCAAAGTTGCTTATCCACTAATAACTAGTTCACAGTGTATTCAAAGCTGGCAAAGGATTTTTCTCTTGTGCTCAGTTTTCTCTCTGGAAACTTCATCTAGACAATGATCACTGCACTAATCAAAGAGGAGACTGCTTTGGGAACCATCCTATAATTCTGTCTTCCCTTTGGAAATGACTCACTCTTACAGAGATTATATGCTATTTCTTATATTTAAGGAAACATTTTGCAGTATTCAAATGTATGAAGCCTCTCCATACATTGGCTTTTATATTTAGAATAAAAAAAATATGTTGGTAACTATATCTGATAGAAGCGCATACATTAAAATTTTACTCATGAGTGAGACCAGACACTACAGTAATTAATTTCTTTTATATGATAATGTGTTTGGTGTCACTAATGCCACTGCTTCATCTCTCAAGGAACCCATAAACACAGGCCATTATTTTTAAGAGGGTTGTGTGATGACTTGGACACTCATTTATCTAGTTTCGTTTTTACCTATCATCAGAAAGAATGGTATCATCCCTGGTGCAGGTAACTTTCTACTGCATTTTTGTTACTGAAGGGAAAGAAACAGAAAGATCAAAGATGGCATACAGATGAAGTAAATCTAACATGTAAATTGGAGAGCAAAACAGCTGTCAAGAGGAATCAAGACAAAAGTGTAACAGTGCAAAAACAGTGCAAAAAGATAAAATATACAGGGAATGAATGATTATGAAAGAACAAACAGAAAAAGATAGTAAGAAAATAGTTTAGTGAATGAGGTCAGGAGGAAATACATAAGGGAAAACAGATTTTATGGTTGTGAATTTGTCAATGACTGCTTTGAAAATATATGTGAAAGACTGTTCCTTGAATGATTAATACAAGTTGGGTGTCTGATATGACGCACATTTTTAGTCTCTTTCTACAGTGGCATAACTGAAAGTATCTAAACATGTGATAAAAATAATATAGTAGAGATCACGCAGAACAGGAATTGGAAAGACTGAGATTTGGTGCTTTTTGAAAGTACCCCATGGAATAACAACTATGCTTGGTCTTTTCCCATTTTCTATGAATAAATTCTGAAAGCACGATGTTGAGATTTTGGAAGTGATCTAAAATAAGGGTGTGTTAATAGCTGTAAGAACAAAGCTGCAAAATTTTTAGCCTAATGTTCTTTGAGCACAGAATTAAAACATACACTTTCATACTTAATTTTTCTGTGGCAGTTATTATATACTGTTTTTTTTGCTTTCTAAACATATCTACTAATTTGTGATGATATAAGAGTTTAATGCACGGAGGTTCCTTTACTGTTAATGCTAATCTACTGACCTTAAGCAGCTTGAATTGAAGATATTTATAGTTTGGCACTGTCTGAAGTCTTGAATGTTGAATGGGAAAGCAGTAAGTGCCCCCTTCAATTGCTCATTTCTGACTATCAGGTTAGACTCTTGGCATTCCATCAATATCTAGGAGCAGGTGGCCTGCTTTGTCTTGTATTCACTAATGTTGCTGAAGTACTTAAAATTACATTAGGGAGAATAGTCTGATGACAGCACTGTGCTACATGACCCATGATCCAGGGTCAGTTACCAATTTTCAAGCATTATGACAGAGGCAAGTGCAGAGCAGTTCCACTTTGAGCAGTTCTAAAGACCCTAGGGGGCTCTGAAAGACCAAAAAACAGATGGAATGGAGCATTTAAGCACTTCTCTTTACAGCAGGGAAAAGGCAAATCTTCTTACTCTTTTGCATCATTCTTCTCCAAAATAAAAAAAATATTTTTTTAATACTTGGATGAATTTATTGCAGAATCTGCTTTTTTTGTTGTTCTGCTTTGGTTTTGTTTTTTGTTTTTTTACATTTAACTTCATGAAGCCAAATGAAATTTTGGTAGATAAAAGTGTTTCTGCAAAATTTCTGTCTCCTCTGTAGAAGGTCTGACTTTCTCACTAGTCATAAATTTCAGTTTGCAAATGAAACTGTGCACATAAATTGAGATTTTTAAAATGGATCTTATTTTTAATATGGATGTTTAATTTAAGAAGTATAAACCAAGAAGCAGTAGAAGGAGAGTTTGGGGCAGAATATCAGAAATACATTTTGGTTAATGTGCTGAGCAAGCACTGCACCATTGAAAGTTTAAAATCATCTTTTAGAAGGCCCTTCAAGTCTGCAGGGAAAGATATTCCCTCATATTTGATGTCCAGACTGGCATACTTGGAAAAAGAAGCCTTTTGCAAAAAGTTGTGGACACTTTAAATGTACCAAAAACCTGCCTGATTTTACCAATATTGTCCTTTTTTTAACAACCTACATATAAAATATGGTCTGTTCACAATTCAACAAAATATTATACGTACTTAATTAAATACAGTTTACTTTTGCTGTTTACATACAGGTCTTATGGAAGTCTCATTGGCACTTCAGCAAAGCATGCCTCTATTTGTTTAACTGGGATGGGAGATACCTCCCATGTTAACCAGATCTCCCTTTCCTTCCTCAGTCTCACATAATATTTCCATTAGAAAATATTTTCAAAATAGTTTCCAGCAAAATTATTTTTTAAAAATACCAAATGTTTATACCAGCATATTTTTATTGATTCTGAGGTATTGTTTTTCCAGTTTAGCAAAGCCTCAGTGTAAATTGCTGGTACATTTAAAGACAAATCAACTGATTGCAGTGAAAGTGGCATTACTGCCAAAGAGGTTATGTTGCAAACATAACAAACCCACAAATGATCTTTCTTTCAAGCTATAAGGAAAAAATATGATTAGAAATAGGTTATTGCTTCAAAAAGTATCATAAATTTTTAAGTTATTGTCTTATTTCAATATTTTTTCTTCTAGAAGGCAGCCTTCAAGACTTGCCCCTCTAAACCTACTATTAAAGAAAATATAAAGGTCACTTATAAGTTAAAAAAATTCAAACAAGTGAGGTTTTCAACAAGCAGCTGCAGCCTTCTAATGGCAAATTATGAAGAGTATCTGAAATAGATGCAAACTGAAAAAAAAAAAGAAAGAAATATTAATGAAAAGGGGGGAGGACATTTAGATTACAAGGATTTCCCAAATATTTTAAAATAGACAACTCAAATTAACTATAATTAACTGCCTCTAACTATTTCTATAATTAGCTCTTCAGTCTCTCTTTTCCCCTTCCATCATTATGAGGCTTTCAGGCTATTTTTGTAATGAATTAAATAATCTCTTTATAGCGGTTTGCAGTCTCTCTAGGGAAACAATAGGGAAGCATTGGGAAAATCCTGTGGATTTATCAGGTAAGCTGTGAATTCTGTGTCTTGAAAACCTAACATTATCTGCTATGTGAGTGTCAACAACTGGTTTAGTTATACAGTCTTCAGTTAGTAAGAAGTGGAAATATTTTTCTATATCTTTCCCTTTGTAACAATCTGTCTTCTGCATCTCTTTTGTATTTTTAATACAATAAACAAATGTACTTCCCTCCCTCTACTCATGCAGTCTTCTCTTCTACTCTGTCCCCAGCATTATTATAATTAGCAAAATGCCTAGTTTTAGGCGTTTAGGTACTAAAGAGACCACATCTAAGGTGACAATCTAGTTATCTTTTAGAGACTATTGACAGAATAGAAGGCAGTCCTGTCATCTGAAAACAGACAGATGAATCGGCTAACTTCTCCTTTAGAAGTAGATCTATCTCTTTGTTAATTAAATAGAGAGATACAGATATAGCTTAGATGTACGCTCGCTGACTTTGCAGATGACACCAAGCTGAATGATGTAGTTGAAACTTTAGAGGGAAGAGATGCCATCCAGGCACTGCACAGTCATGGGCTTGAGAGGTGAGCCCATGTGAATCTCATGAAGTTCAACAAGGACAAGTGTAAGAAACTGCACCTATTTTGGGGCAAACCCAAACATGAATTAAACCTGGGAAATGAGCTGGTTGAGAGAAGCCCAGCAGAGGACTTGGGTTATTGATGGACACAAAACTGAATATGACCTGTAAATGTGCACTCACAGCCCAGAAAGCCAAACATATCCTGGGCTGTATCCAGAGCAGCATGGCCACCAGGATGAGGGAGGGGATTCTGCCCCTCTGTTCTGCTTTGGGGAGACCTCCCCTGAAGCAGATTCTTCATTCAGGTCTGGTACGTCTGGCATGAAATGTACATGGACTTGTTGCAGTGAGTACAGAGGACAGCCAACAAGCTAATCAGAGAACTGGAACACGTGTCCTGTGAGGAAAGGCTGAGACAGTTGGGGTTGTTCAGCCCAGAGAACAGAAGGCTCCATGGAGGCCTTTTAGCATCTTTCCAGTACCTGAAGAGGGCTTACAAGAGAGGGGGGAACATTTGACAAGGGCTTGTGGTGGGGGGAGTGGCTGGTGTAGATTAGATGTTAGATTAGAGAGAAATTCTTTACTTTGAGGGTGGTGAGGCATTGGAACAGGTTGTCCAGAGAAGTTGTGGATGCCCCATCCCTGGCAGTGTTCAAGGCCAAGCTGAATGGGGTTCTGAGACACTTGACCTAGGGAAAGGTGTCCCTGCCCATGGGAGGGGCTTTGGAAAAAGATGATCTTTAAAGATCTTTCCAACCTATGTTTATGATTCTATGTCTCTCCTGTATATAACTAAAGCTGTGTGAAGAGATTATTATTCCTCAATATTTACAATTAATTCTTTTCTTGTTTTCAATGCAATTTGCTTTTGCAGGAATTGAGAAAGTTCATTTAATTCAAAGTTCATTTTGTTCCACCTTAGGTATTTCCATGGTCTCATATACTGGGGCGGTTTCATGTAAATCAGAATTGTACTAAAAATATAATGTGGACTTAGCTTTGGGACATCACTCTTGAACACAAAGTAGAGGAAGGCTACTTCCATTGAAAAACCTGGGAAGATGCTTATGAATTAGCTAAATATGGTCTCTTAAGACACTTTTGCTCCTAACTTTTTTTTTTGTGTCAGACTTGGTGGTTCAAATATCATACACGAGATTATGAAAGAACAGAGAAATGTGACAACAGCATGCGGAAAAAAATGCATGGTTCTCAAATAACAGGTGGAAGTGGTTGTGACTCCCTGCAACGGTTGGATATTAAAACTCTGGCATAAGCATATCCATGAGAATTAGATAATTTCTGAATTTTTCTCAAAAGTAGTGTTATCGCTCTCTGGGATAAAGATGATTGCTGTGGGTCTATGGTGGAGATAAAATAGGAAACAAAAAACTGTACCTTTTGGCTAAAATCTGGACAGGAAGGAATGAAATGAGCTAGCCAGTGCTTCAAAGAAACCACGTGTCACAGAATCCCACAGATGATGTAATATTATAAAATATTGTCTAAGCAACACTAATGACCCCTTTAGGCTACTCAGAAAGAGATGGGTTGAGGAGTTTGAAGAGTGCTCAAGATTCATTCTTTTCTTGTTGACATTCTGCTCCCACTTCTTAAGGGGTATTTACATTTATTACATTTTAAATGCTAAAAGGCTAAAGACTGGAGCCTTTCTAACAGGAATCTGCTGCCTGCTTTTATGATGATCTATCTTGTCTACAATGCAGTGCAAGTTTAGAAGAAGCACCAGGAAGTTTGGCTGTTTCACCCTGTCCTGCCTTTTGAGATTGCATTGAGTCCCTCATGCAGGTATAGAAAAGGTCATGAGAAAATATGTCTTGATAATCCCACAATGTTTTTGTGAACTACTTTGACACATTTTTGGGGAAAACCCCTGAGAGGTCCTGCAGCAAAGAATCACAAGCTACAGAGAAAGGACAAGCCATCTTTGTTTTGGCAGGGTAAGACTGGTTTTTGGGGGTTTTTATTGTCAGTTGGGCAGGGGGACTTGTTTGTTATCTATTTTATGTTTGTAGAAGCAGAAAAATTAATTCCTTTTTCTTCTGCTCAAGCCTTTAGGTTAGTCGAAACAGTGGTTCCTAATCAATTAAACTAAGACATTTCATTAATTGTATGACTTCACCTTAGCCACTGGAGAAGCTTTGACATTCAGTTTGTCGCTTTCTGTGTAACTGTTATAACTCAAGCCCAGTCATACAAATGATGGACATCAAAACCTACACAGGAATTCTGAAAGCCCCTCTTGTGTAGGGAAGAGAAGGAATATGAATCATTTTGATAGCTGAGAGAAGTGTACTGGTTACTTAATTAACAGAAAGGAATCTAAAAAGTGAAAGCTGTGTGGGTGATGCCAAGCTTGGATCCTCTCCCTGTTTCAGCTTCTCTTACTCAGTGTGGGGATGGAAACACAAGGCTGGGAACCTGGGATGCTCTATGATCTTATTAAGGCTGGTGCTTGTAGAGTAGCAAGCCTAGTGAATGTAGAACAGTCCACTTAATGAGGGCATGATGTATGCTGAATAACAAAGGCTTCTTTCTTTCCAGCTTGAACATCAAGGAGAGAGAACTCAAGGCACTCGTGTTTGAGATTGAGGTCCCTGGCTCAGTGCTTACCTGGGATTGGTTACTTGGTGCAGTACATGGCATTATTAGATAATTATTGCAAGATTTTTAGTGAAGCTCTTAATCTTTACATAACTAGTGGAAAGAAAAAAAACAAACAACATGAGCTCAGAATGGTGGGAGAAGGATCTGGATGTTCCATTCACAGTACATAACATCCAAAGCAACAGGTCAAAATCAAGATGTTCAAGCATCATCTCATTTCAGCTGAAGCATTTGAGTGCACCAATCACTCTTGCATTACTTCTTTTGTCCACTGTCTGGCCTTTTTGATCCATTCAAAAGTCTCAGAAATTATCTTTCTGCAATTAGGTCAAACCCATATTAATTTTCAAGCTCGTGGAACCATGGACTTGCTTTAATGTCTTAGCATTATTCTTCCAGTAAGGACCACTGGGAATAGGTTGCAATATATGTGGACTTTTTTGCTAATCTCTGTCAAGGGTGGCAGATAATTTTTCTCAGTATACCAAATAAGCCCAGATGGTGTAGCCTCTAAACCTGTGGACAGCAAGATGAACAACTGTACATGAGTCTGACAGTTTTGGGATATTCAGTAGTACAGAAAAACTAGCTCATGCCCAAACCTCACAGATTTGTGGTAATTAAAACACAAATATATGGACAAGAAATTGTTATGACAGAGGTTAAGAGTTGATGGCACATCATTGAACCAAAATTCACTGCTTAATTGACTGCTGCAAACCTGAGAGTCCTGTTTGTTATTTAAAGCTCTTATTCTAATATAATTTTTAATGAAAATTTGGCTGTTTCATGCTGACTGTGCTGGTTATTTCAATCTCTGAATATTATTTTAACTGTAATGAAGTCCCTAAAAAGGGTACCTTGGAAGGTGTTGTAGTTTCATCCAGTATTTCTGTAATTCCCTCCCAACACATCTCCCAAAACAACTTGTTTGTAGTGTTTTGTCCTTACTAAACAAGCCATGTTTCCATAAAAGCAAAGAAATTTGAAAGGTGAGCCGAATCATAGAATGGTTTGGGTTGCAAAAGACTTTATAGAACATCTAGTTCCAAATCCCCTACCATGGGCAGAGGCAGGGAAACCTTTTACTAGACCAAGCTGCTCAGAACATGGCCTTGGACACCTGCGGGGAAGGGGCCTCCAAAACTTCTCTGGGAAAGCTGTGCCAGTGTCTCACCACCCTCACAGTAAAGAATTTCTTTCTAATATCTAATCTAAATCTACTGCCTTTCAGTTTGAAGCCGTTCCCTCTTGTCCTGTCACTACATGCTATTGTAAACAGTCTCTCTCCATTTTCCTGTAGGCTCCCTTTACATACTTGGAAGGCTGCAATTAGGTCACCCCAAAGCCTTCTCTTCTCCTGGCTGAACAATGCCAATTCTCTCAGTCTTCCCTCACACAAGAGGTGTTCCATCCCTCTGGTCATTTTGGTGGCCCATTCTGCACTCTCTCCAACAGGTCCACGTCCTTCCTGTGCTGGGACCCCAGAGCTGATGCAGGGTACCAGGTGGGGTCTCAGCAGAGCAGAGGGGCAGAATCCCCTCCCTGGCCCTGCTTCCCACGCTGCTCTGGATGCAGTCCAGAACACAGTTGGCTGTCTGGACTGGGTCATGTGCAGCCTCTCATCCCCCAGCACCTCCAAGTTGTAGGCAGGGCTGCTCTCCATCTGTTCTTCCCTAACCTGTGTTGACACTGGAGGTTGCCCTGACTGAGGTGCAGCACCTTGCACTCAGCCTTATTAAATCTCATTAGATTACCTTGGGTCACTTCTCAAGCTTGTCCAGATCCCTCTGAATGGCATTTCTAGTGACCCAAGATACTTTTTTCAGCAACTTGAGAAAGAATGGCCTGACACTGATTCTCAGGCCTATTAGCCTCAAGAGCCAGAATTTTCTTTAGAAGGTATGCATTGGCTTGTGTTAGCTACTTGTGCATCACAAGACAAAGACAGCAGGCTAAAAGCATTTGAAGGTTAAAATACTTTGAAACATCTCCACTGGAATTAAAAATAAAAGTAAATACAAAACGGTCAGTTCTGTACAACTGGAATTACAGCACAGAATTGAAAACCTGAGTAAGAATTTTTCAACATGAATATAATTGTGATAATTTCTCACTCTGTATGATCTCTCTCTGAACATATTGTTATACATCTATATGTAATGAAGCTGTAATTAAGCAAACAGATGAAATATATCACTATGCCTACATTAGATTAAGTCATCTTAAAATATGTCTGTTCTTGCTGCAGTGCTTCTTTTATGACTTCTTTTATGAATCTTGCTGATATGGTACTGTGGGGAACTGCCTGCCAACACAGAGATCAGAAGGAGCACTCATTAATTTAAGGAAGAGCAAATGATGCTTACCTTTTCATATGCTCAGTTTCCTGGGAGCTGGGGATGTGGCTGTGCTGGCATCTGTGCAGCTTAGTAGCTCATCATCTGTTGCAAGGAGACAAGGGACAGAATATGAGCAATTTTGCCTAACTGTTCTGCTGATTAAAATTTTTGATTCAAAAATCTAAGTTGCACACCTCAGGCATGCTTCTTGTTCTTTTGTATGCACACAGACACAGGCATATCTGTGCATGCCTCTTGTGTACACCAGAAACAACCTGAAGATGTCCAAAATCCACTTTCAGGACTTCTGGCCTACTAAGACACCAGAGCCTAGACAATGCATCAAGTATATAAATAACTGTGTAAGGTACTCCAGCATCTCTGAAATTGATCCAGGTTATTCTGTGCTGCTAGGTGCCCTAGCTGTAAACTGGTTTACAGATTTATTGGCCAAAGACTGTGTCTTGTTTGCAGGTATTTTTCTGATAATTCTTGGTTGTTAGGCTGAAGTGGCTGTTCCTATGAAACATAGCTTAAAACTACTACTTAAAGAAATTAAGGTGGCTGAAAATTAATTTTAGATGTTATTCTTAAAATATATGTTATCAGACTAGGCAGTATTCAGTAAATGAGGGATCTAACTATTTATTTAACTTCTTGCAAAAACAAAATTAAAGGATATTGGAAGCTTGGAAAGAACCTGTCCATGCTCTGTCTTCATAACTGATGGAGCAATTAACAAAAACTTACTAGTTTAGTACTGGTGGTAAACCAAAAAGACAAGTTCTTGATGGCATTGTCTTGCGTTTTTCAAATATGTAATTATAATGGACAAGGCATGACATTCACACAGAACAGCAGGATTAATAGCACACCTCAAAGAACATGGACTGGACGTAAGTAAGTATCTTAGGGAACAGACGGGACAGAGCTCAGCAACACTCT
The DNA here is from genome assembly GCF_049639895.1 of Pseudopodoces humilis. Classification (NCBI taxonomy): domain Eukaryota; kingdom Metazoa; phylum Chordata; class Aves; order Passeriformes; family Paridae; genus Pseudopodoces; species Pseudopodoces humilis. The sequence goes on along the minus strand of NC_142203.1, from coordinate 44,615,032 downwards.
TATCAAAAGCATCCTATCAGAAAAGGCTTCCATCATTTAAGACAAGCAAAAAAGTGTTTGTTACTAAGGTAAGACAGAAAGAACACAAGTCTTGTTTTCTTTTGGGCATGGGGACAAAAATCTTGCTGTACTTTAACAAACAATGTTTGAAGAAGAATACGAAAGCAATGGTATTGTGTCCAGTCAAGCTTTTTGTACTTTTATAAGGAAGAATGCTTGGATATTTCAGGAAACCTCATCTGTTGATCATCTATTAAGAAAGAAAATGCATGTTTTAAATTCATGAGACTGGAGATAGAAGATTTGGAAGCATGAATCTACCAAACCTGGATAATCTATGCTATGATTGAAACACACAAGAATTCAACTATTCAAACTATATCTATTCTGATTGGAAGAGTAATGATACTTAACTGATAAAAACAATGCTGTTAATCCTTCTTTTATTTATTGGTTTGAGTGAAATGAAATTAAAGGGTTCCTGTAATTCAAAAAAAGGATAGGGGTTATTGATATTTTTCTTCCTTGATTCTGTCCTTGTTAGATGTTTCCATCTTCCCTTGCTTGTAACTTATTGCCTATGTGTTGAGCACCTTTCTACCTTCACAAGCTGAAAAAGTATTTCCTAATCAGTGAAGGAATGAATTTTTTAAGAGATAATACAATAACATATTTTTTGTTTGCTTGATTTATGTATCACACTTACATGCCCATCTTTCACCCTTTTAAAAAGCCAGCATTATTTTAATGTTCATGCAATTATTTATTGCCTGCTGATTTGCACATCTTGGATTTAGATTTTTTTTGCCAGCTGACCTGTAGTAGTGTAGCCCAGATTAGATTTCAAATGAGGGCTCTGATTTTTAATTTCTGGCTTAATTTCTGACTGAGATACAAAGTTCTGATCAGTTGTGGGTGAGCAAACCTTCTGTGGAGCCTTTCCTATTCATATGGATGTTTACGTTTTTCTGTCTTATGTAACTATTGTGCAAATATCAACAAATATTTAGTGTAAAATTACTGACATAGCACCATAGGAAAATTTATAAATACCAAAATTCTTCCCCAGTAAAATATGAATGTATGTTCTAAGAATATTTTGGTATTTTTATTTGGTGTTACTTAACTGGAAAAATTCATATTAATAATGCCTTCCAGTTTCTTTTTTTGTTTCATTGTATTTACCATTGGTTTTTCATCATGATGTGAACAGAGTGTTCACATGTGCTGAACATGAGTGATTTGCTTCCACTGCAATTTCAGCAAGGAATTAGCATCCATGCCATTTTCTCCTGGAATTAGTTTTTTGTTTCAGCAAACACTTTTTTGCTAATGTTTTAATTGTATTTTTAGCACTTTTTTTTTTTTTTAATTTCGGTACACAACTTATCAAGTGGATTTTATTAGGCATTACATGATTTTGTGCTGTTGAATTACCTACTTGCTTTTTAAGAGAAGAAGAATCTAAAAAGCTGCATCAATTAAAGTATGAATCAAATTCTTGAAGACCTATTGAAGTGAATATTTCTACTCATTTCACTAAATGACTCAGAATGAGAATGCAGTTCTAAATCAGCAGATTCAATTGTTGTTATGTAAGAACTATAGTGATTTACAACCTAATGTCATAACAGTCCATGAAAGAAAAGGACTAGACTTGCACCTACAGAAGTCTTTGTCCTTCTTGCACTTGATTATTTCTTGCAGCTGCAACAATGGCGACATTCTTGAGTTATTGTTAGAATTTTTTTTTCCATGTGGAATAAAAAGAAGTGCTTAGTCTATTATATTTATTCATTTTAAAATGGGGTTTGGACTTACAGGTATAGATCTCATAAATACATAAAAATATTTTAGAATCGAATGTGATACATTGCAGGCAAACATAATTTGTTATGGTTCACTATAGTTTATTAAAACCAGAAGTCTCCTCACTGAAGCTGATTTCAAAGCATTATTTAAATTCCTCCAGGAGAAGAAATCACAAATGACATGTTATACCAAAGAGCAGGCACTAAATTAATTTTTCTTTGTCCAAGAAGTGCCACTATTTAATTTACACAGAGGGGTTTTAAGTCCATTGACATTGATACACATGAACTGTGTTTTAGTAAAGATAATACTTTCCACTCTCAGTAATATAGATATTCTAGAAGAAATAGAAAACATAATAAGATATAAAGAAAAGGAAAGATGTGTGACCAGCAGTAGAAGTGTCAGATACAGCTGTGTGAATATACAGACAATAATATAGATGAGCCAGGGCATTCAACTATGATTTGGGTTGATTTATAGCCAGGCACCAGTTCAATCAACAGGCAGTGGGAGCAGAAGGGGTCTCATACCCTTGAAAATGAAGGATACCTTGTATGTCCAGCTCATCACCCCAATACTGAATTTGGCAGACGTTTATATGTCTATTTATTATTTATTTATTTATAAAATTTCCACATAAAATTTCTAGCAGACAGGAAATAGCCAGCAAAAGTTAGATCCTGAAATGTTACCATGGAATTCCAGTTATCCAGTAACATGCAAATATATTCTTAAATTTATAAAAATAATTTAAAATTATGGCATTTATAATTATCATAGGTTTACTTTTTAGTTCTCACTCTGTTTCCAGAATGAAATGCCCTTTCCCAAGTACTTGGTACAATGGGAGTTTTCTGTTAAAAGCACAATGGCTGGCACAGGAGACTCCCACTCTGCCTAGCATCACCATATGGTCTCATTTTTCATCCTTTAAAACAATATTACTACTAGAGTGGATGGAAGTGTTTCTGTGCAGACCTGGGCCTGAGCCAGAAAGCAGTGCCTCCTACTTATGCTCAGGACAAGGCTGTTACCGTCTCCCACTCTCTAGTGAGAACAGAGCTATTCTCATTTTGCCATTCTTGATGGACGAACAACTTTGATAATGCTTCCAAAAGCACTCACAGGACTTCCATTTCAGATCCTTCTCTTCACGGCAAGTCACTTCCAGGAACTGCACTGTATCAGTAATCTGGAGGCAGGCTCTGCCTCTGGATGCCCATCGTCCGTTTCCCCGTACCTGGTCAGGCTGAGATGCTATGTGTGCCTGAAGACTGCAGTAGTGCAGCTTGGCTGGGTGCAACAAGCCTGCGTGTAGCACCATGGCGAGCCTTCACAGAGTTTTCAAACAGCTTTAGGTGCTTCTGAAAATGCTGTCTAACTAGCTTGGGTGATGAGTGTTGTGATGGAATTAAACGCCAATGTAGCATGGCTGCTTTCGAACAGCTGACGAGCTGTGAGTGTGCATCTCCGTTGTGCTAATCTGCAGCACACATATGCAGTGACTGGTTCAGCCTGCAGAGAAGGATCATTGTGTTTGGATCACATTGCTCATGTTGTTTAGTCTTTTGCTGGCAGAGCCTAATAATTGCTAATTACTGTTCTGCAAGTGTTTGTAACACAGAACTGCTAAAGTACGTGACTTTTATCTGGGTTCTAGGCTTTTAGTCTCCAGCCAGCAGCCACACCAGCAGGCTGAAACAGGCAAGATTTAGAAGTGCTTTTCTATGCATCACTGGCAATCTGACTGGAGAAGAAAACAGCATTTGTTGAGAGAATCCCAATTAGCCAATTAGCCGGGATTGACTACAAACTGTGCTCCAGCGAGGCACAATCAGGCCCAAAGAAGCTGGCGTGGCTAGAAACGCTTTTTTTTTTTTTTTTTTTTTTTTCCGAAAACTGGCTAACACTGACATTCTTTTGCTACTGCTTTCCTCTCTTGCCCCCATTATTGCTTCGCCAATTTCTTTTCTGGCTCCTTTCCGCGGGTGATGTCCCGCGGGGACGAATATTCCGATCCCTGCCAGGGAGGCTGCTGAGGCGAGACCCGCAGGGCGGGGAGGACGGAGAGCGGGCCGTCACCCGGGCCGACGCTGCGGGGCGCGGGTGTCCATCCCGGGCTGTCCGCGCCGCACGAGTGCACCGTCCGGACACGCGTGTGTGAGCGCTTTCCGCCACAGGCGGGGCCGGGCCGCGGGTGCCCGGGCCGCCGGCGGCCGCTGCCAGGGCACCTGCGGGAGGGGGCGGCCGGAGGCGGCGCGTCCCGCCCTGACGTCACGGCGCTCCCGCACCACCGCCGCCGTCTGACAGCCACCGCCGGGCGCGGGCGCGGGTGCGGTGCGGGCAGGCAGGGCGCCCCGGCTCGCAGCTCGGCTCGGCTCGGCTCGGCTCCGCTCCGCTCCTCTCCGCTCCTGAAGGCTGCAGCGCGCTGCCCTCGCCATGTCGGTGGCCGGGCTGAAAAAGCAGTTCCACAAAGCCACGCAGGTACCGAACCCTCTCCCCGCGCATGGGGCGCGCTCGGCTGCGGCCAGCGTGTGCGTGGGCATGCACGGGTGTGCGTTGTGCGGGGTGGTGCGCGGGTCTCCGTTCGTGTGAGAGCAGGGTGAGGGGGTTTGCGCGGATGCTGTGCCTGGTCGTGCGTGATGAGTGAGTGTGCGACGGGCCGTGTGTCCTCACGGATGTGTGCGGTGCGTGAATGTGCACGGAGGGCGCTGGGTCTACAGGGGTATCCATCTGTGGAGGGCCAGGGCTTGCCGGGCCGCCGCGCCTCCCCTCCACTGGGCTTCGGCCGCGTTGCGGCAGCGGGCAGGGGTCTCGAGGTGCGAGAGTAGCACCTGGGCTGCCCTGACCTCCGCGCTTGGAGCCCGCGGGGGCAGCTGCTGGAGCAAATCCCGCCGTGGCCTCCGACCTTCCCTACCGAGGTCTGTGCACCGTTGTTTTAGCCTGACTTCGGGAAAACAGCAATAAACATGACCTTTTTGTTTTGTGGGTCTAGACCACAGCTGAGATCTGAGTAATGAGGTTTGGTTCCGTTTGCTTTAGGCACAGTGTGATATTGCAGGAAGGTCAGGGTGAGTGTTTCACCAGTAGTTGAATTGTTTCATAATGCAAAATCTGTGTGTTACAGTCTGGGTACAATTCCTGACTCAATGTGCTTTGGGGCTAAATCTGAAATGGTTTCAATAGAAGTCAGAGGAATTGCTTTGGATCTAGAGAGCTGACACCAAGACCCGTGCAGTGTGGCTTTTTTTTTTTTTTGGGGGGGGGGTGGTGTGGTTTTGGGTTTTTTTTGTTTGGGTGGTTTTGTTTTGGTTTGGTTTTTTTGGGGTTTCTTTGGTTGATGGGTTGGTTGGGTGTTTTTTTGTTTGTTTGTAACTAAGTACAGAATCTCCAGTTATTTCCTACTACTTGCCATTGCAGACATCTTCAGGTAGGAGTCTTGGTCACTGCAAGCAATCTGTAGATGTGGTCAAACAAGATACATTCAGCTGTTAGACTTTTCATCACCCATGTATTTCCCTTTCTCATGCATCTCATCTCTTGGGCACTGTGGGGAAGTGTTCCCTGAAAGAATGATCCTTAATGCAAGTATTTGTCCAAATTCTGATTTTCCATACCTTGCAGTTACACCAGTACACATTATAACTCTGAATGCAATGGTTTTATGCCAAGTCCTGCATAGGTGCATGCAGGCATTGAATAACACTGTGTCTCACCTTTCATGCCACATTGTGCTGCATCATTGGTAAAATAAGCCTTGAAAGAAAGCGGCTGCACTCAAAACAGATGCCATAAGGAGCAGGTAAGGGTGCCTGAGCCCATCCAGAAGCGCCCATCTGCTGCTACTTTATTGTTTCTTCCCCTGCTGCCTATGGTGCTATGAGAAGCTCAGGAATCACCATTACTGCAATGAGTTCTGGTACTGAAAATATGAATTTCAGTGTCTGTGCTATCTATATTTAAGAAGCAGGCAAGCTTTAGTACTAGAAGTCTCAGTTCTCCATTATTGTAAGCTAACGAGAATGCATCTACAGCAGCAGAGGAAAACATCTTTTTTTGAGGGAGCGTGGTGTGAAAGGTCTGTACATGATCTTTTGTCCTTCAGATGACACTCTCACACTGATTGTCAGCACTACTGTCATTTAGAAGGAAGGAAGAGTTTTAGCTGTCTGGATCCAAAATTTAAGTCTCTGATGCCAGATTTAACAGCCTGACATCTGATGACCCAGGGATTTTTGACCCCAGCCTTGACTTTCTCAGTTTGTTTCCACACAGGCCATGAGGACACATTCATGTATGAGAATGACTCACAAGTATGTTGAAGACAGACCTGCTTATTGGCTCATTTGCATTATGAGTGAGAAATCCGTGACATAGTTGTACTGACCTTGCTCCAGGGAGTAATCCTTTTGACTAGTGATTAAACCCCAGGTGAAATACAGATTGACATTGCTGGCATGAATGAAGCTTTCCAGATAGGACCAGACAAACAAGAAGTTTCAAAAATTCTAAATTATTGATTTGGTTCTTACTAATATAATTAATTTATTTGATGTGTTGTTTTAGTAGAGTCCCAAGTTGTATCAAGAACACGTGGATTATTTTATAGAATATAAATAATTTATTTAATTTCATTTATTGTTTTCTGTCTTGTGAAATGTCAAACTAACCTGCATGAAGTACTGCCAGTTTAGAAGCCATGCTGAAGAGCTTAATGCCTGTCAACTTTCATGGACCGACTGCAGCAGGAGTGAGTCATTGAAGAGCAGGAAGATACTTTACACCTTCTGGAATGAGTCGACTGTTCACCGTTTTGCCTTTCAGAAAAGCTAACAGGTTTACGTCTGTGCAGCAGAGAAATAAAGTTTAGAGAGATCTTCCTGAGTTTGTAAAAGCAGGGTGAGTCTGGAAGTCCTGTCATGAATACACAGTTGCAAGATGTTACACTGACCAGTGAGGAGTGGGTTAGATTATTCATTTACTTCTAATAACCACAAAGTACCTAAGAAGGAGAAATAACCCCATTTGAATGTTAACATGCTGCTGCAGATCTGTCATACATCCTGAAGCTAGGAAGATTGATCTAAAGAGTGTTTTTCCAGAAATGGGCAGCAAAGTGCTGTGCCACCAAATGGCAAAAATCCCTTTTTCTTCAAGCACTCAGAATCCTTTGCCAGTAGTGCTATGTATGACAGTGTAACTGGGAGAATATTGCTTCCTACAGGTTTATGCATAGTTTTAAAACTACCACAATCACTTTGGGTGACACAGATTTGACACTCTGGGGCATTTAAACAGACTTGTTTTAAAATAGCATGGGCTTTGTTTCCACATGACTGCATTGATTGCATAATGTGGCTCTTGTGAGGCACAGTCAAAACAAAGCTTTCAGAAAGTAATAATTTTGTAGGGAAAGAGATTAACAGAAATTCTGGGAATGGCCACATCTGATGTTCCATTTGACACAACTGAATAAATGTGACTGACATTTAAATAGCAGTATGAATGTAGTGGTTTGAACCAAAGGCCTGTTATATGGTTTCTTTTCTACCACTGTAGATACTGTAGATACTTTTATGATACGTCATGATTAAATTTGTCTCAACACCAAGACCAAGTTAACCAGTTTATACAGTTTTGTAGAGAAAAATGTTTGATATTGAAAGAAACATCTGAAGAAGTTGCTTCCACTCCACTCATCATTGTCAGTAGCTTTTAGATGCCCTTACTTTAGGTGGAAAGTACTGTGCTTCCGTCTTTAAGAAGGTAACCTGTGAATGGCACAGTAAGAGAATGACTCTGCTGGTTAATAAGAAACAAATGAGACTCCTGCCTAACTATCCTGTTGTCCACAAAATTCTGTGGTCTTGCTGGGATTCTGTGCTGATTTAGAGCCTGTCTGCACAGGTTCTCTTGTGAAAAAGAGAATATTAGGGTTTATCTGCCTGAATGGTTTTTTTTTAATTCCTTGGTCAGAAGTATATAAAATGTTTTTCACTGGAATCCATTTACTAAACAAACTCCAACTAACCAATTTTTACTGTTCTCTGTTAATATCAATATTTTCCTAAATCTCTAGCACACTGTATTCATAACATGTTCCTGACTGTCCTAGCGTGTTGAGTGGGAGCTGTGTGTGCTTTTCCAATGATAGGACATCACCTGTATTTTCCAGCTGACTGTGGTTGAAGCTGGACTCATGCTGGGTCTGCTTTTCTCCTTCCATGTTTCCTCACAGCCTCATCCACCAAGTAATGGTCAGTTCCTGTGTTTGCAAAGGTATGTGTGGGAGTTGGTCTGGAAAGCTGGGCAGCATTTTATTTTTCTTAGTGCAAATGCTGTGCCATGTGCCACTTATGTGCTGAATGAGCTCCCTTCTCGTGTGGTGTGGAAACTTGTGAGCAGTCTGAGGAAGGGAGAAGGAGAGCTGTTTGCAGGGTGGTGTGGCTCTGAGGAGAGTGCCCAAACAGGCCGCTAAAAACCTCTGCCCAAGAGACACGTACCACCAGAAACCTGTTGGTTGCTCTCAGTGTGGAGCGCTACCTTTTGAGATCAAGGAAAGGGAGCAAATTTTTGATCTGGAAATAAAGACTATTTTTAGAAAAAAAATACTTAGCTACAGAGGGTATTATTTCCACAGCAGGTAGGGAAATTCCTTCTGTTTGTGCACTCTAGCTTGATTGCCAGATACATTATTCACATTTGGCATCATTCCAATGCGTCCTTTTATTGATATTACATAATTGAAAGGGTGAAAAATTGACTTTAATCTGAATTGCGCTTTAGTTGGATACTGTGTAACCCTTCTGAGTTGTAGACGGCTTAAACAGTCTGCACCAGTTTTAAACTCTGTTTCTAAATCTGATTGGAGGAACCGCTGCTTTGTGTGCTAAAACAATCATGGTGTTTTTTTGGTTTTTTTAAGATTTCTCAAGCATCTATTACTGTAGGAACTTTCCAACTGATGGATACACTTTCCATTTTTATTTATCTATATAAAAGCTGGAGCACTGAATGACACCCATCTCTAAGTTTTCTCTCAGTGATGTCTGGAGGCAAAGAATACCCATGGATGCTGTTCTCAAAATAAAGTTTGCACCAGATTTTTGTTTCATATCTTGACTTCAATTTAACTGGAATTATTACATAACAAGGAAGAACTGGATGCTCTTGGTCACTCATGCAAAACTGTCTTTGAGTTTTAAATGTGTCCTTATGACTACTGATAGACAGCATGCTTCATAAAAGTGCTGGAGCAGTATAACCCATTTTAGTTGAAGAAGATTTTGCAGAGTTTACTGTGCAGAAAATTCAGTAGTTTTACGTAGCCCCTAATTGCAAATAGAAGGGATATGCTGGGTTGGTCTGACGTATTTCTTGTGAAGAATGGAGGGTTGAGGAGCTTGAACATTGACTGTCATGACCTAGTAGTGTACCAGTGAAGTCTTTGGTTTTTAAAAGTTTGGCAAGAGGGACAGAGTTGAAAATCTGTTTTGTGGGCCTGAAGAAGCTGCTACCATTCTGTGAGTACATCTGAAGAGAAAATGTATGGACAGCATTTACTGGGAAGTGCCCTGATGAAGCAGACTCATGGCCCTTTTATCAGTGAAAGTATGTGGTACAGGGACAGCCTAAACGTCCTCTAGACCTCTTGTCTTAGAGCTAAAAGGTCTTCCTTCTGCTGCTTTCCAGAAACTTCTGTGACTGATTCTCAATTTCTTCTCAGGTAGTGGCCCCTGATGGACAATGGTGGTGCTTATCCCTTCTTAAGTATATGGAGATAATTGAGACGAGAAAAAATTGAGCTAGAGCATGGTATTATTGTGATAATGTTTGCCACAGCACAATTACTTTGCTTTCTAATCCTGCACTTAATCTTGGAGACAAAATAGTAGCATTTGTATAATCTGAAGTTATAGCACACCACAGGAATTCATCCGGTCTGCATATAAGTGCTATCAGTTAACATTAATTATTTTTTTTCCTCCCAAAGTGGAGAAAAACAAATAATTAATTTATTATTACTCTGCTTACATAATAATATCTTTTCATAACATTTCCCTTTATGGAGGGTCTACAGACCTGCATAGTAGAAAATGAAAAATTAGAAGGGATTGTTTGAAGTTCAGCATATTTTCAATTTGTCTGTAGATGGAAATCAGTGTGATGGACCTGGACAGAATGATTTGTGGGTATGTAGTTGCACTTGACGTAATAGTGATGATTGTCTTCTCTCTGTGATGGAGGACGTATCTTTATAAATAAACATATTTCAATTTTTTTTTTTTCATTCTGTAGACTGAAATTGGATTGACGTAATTGTTGCAGCATCATATGGTTCACACTGAGTGCAGCAGTTTACTCTCACCTTCTTTGCCCATCATCATTCCTCTGCAGAAAAGGAGTGTTATTTGATGCCAGCAAAGGTGCTGCTGAGGCAGCAGCAGTATAACCTTGTGGTTTGGTGTGATGCCAGAGGACCTTCTAAAAGAACAAAAAATTCAACCGCTCATTTGGCTATTGCACATCTTACTGGAGGAGGGCTGGAGAACTGAATGAGTATCTATTTCAGAGTAGATAGGTGCCACTAGCTGGGATAGTTTGTCTGCATTGGTGTGATTTTCATCAGGCTGTGTTTTTGTTCTGTGTTCCTTAGATTTGTTATCATTGTCAAAAGGTGATTCAGCATTTAAAAATGCTGAATCTTATGTAAGCAGAAATTCTAAAATAGTGAAAAATATTGGTTTTCCCTGCCTTCCCCCCCACAATTCTATGGCAGCAGAACACTTCATGCTGTTAAAATGTTTACATTCCCCGCTGCCTCCATCATATTTTTCGTGGATTTCAGTTTGATGTTTTTAATAACTTGTGTTATCTATATATCAATTTTTACTTTTTGGTTGTCTAATTTCCAGTTTCTATTGGCTGCAAAAGGTCTTTACATGTGAAAAGAGTTTATCTAAACATTTCAATATGGTGCTTGTTTTTCACCTTTGTGTTAAGAAATCCAATGACTGTTGTGCAGAAACACCAAAGATGCTGTTTATCTTTCAATTTAAAGTGTTCTTAAGCAGTAGACATCGCTTTTGTTCTGCGTCTGTGGGAAAGAGTGCAACTACAATGAAACGGTGGTAGGAGAACAAGTCTCGTTAGAGATAAATACTGGGGCTTTTTTTCCTCTAGAAAGAAAAATTTCTTGCAAATGTTGTTGATTTAGTCTTTTATGACTTTCAGTAGACTAACAAAATTTGCTCTTTTAAGCAACACTAGACAGATATTTTTGCTGAGTTCTTTTCAATCTGTACACTTTTCAGCTTTAAGGTATGTGCCTGAAATTCCTTTTCATGCAAAATCAATCTAGATGCAGAAAACCAATTAATAATTCATAAGGTATAAATGTCAAAAATAAATGGTGTTTGCCTTTCCAGATGAGTCATTTAGAGCTTGTCTGACTTGGAAAGTTATGGCGTCGTAATCTACGACTAATCTGTGGGCTGAATTAGAAATGCTGCAATTTTACGAGTATGACTCTGCAATGGATGGGTTTCTTTCTGCTTGTAGAAGAACTGCTTTTCAGCTTAATTGGTTTTTTTGAAAAGGGAGTTGAGGGCATCAGACTAAGACCCATCCTTCCACTGTGATGGTGTTTGCTGAACTGGCTAAAGTCTTACAGATGACAAGTTAGTGTATTTTTCTCTACTAATTCACCATATTAATTTGTTTTTCTCTGGGATTATTATCTTTGTCATCCAAACACAGGTAATCTAAAACGACATTTTGCTTCAGTTGAGGTAAAAGGTGGTTTCAATACATTCAAGGAGGTCCTAGTTGAATCTTGTGTTGGTTCCTTCATTCATTTCTTGCATTGGTCAGGAATGGATGGAATTTGGTTTTATTTTCTACTGTTATGAAGGGAATTAAGTACTTCTAAGACAGAGCTGAGGCATGAAGAATATTCCAACCAAATGCAAGCATTTTTAGGAACAAGAATATTTGACTGTGGAAAGGTACCTTGATGCTCAGAATAGCCATGTGAGTCCATGTTTGCTGGCTAGACTCCGTCATCCAAGGAGTCTTTCAACTAGTATTAATAAATGGAAGGTTGTCTTTCAGGAAGAGTGGTTGGATCTTATGTTTTTTTCAGTCTAAATTTGGGTTTTAAATATGCACATAGTATTCTGAGGTTGACAGGAATCTTCCTTTCTCACAAAATTGCTGAAAAACAAATTAACAAATATGAGGCAAATTTACCACTGTCAGAAATGGATATGACAGTTGAAAGCAGTAAACATAATATGCCTTTCTTCTCGACTGCAGTAAGTATAGACATGTAAAATCTGAATTTTTGAAGCATGGGAAGATGTAATTGCTGAAAGCTGAGGCAAGCTTAGGTAAATTATATAAATCCTTAGCTTTTTAACACAGAAAAGTATTTTTTGCCCTATCAGACTTCTTCTGTTTTGTTTCACCTATGTAAGCTGCTGCAATAAAAGGCATATAGAAAAAAAATTCAAGCTTTGTATGGTAGGAATGGGATTTTCTTACCAGAGAGAGTAAGAACCAAAAATATATAAAACATCAAAATACACAAAATATCAAAAGGTAAATAACTTTTTTTTCTTTGTTTTACAATATTGTCATTCAAAATATGTAAGCCAAGGTGATTTTGGACCAGTGACTTTTCAAAGGCCTGAACTGGCATGTTTTAGGAAGGCTGTGTTTTTATGGCCAAAAATCTGTAACACTTGAAATAGAATAACAAAAGCACTACAGCTTCTGGAAAGTATCCTGTTATCCTGTTTTTTATTTAACGGTAGACTTGGGTGGGTGTAAAACACTAGAAAGGAAGATGAGTGAGGATGAAAAACTGGAGAAGTCCACAACAGGAATCCTTAAAAACTGAGCAGAGGCAAATTGTCTGCTCTGGTATGTATGGGTGGCTGACTGGAGGGAAAAGAAATGGAAGATGTTAGTGAATGAAGCTAGCACTTGCTGTTTCCTGCTTCATTAACCTGCTGTTTCCAGGATTCAAGTTTCTGATCCACACAATGATAACCTGTGTTGTTCCAGCCCAGGAAAAAAGATGACTGTTTCCAAAACACATACAGCTTAAGTCTCACCAATGGGTTAATGAGATTAGCATGAATTAAATTATGTCTGTCGGTATAGGTGGAACCGAATGTGATGAACAAGGGAAAAAGCCAACATTGTTTCTGAGATGGCAACCCCAGCTGTTGCAATTTCCTGTCTCACAGCAAGAAAGAATAAGGAAAAGGCAGTACTCTGCTGCTATGATTGCAGGATAGTCTTTTAATAAGAACTGCTGGACAGCCGCTGAAAAATAAGCTTTCTATGACTTAAGTGCTTTTTTCTTTCCCTAGGGAGAGTTTGCTGTTCTGAGTAGACTGACAGAGCCTTTATGTTTTGTGTGTAGAAAGTTTCCCCAGCGCTGGCTGCCAAAGGTTCTGCTAGGTTTTGATCAGCCAAGTCCCTGCATCAAATCAGTGACTCATACAAACAGTCTGGTGAAGCACAAGACTCTCCCAGGCAGAAGCTGAGCTCTGGGCTAGCGTATTCCTGCGGCCCCCTGTGGTGTCGTGATGTGCTGGGGCCGGAGGTGCTGTCAGTGACTGAAAGTACCCAGCCAGGCTGCCAAGGCAGAATGCAGTAACTTGTACTGGCTGTGCAGATCCATAGCTTTTGGGGATGTCAGGCAAGATTGTCCCAGTGTGTCTTGCTTCTCCATAACCCTGAAGGAGGGGGAAGACCTTTGTACTTTAAAGAAAAAGCACTGCTGCAGACTCTTAAGATGAGTTTCAGTATATCTGTAGAAAAGGAGCTATCCTGCTCTGTGCTGTTCAGTGCATATCTTAAGTGACTAAAACACGTATATACTCCTTCGTCAGAAGAACGTAAGTCTCTGGGTGTGTGTGCAGTTGTGGCACTTGAGGTCTAGAGAGTCTCGACAGCAGGAGCTGGGGTTTGGCTGTCTTGTTTCTTCATGAACATTCTGAATGTACTAGCCAAGAAAGGAGACAAGCATGCCTAGGTTGAGCTTCTGACTGTGGCTTATTGGTTCCACTGCAGAATCTATTCTAATAACAAAAAAAAGTTCCTGAGATAAAAATGAATTGAAATGTGGATGGACTTCTCTTTGAAAATGTCTGCCAGACTATAGGAGAAAATGCATGTGATGCCCAAGGGCTGGCCTTACATTCATCTCTTTTGGGCTGGTAGGGTAATTGCTGATTTATCCCTTTCATCTTAAGAACAAGACCACTTCCCAAATTATGTATTAAAAATAGCTATATGAGATTTCTAGCAACTTCTATAAAATGCAGACAGTCTACCTGAGCAGATCTGAAAGCTTCTCGAGAGACATACAAACATGGTTCTGTTATATCTTGTTCCTTCTAAAAGACTCTTTCTCTCTTTTCTTCCACAGCACATTGGAGCAAGAGAGATTTGAAAATTTAATGAAGCTGCAATAAAACAGCCTATTCTAGTTCCATATTTTTCTCATTTCTGTTTGCAGATTAACTACATGCGAGCCCAGGGAGGCTTTCTTGACCTACAAACAAATTGACTTCTGTAGACTTTTTTTTCCTGATTTCCTCCTGATATTTCTTTAAAACCTTTGGAAAATATTGTTACAGTAAATTGCATTTCCTTTAAAAGCTATATTAATTTTCCTGCGATAAAATTAAAGTTGGGAAGGTAAATTAAGCAGCCAAGGGAGAAGCCATGGATGTCAAATGAGCTGTTTGTTAAAGAATGAAGAGCAGATCAGGAGTATAAGCAACAGCCTTGTGGATGGCTGAGACAAAGGACTCAGGGCTAGAAACTCAGGGGATTTTTAAGCCTGTGATGGAGCAGGTAGCAGGGAGCTACAGCAAGTGGGGAGAGTCAGATCAAGTGTTGTGTTTGTATGCTGTGTTTCGCAGTTTTATTGATGCTACACTGAGGACTTAGGAGAGAAGAACGCGAAGAATATTTTTTTTTCTCTCTTTTCTATTGCAATGTCATGTATTTAGTCATGATGCCACAGCACACCATAGTTATATCACTATCAGAATTCATCGGGTGTCTGGTATGTTCATTGCCTGGCCTAAAGTCCCCACTGTTGTCCTTGTGAGTGACTGGGGTTTTGGTTATAGGTTTAAGGTTTGAAATATTCAAGTTTAGAAGCATCAAAAAGCATGGATGGATGGATAATGCCAACTTGCTCCTTAGTATTCCCAGGTGAGAGGTGAGAGTGCTTTAAAAAGTTGTTGCCCTGTTTCTGCTTTCATGGTCTTGCCTTGGAGGTTACTTTGTATACATTGAAGAAGAAAGTAGTAGTCATTTCTGGTGCCTATGCTGAGCTACAGGGAAGACTGGAGAGAAAGGTATAGGAATTCTGTCCTGTCATATCACAGATAAACCTAAGTCTCTGACAGAAAATCCCAGGAAAGAGTCGAAGTGGTGGCGGGAAAAGATAAATTAAAGTATGTTTACAAGTACTTTGTTTCCTGCCGCAGCCCTCCTGAGCCTGTGCCAACAAGAAAAGCTCTGCAGTGCCCTCTTCTGCAACCATTCCTTTTCCCACATCTCTGCTGCAAAGTGACCAGGAGGGCAAAAAAATGACTTTTTGTTCTTTCTCTGTGCCATCCTTTGACATCTGAGGAATTTCTGGTAGGGTTTGTGAGCCTAGTTTCCTCTGCAGCAGGTCAGGATGAAAAAGGAGCTGAGACTTAATTCATTGTTTTTGTTGTGACTCCTTGGCTCTGCTGAAATAATATATTTGGCTAGCAGGCTAGAAAGGTTGGGTATTATTCTTATACCTTACTTGTTTTTAAATAGCAAGAGTCCTGTCATCAGCTATTGCTTTAAATTATAAGACAGTGTAGTATAGCTCTTAATTCTTTAATGTGATAAATCCATTAAGGAAAACAGAAAGCATTTATGTATTCTCACAGGTTTTGCAAGCAAGCAGTGCATAATCAAGATTTACAAAAACTTTCCCGGTGTTTTGTTTTCAAGGGAGACTTGATACAAATGTACAATGGAGGTGACCTTTTTCTTAATATGAGACATTCACTATTGCATGTGGTATATGCTTTTACTCAGCAGCAAGAAAACATTCTCAAACAGACTAAATTCTGCAGATCTGGGTATTTTTGCTCATTTATCAGTGACCATCAATATCAATTACAAGCATTCAGAGGTCATTTTTAATCAAGCTTATTATTTATTATTATTATTATTAGTAGTATCAGTGTTTTAGCAGCATCCCAAACATTAAGGAAACACTGCAGAATCCAGATGTTTTAAATTAGTAATGCAAGAGCAAAACTTAGGGTTTTGTTATAACCACGTGGTTATAAGACTTAAGAGTTTTGAGGGGGAGACCACACTTAACAGCAGAAAAATGACAGGCACTGCAAAGAGCCATCAGTAATTCCTTTGACTCATTTTGTCTTCTTAAAGTTTACCTCCTTTGAGAGCTGCTCCAGTTGAAAATGTGTTCCAGATCTTTGACAGTGTGTGATTGTGCCCCTCCGTCTGGCTTTCTTACAGAGTAATGTAGCAGCTGACCTGAACTTCTGAGGCAGTGTCTGTGTTAGAAAGTCACACAGTGCAAAAAGTTTGTGAAAATTGCAGGAAATATTCCAGTTCCAGACTGGTTTTTCTATATCATGTCAATATTTAAAGTTGTTTGTTTTTTTTTTCAGACAGTTGTGAAGAGCTCTCTGTTCTGCTGATGGGTTGACTCTAGTTTTAAATTTAGTAAATTGATTGGCTACCACTAACTTCTTTTGCAAGCAAGGGGTAGGTAGATGCAAGAGGAAAAGTAACATCATCCACACAGAAAAGATATCATGTAGATTTATGGACCAAGAGGTCAGTATTTTAAGAAATGGTGTAATTACGAACAGATGTTGCAGAGCAGGTTTCTTTACCTTCATCTTATTTTAAAGAACTAGATTGTACTTTCTGAGGCACAGAAAACACATGACTTTAAAGAGGCTAGGATGGAATTCCTGAAACGCTCCCTGTGATCTCTGGTGGTCTTGGTAGCACTGCTGATTTGACATCTAGAGGTGTCATCTTCAGGAAATCTGAGGTACTGCGTAGCATGCTGCAGCACTGATTGTTCACATCTCCAAGGTTTGAATAATGCAAACCAGGAGGCTGGTGAGGAACTGCTTCTGTACTCTATCATGAGTTTTGATGACTGCCATAGTTGGCCTAAGAGGTGAAGGATCCTGTACTACTTTCTTTCTGTGCACCCAGACATAAGCTAGGCAGTAGATGGTTGTAGTAACCGAAGGGTCCACACTGGCACTGCAAGCTTTGCTCAGAATTCCTCTCCCTGCTTTGCATAACTTTTGTCTCACCAATGTGCAGAAGTTGTGACAGTGGAAAAGCAGCTGAAAACTCATGAGGAAGCTGTGAATTCATGATGTCTGGGTATGCCAAAGAGGGTAGCTATTGTAAACGTGGCCCTGAAGGCAAATGTCTATTTATTCTGCTTTTTTTGCTTTGTATTTCTTTGTATTTTGCTGATCTGAGTCATTGCTCTCATGCAGCCAGAACCCAATGACTAGAGTGTGTATGATTTTGACTGATGCTGGTCTTGTTGAAGATACATGCTGTGCAATTCTGACTTGCTAATTTACCCACATGTGCAGTGCTAGTGAGTAATGGTACTGCCATACCTGTTTATTGTCAGTGATTTGAAATACATTGTTTTAAAACCACTCTTTGCAGACAAAGATAGAACTGTGATTTCTCCTTGACATGACAACTGTAGTTCTGCTGTTGATCAAGTAATCAGTGGGACTGGAAGATCTGATTAATTTAATCTACACTCAACAAGAGAAGCTCATTTTAGGTCAGTATGAGAAGACCCTGGATTCTGCATCCTTCTGAAGAGTCAAGAGCCTGATGCCCCCTGGCTTCTGGAGGCTTATCTTTCCACATACTTCCAGCAAAACAATGCACTTCATCAGAGCCACGTGCCATGAATTTTAATCACCTTAAAATTCTTTTTTTGCATCAAAACCTGTTTTTGGTGTGTGGTAGGAGAATTATGTATATTTATGTTGTTTTTAAAGCCTTATATTTAATGTCTTTGAAGAGCTGAAGATTTAAGTTGAGTGTATTTGGAAAGGTAAATTTTCAGCATTGAGAATGAGTTGATCATAATTAATCACTTTTTTTAAGTTTGGGCTGTTCAGCTGCGTTTCCCAAAGTTCACACAAAAGCTTGATAAATTGTAATAAATACCGTTTCCCATGAATAATACTTTAGTCAATCAGGGAGTTTATAGTTTTGTTACTATATGTGGATGAGAGCCATTCTGTATTTAAATTGATTGGTGTACCCCCTATTCAGCCATAGCTTTGCTCATGTCATTATATATGTCTAGTTCTGTAGAGTCATTGTGATCTCTGGAGTCTTGCTTGGTAGAGGCATATGCATGGCAAAACTTTCAAGGCTGCATGGACTTTTGAAGTTTTTAGAAAGCCTTCTTTGTTACAGAGACCAGTCACGTAAAGTGGATAGTTTGTTTTTTACCTTTAAATCTTCGTAAAGCAGACGTCATCATTGGTGTACTTTACTGTCATGCTGTAGAAAGAATGCTTATCTCTACTTATGCAAACAGACTTTGTGAGAGCTCTTTCACAAAAGACTGTTTCTTGTGTTTACTTCTGTTTCTAGGAATATTACAACTTTTCTTCCCATAAGACCTAATGACATCACTGAGCAGTATTACAAGTGATCTTCATCCTTTATTATGAACTAATAAGTCACACAGAATTGTCCAAGGAATAGACCACAACCTGAGTAACCTGTGTTGTATTTTTTCAGTGGCGTGTTCAGCAAGCAGAAAGGTTCAAGATCATGTGTCTGAATAACAACACAGAGATTGCTTTGCCTTCAGACTGCTGTAACTGGTGCTGCAAGTAACTGTAAAGATTAGTGTATCCCAGTGGAATCCTACCTGCGTCGTTGCTGCTGTGAGGACAAAAACCAGACAAAACTAGAGTGTGACAGACACTTTCTTTATACACTTCCTTCAGACTGAACATATTTATACACTAACATGGTATGCACAGTTTTATGTCTTGATTTCATGAGTGACATCATGAAAAGTAGCTGTCCCCCTGAGACTAACCCAGCTTTGCCTGTGTTTGAATGTCTTAGTATTTGTCTGCTTCTGGAATGATGTGTATGTGGCAATTACTCTTTCTCTCTTCTGGTTCTTACCCTCTCTCAGGAACTATGAAGCTCTTAGGAGCCATATAAATACATTAAATGTACTTGCTTTTTTACACTATAAATGTATTTGGGGTTATAGCATTTCTTCTGCCCACATAACCTGAATTTTTCCTGCTAATTTCACATACTCGTTCTCTGTGGAAAGACCTGTGAGTCAGTCTTTGCTTCTCTGCATTTGGAGATGAATTTGAAATTCTTGAATCCAATTAGAGTCTCCCTGTAGACATGCAAGCTTTCTTAATTTCATGTTTTTCTGGTTTACTTATCCTTGTGGAACTAGCAGTGAAATTATTGTGGTGCATCCCTATTCACATATCTGTGTATGATTATGTATCAAGCAGTCACAGCCATTAGGGAAGTGAATGTAATACTCAGACAAAGGAGATACGTAATTTTGTGTATATGTCCATATTATTTAGGTATCAGCATAGGAGATACTTAGATATAGACGCCTTACCCGAGGTAATCTGAAATTCCTCTTTAGGCAATGAAGTGGTACAGCAGAGGAAACGACTAGCTATCGTTACCATCTAACCAGTGCGGAATGTCTGAAAATGGTGCATCCATTGTATAAATGTGTGCTGCAAACATAAACAAAAGGGAAGATATACTAGTAGAAAAGATCATCAAGCTTTTTGTAGCAATCTTAAGCCTGAGTATTCAAATCAAAAGATGAAAGTGCCTTCTAAAGTGATAATTAATATTTTATGTTTTATATCCAAGTAGCAAATCATGGTAGTTTAAGAGACAAGCAGTACTATTTTGGTGTAATCAGTTGTGAACATTTAAAAATCTTGAGGTGAGACAGTATGATACTGAGAGACTGAATTAAAAGCATGATTTTAAAAAAACACACCAGACTTTGCATTGTTCTTGATATGAAATTTTGTGTGTTCATGATTCTAAACCTTTCATGAAGTGCAGGGGCCAAATGTATAGTTTATAACTCCATGAAGTAGATATTTTCAAGTAAATTGTTTACCTCCCAGTTCTGAAGCTTTTATGAAAATAGTAAATAAAATTGCAAGATTTAAAAGGTAAAAAAAAAATCACAAGTTTCATAATCAAAATTAGTCCCTCCATAGACTAAGTAAATAATATAATATATGGTCTTTTCTTCCCACTGTTGGAATTGCGATAATGACCTTCCCAATAAGTGACTACAGCAGCTCTTTGTTAGTCTATCTCTGAAGGTCTTTCAGCCCCTCAGTCACCTTCCTCTGGACACACTAATAGTTCGATGTCCTTGAACTGAGGTCCCAGAACTGCACACAGAGCTTGAGGTGAGGCTGCACCAGCACAGAGTAAAAGAAGGATGATCATTTCTCTTTCCCAGCTGGTGATGCTGTGCCTGAGGGACCCCAGAACACAGTTGCCCTCCTGGCTGGCAGGGCACTGCTGGCTCATATTCAACTTGCCATCAATCCAAACTCCCTCTTGTTTTTTCCATGAGGCTGCTTTCCAGGCTCTTGTCCCCCAGTTTATACATACACCCCGGATTACTCCGTCGCAGGTAGAAAATCCAGCATTTTCTCTTGTTCAGTTTCATGTTGCTGATAGTTATCCACCTCTCTAGTTTTATCCATATCTCCCTGTAAGGCCTCTCCACCTCTGAGGAAGTTCACAGCTTTTCCTCTTTTGGTAACATCAGCAAATTACTCGACATACTTTCAGTTTCTGTGTCCAGATAATTTATAAAAACATCAAAGATCACTGGCCCTAAAACTGAGCCTCGTGAAGCCTGCTGGTGACATCTGCCAGCTTGATGTGACATGATTTACTGTAAGCCCTACCCACCAGTCAATTTCTCACCCAACATGTTATAGGCTTTCCTAGGTCTGTGCTGGACATTTTGTCCAGCAGGCTACTGTGAGAGTGTATTAATCATATATAATGAATGTTTTCATTAAGTGCTATACATCACATCCTCTCCATTATATAACATGTTTTAACTATTTATATTCACAACAGAGTGTGAAACTTCTTTAGTCAGATCTTAAGACTGTTAAATAAAGTTTTCTCGAGTCCTCTATAAAATTTGCATTAAGTCTCACCTCTTCTAGTTCTACTCTGTGAATTGTTTTCCCATGTCTTAAACTGCAGAGATGACTCACCAGTGCTGGGTGATATCTTGACCCCAATGAAGTAGTTTTATAAAAACAAATGTATTGCGTTTTTTTCTGCACTGAGAGCAGACAGCTGCTGATACTCTGCCTGTAGGGTGTTATTCAGTGACAGAGGGAAAGGGAAACTGTAGCAAAAGGATCTCTGTACCAGTATGGAAATATTAGCATGTACCACTGATAAATAACTTTGATTGCTATATTAAAAGCATGCTGGGAATAAAGCCATCATGAAGCTCTTAAAAGTAAAATGAACTGAAGAAGAAAAAATTACTTTGCAGCTTATGTGTGAGTGGCTTATTTTTGCAGGGGTCTGGAGATCAGGAGTCAAGTCAGTTCCCAGCCAGCACTTTGCTGCGTTAGGGCAAGTGTAGATCTGCTGGAATGGTGGGTGTGAAAAAGGAAGCACAGGAGTCTGGTTATGTGGTATTACACATGCTGGCCAAAAACCCTGAAGTTGAAATTTAATAATTAGTTATGAGTATCTTGCAGGGGAGACCAGGCTGCAGGAGGCTGCTGAGAGGTGTAGTGTCAGCCTGTGTCATAGGGATCAACACAGATCTTCAGGTTCTTGGAGGATGCAGGGCCTGGCTTTCAGGTTCTGAGCAGTTAAAATGTAGGAGGCTCTCTGAAACATTCAGTTATGCTTTCAGATTTTTCATCTAGGTTTAAGGTTTTGATTTGCACCTAGGAAGACAGATGTAACACTGAAGTAGAAGCTTGGTGCATAGATATTTATACATAACATATCAAACATTTATGTACAGGCACTTTCTCTAACTTAATTAATTCCAACTGTAGAAAACATATGGACGTTTTAAGTTCTTAGGATCCTAATTTTTAATTTATTATAAAGTATAATAGAACTGTTTTACATAATTTGTGAAAGAAAATACATTAATTTTCTAACTCAAGTTCTGTGCATTGATTTTTTTTGAACTTGAATTCTCAAGTAAGTGGTTCTTAAGCTACATCAGATGTGTTAAAGAGTATTCAAAACCCAAACACTGTCAAAATTTGGGAAAGACATGAAATAATATATCCAGTGATGGTGCCAGCTATTGTGATTGCCTGTGATTCTGTGGGAAAAGATAAGTCAGGTTTATTGCATCTTTCACTACTAAGTGATAATTGAGCAATAGTTTAAGCCTTGTTAATCTTCTGGTATACTTAAAGCACACAGATATGCATGGGAGATTAAGTATGTTGTTTTTTATGTCCACGTGAAATACAAATTGACTGCTAAGTTCCTAATATAGTGTTTCTTCTTATTTTACTGGTGGAGCCATTGGCTGATTTGTCTTGTAGAGATGGTTCTTGCTAATGAGTAATCAGATGATACATGAGTAGTGTTTTAACACCATCTGTAGAATGGAGCAGTTTTGCTAAGGAATATGAGAACTGGGGATTTAATTCTACTAAAAAAGAGATACTAAGTGAGTCCTTTCATGTCAATAATGACTTTTTCATAGGAACAGAAAAATTTATGTTTCAATTCTAAGCTGACTAAAAGGGCAACACAAACATTCTAAAGACAAATGCTGGGATTAAAAAAATGCATTTTTTTTAAGAGTTGTTTTGAGGGAGGAAAAGTGCCAATGCATTTCCAAATGGGGATGCAGTCTTTATAGGGACTTCTGACATCACAATAATCCCCTGATGTTCACACAAGTAACTTTAGGAAATGGTAGTAAACAATTAGTTAAGAAATGAGTCATGTGTGGCAACAGACAAATACTTTTGACTGTACAGTCCAAATTACACCAATAACAATTGGTCTTTCAACAACAGTCTTGTTTTGTGTGAAGAGAGTGCCTTTGTGATGTGATGATGGTTAAAGTTCTGACACATATCAGGCTTTGAGACAGTAGTGATGCTCGTTATCAAAATGCCACAGCACAGCTAAGCCACAGTGACTGTTGTACTGCATGTTTTACTCTGCAACAGGCCCAATCCAACTTAATTTGGGAAATTACTTTAAATTTATTTTAAGTACTCTACATAATCAAACACTGTCAGAGGGGTAGTTCATTGTTCAAGGCTCCACCATGTGGAGGCCTACAGAGAAAATCTGAAGAAAGTAGATCTGGATGGGAGATTTAAGATATCTATGTTTTGTAGGAATGGCATATCTAATTAGGACATAAATGGAAATACTTGGCAGGGTATTTTGGATGTTCAAAAGAATAAAAAAAATAATTAATTTGTAATTGAACTATATATAGAAAAGTCCACTTGACGTTTCAGTCATATTCAACTTAACCTAATTCTCGGTGTGCATGCTTAAGATTTAGTTGCTATGCCAAGCAGAGGAATTATCAGTGAACTATGAGTTAAATGAGTTCTGATTTATTGCAGTCCAATGGTAGAGGAACACTAGAAAAGGTTACCACATTTATCACAGGAGTTTTCAAATGAGACAGTAAAATAAAGTACATTGATTTGTTGGCTTTATGAAAAAGACTATAAAAATATGAGCTTTTTATTTTGGGCTTTGGCAATTGAGAAATCACTGCAAAAGATATTCAGCATAAAAGCCAATAGTGACCTGAAATTTGCATCATAATGATAATGATCCCTGTCTGTGAGGCATTTCAAAGTCACATTTCTTCTAGGCTTCCCCAGAATATTACTGATTTGAAAATTGGATCTCCCACTGTTCTTTCCTTTCTGCTTGCTTGTGCAGACTTCACTGACATTGGAACAGTGATACCTGTTCTGGCACTCCAACCAAATCTGGTTTCCAGAATAGAGTGTGCTATGGGTTGGAGTCCCAAAGCACATTACTACCCTGTGACCTTTCCTTCAAAGAAGCTTCACTTACTTTTAGCTCGTGCTTTTGTTCATTTCAGCCTAAGGAAAAATTCTCTGGAGAATTTTGTCTTTAATCTACTTTTGTCTTCTTTCCAGCAGAACACTATTTATTTTACATTCCTTTTCCATTCAGATGTATTTAAAATGTCCACTTAAAGAGGGACACTCAAGGAACTGCTGTCTTGTAATTCTCTGTTCCATCTTTCCATTGGATTCCCCCAGGACTAGCCTTGAGGAGGCACTGAAAAAGTACGGATTAGCAGGACACATCATGTGCTAAGAAAAGAAAAATCAGACTTTTTGAGAAGTCTGTCTAGACATAATAGTGTTGCAACAGACTAGAGCTGACTACAAGAGTGGCTAGTATTTTGGACAGCTATGTGAACTGGTGCTCCCTGAGGGAAACTGTGACATGGTCAGTGTGAGTTGTTCAATATTATTTTCCATTCAAACTTCACACTCTGGCAAAGGCATAGAAAGTTAATAACACTTTGCTGTTGAGACATGGCATTTTCAGGATACAGAGAAAACATCTACAGGTCCTTATCCTTCCTATTCCTTGATCTTCTTGCCACTGATAGCTTGGAAGAAAAAGCACTTGGAATTTGCAGATAAATTGGTTCCTGCAAGGAGTCACTAAAGAAAAACGAGTTCTTTGCAATACTTTGCCTCTCTTTGCATTTCTGGCTATAAATGGATAAACACCACACTCAAGACTATATTTTGAAACGAAAATACCACTTTTTTAGTGTTAAGTGGTCAATTAATTTTATATGCATATAAACAGAAAGACTTACTACAGTCTCCACCAGAAACCTTGGCTCTGACTCCTGCTTAAACAGTGATTACTGTTGTCGCTGACTGTTGGGTGACTAAAAGAGGAACATCTGTGACTAAAGGTGCAAGATGGTTAAGGTTAATCTAGGATCTGTAGGCTCCCTGTCTGGGTTTATTGTTGGTTTGCATGATGCAGAGATAGAGGATAGGAAGGAGCCATTGTTACTGAATCAGGGCTAATTAATTCTGTTCATTCCTTCAAAACGTAGTTGTTCTCTTTGTGGCTGGCTCAAGCTGGGATGCTGACAGCAGAAAAAAATTGCTATTGTTTTTCTAGGAGGTGCAAGTCATTTAATTCCTGAGTACTTGTACTTGAAACATATTTCTGCTGTAGAGTTTGTCAGCATCCTCATCTTCAGACTGACGAATATGCTGTTGAGGCTGTGTCAGTAGCACTAATTAACATTTTCACTTCTGCTAGGAGTCACAGAAACTATGCAGAAATCTTTTAAACGCATTTCTTGAAGACCCACGTTGGTCTTTTTTTAGGGTGTTGAGCAGCACATCAGCATTGTTAGGGAAGTTTTAAAGATGGCATCTTAGATGCCTGCAATGTCTGTGCTTGTATAAGATTTATTTCCTGAGTGTTGCACTGTGAGCACTGTTTTCCCTGGTTTTGGTGTGAGGTGAGGTGACAGGAAGCAAGGGCTGATCGCTGGGAAGTGGCACTGCATTCCCTGGCAGCTGGGAGCTGCTTAGTGACTTCAGCACAGCAGGTTCAGGCCCCCACTTAACAAACTTCAGTTACCATCACTTATGAGCGCCCAGGGAGGAGGGGGTCATGGGAGACACACTTCACCCCGTGTCTGGCCTTTTCCAGTTAATTTAAGAGTATTACAGTGGTTATATAATGGAGTGTCCCGGGAGGCATGGGCAGCAGATCGTGTGCGGGAGGTTGCCTGATCAGAGGAAAGCTGGGTTATGCATTGTTTGGCAGCTTTGTCCCCTACCCTCCTGAACTGATTTGTTGTCAGCTCACAAAGCAGTACAAGCTACTTTTATTCTCTTGATTTGTCTGATAGGATGTTAAGATTGTATTTAGTCACAGGGTATGATAAGCTTTATATGGCTTACCCATAGGTTATGTAATGCCACACAAACACAGGCTGGAGTCTCAGCTGGGCCCAGACTGGCTGTGCAGCACTTGAGCTGTAGCACTATTGTCATGGCCTATATTTATCCATTTATTTAGGAACAGCTCATCCATTTCATATGGTCTTTATAGAAGATGCTAAGGACAACTCTTAAGAAGCCAAGGCATCTGGAATAAGTCCTTTTTTCCATTATTTTTTTAAGCTATAATGCTACATGCATAGAAAGTGAATATCATTGTTGTCAGTGCTTTGCCATTTCTAAGCTTTCATTGGTGAGACCCATTTTAAAATATTTAAGAGCATCATTGTTACCAAAAGCTGATACAGTATTCAGTAATAAAAACCTGAATTCTTGAACAGTTGACTTAAAGATCATTATTGAAATTTAACCCTGACAAGATTTTTAAACTGTTTGCTTTGTGCTTCATGTGCACTGCCCTTAGATATGTAAAAAATCTGTTTAATAAATGTGAACTCAAATCAGATATTGTTGTAGATATTTATGAACTTTGCATTCCTTCTGCAGCTCATTTACTTTATTTTCTTTATAAAACACTGTTTTTTAAGGCAACTTCAGTATTTCCTTAAAGTATTCAAAGTTTGCTTAGAAGACTTTTGTGCTTAAGTAAAAGAAAGCAAATAGGTATGGAAAGAGAACAATAGGTATGGAATAATTTGTAGTGTTTGGATGTTGTTTAATGACATTTTTCCTGCAAGTAGCTTTTATATACTTGGTATATACTGCCTTTTGATTGTATACCTTTTGAAAAATCACTGTCTCTGAAACACATTTCTTGCAAAAACAGCATCTTATGACGCAGCACTACTGTAATGATGACGAGGAAGAGGCTGTGGATGTTGTCTGCCTGGACTTCAGCAATGTCTTTGACACTGTCTCCCACAGCACTGTCCTGGAAAACGACAGGTGCAGCTTTCACTCTGTTAAGATGGCCAGGCTGGACGGCCAGGCCTAGAGAGTGGTGGTGAATTCAGTTGGCATTCAGTTGGCATGCAGGCACTGGTGGCATTCCCTAGGGATCAGTGTTGGGCCTAGTCCTTGTTAATATCTCCACTGATGATCTGGATGAGTGTGCCCTCAATAAATTCAAAGATGACACAAAGGGCAGAAGTGTTGGTCTGCTGGAGGGCTGGAAGGCTCTATCTGTTTAGGCTGGAGACCAAGCTAAGCATGAGATTCAACAAGGCCCAGTGCTGTGGCACTTTGGCCACAGCAGCCCCAGGCAGTGCCACAGTCTAGGGGCAGAGTGACTGAAAAGTGGTCCAGCGGAAAAGGACCTGGGGATGCTGGTGACAGTGACTGTACAAAAGCCAGCAATGCCCAGGTGGCCACGAAGGCAAATGGCAGCCTGGCCTGCAGTGGTGTGGCCAGCAGGGCCAGGGCAGGGGTTGTCCCTCTGTGCTTGGCAGTGTTGTGGCCATACTTTGAATCCTGTGTTCAATTCTGGGTCCCTCAATTCAGAATAGACACTGAGGTGCAAGAGTGTATACAGAGAAGGGAAATGGAGCTGATTTGGAGCACAAGTTCTGTGAGGGATGGCTGAGGAAGCTAGGGTTGTTTAGCCTGGAGTAAAGGAGACTTAGGGATGACCTTATCTCTCTAACTGCTACTTGAATGGGGGTCAGCCTCTTTTTCCAGGCAATTAGAGACAGGATGAGAGAATATGCTCCTAAGGTACACCAGGGGAAGTTTAGGTAGGGCATCAAGAAGAAATTCTGCACAGAAAGGCTGATTAGACATTGGAGTAGGGGAGGGAGGTGTCCCTGGAGGTGTTTAAGGAAAGACTGAATGTGGTATTCAGTGCCATGGTTTACTTGACATAGTGGTGTTCAATCACAGGTTGAACAAAGATCTCAGAGGTTTTTTCCAGCCTAATTGATTCTGTGACAAGTATCAACCAAATCTGTTGGCTCTTGTCATTCACTTGACTAATTTCTTCTGGTTCCTAAACTACTAGAAAATGACGTTTCAGCCACAGATCACAATAGCAATGTGACTATTGTGAAAGATAAAAAAAAAAAAAAAAGAGAATATGCTGCTGTACTACAACCAGTTAACCAGTTGTCAGCAAGTTACCAGTATACAGCAAACATTTATTTCTTCCAGGATTATTCCAGTTGTAGCCATGAGCAATGATGGAGCACTGGGCTTCCTGCAGCTACTTGCAGATGGTGAATAATGTTTCAAAAGCTTTCAGGTCTTGTAGAAATTATTTTCATCAGGTTTTGACAGATGAACTATTGATAGGTGTAATGCTAGTGTCCATTGGGAAAGTACAATATTTAAATGGAAGTAAATTGCTTACCTTTGAAGGCTTACCTGTAAGCTTTATGTGGTGTGATTTCAAGTGCTTATTTATGTTATGAATATACTACTGTCTGTCTGAAAGAGAACATTCTGGTGTTGAAAAGCTTCTGTTATGCTTTATTCTGTTAAAATCATTGCTTCCAGGGAAATGCCACTAGAACTTAAACATGAAAAGAAAGAATTTGTAATGAAGAATTATTATCATCCTGTAATTTAAATGATTCTCATATTCAGACCCAGAAACCAATTAATACAGGAAAGACTAATGGTTTCCATTTCCGAATATATGGAAACTTTGCAAGCTGCAACTGCACTAAAGTGACATTCTTTACTTGTCATGGACTCTGTACTCTGATTCCTAAGGTACTGGCTTATTAATTGATGCTTTGAATACAAGATACCAGTGTGCAAGCATGGAGATATAAGACTTACAAATAAGATATTCTGAAAGTAACTATCATGATTGCATGAAAAAGTAAAAGATGAATAAGCAGTGAATATATGAAAAGTTAAAGAAGAATCTCAAAATGTCACAAAAAAGTTCTGTCCTTGTAAGAAAAGGTGCCATCACTTAGACTTTGATCAAGTTACAGGAGCCACACTTTTGTGTGGAACTGTTGCTTTAGTTATGGAATAGTTTTATTCAGTCACTCCAACATTTGTAAATATCTTCTACAAATAAATCAAACTGCAATGGAGCAGTTGGATAGTCTTGAAACAGTATTGGTACTTTAACTTTCTCAGCAGTGCCAAAATATTCTGATGAGTTACCTGTGGTAGGATGAAGCCTACACACTGAAGTGGACTCTCAATAAATTAAAATGTCTAGTGAAGATAGACATGTTGAAAATATTTGGAGTCAAATATGAGTAATCAATGAACATGATTTACCATAGGCTGTCCTTAACTATTTCAGCAGAATCTGGTGTCTTGCTTTCTGTATTCAGATAGTGAAAAAAAATCTCACTAAAATCAGAAATCAAAAGATTGTAGTCAAAAGTAGATGGACTCATACCAAACTGTAAGACTTGTACTTAGAATAAAAGTTTTTTCAAATATCCTACCAAAAATAAAGCAGTGAATCTTCTAGTGCTTTTGTACAAGTCAGTGTATAACCACTTGAGATTTCTCACTGGAAAGAACTAGATACTGAAACTGAGAGAGCTAGAAAATGGAAGTACATGGATTTGGAGGCTATACCCACCCTTGAATTTCCTACCAGAATATATTTTTGAGGCAAATAAGAAAAAAAATTATACCATTGTATATAACAATAGTTCCTTCACGAAGTCAGTCCTCCATGTACAGAAATTTTAGATGGGAAATAACAAGTCAGTTAGAGAGTAAAATATAGACAAGGTATGCTCCACAGAAGTTGAGATTGTCGAATTTCTATGCTTTTAATCTCCCTAGGAGAGATTATAAGGGGTGTTAAGAATAGTAACTATTTTTGATAAAGAATTGTCATTGTTTAGGAAATAACATCTTTTTCTCCACTGGAAAAGAGTAACCTTTTAGAAATATTTCCTTAATGTTCTAAATAGAAAAAAAGCTGGACATAGCAATGGGGTTCAGTAATGGCAGCAGTTGTGGCTTTCACCAGCCTAACAGTGGTTATCTTTTTGCGTGTATGAGTAATCCTCAACCTAAATTGAACCCAGCTGTCTTAGCTTGTTATTTAACTGCTGCAGCTTCTGGAATAAGCATGTGTTCAGCAGAAGCTTCCTGGGGATTATCCATGCCAGTGAAAAGGAAATTGCAAAACTCTGACATGTGCCTCACAGTACTGGAAAAATTAATTTTCAGTTAATGATCTGGACCAAATAGGTAAAGTTCATTCAACTGCCTTCTAATTGTGATGTGTTATGATTATGCCACTCATCATGAGAGCTTTTCTTTCCGTGTCCTCTTCATAGGTCTTTAAATTTTTCTTTTTTTAGGGAATATATTTTACCAATCATAAAAAAGAGGGAAAAAGAAAGGATAAACTTCAAAATCTCTGCAACTAGCCAAATGCAAAATACGTGGAAAACTGACATCTCAAAGAGGCCATTCCCTTCCCTCTCTGTGCAACTGTATCAAAATGGAACATTTTCTCCAAATAATTTCTGTGATTCTTTTTTTTATTTAAAGCACTGATTTTGGGGAATTCCAGGAGGTCCACATTTTGGAATAATTTTGCATGCTTTTTCCAGACTTAAACACATATAAACTTTTTTGCTTTTATTTTTGAGTCTGTAAACCTGCATGTATGTATATATAAATAAACATTTCTCCAACCATTTTATATCTCACCTATAAGAGATATGCAGTTTAAAACAACATTCCTTTAGAATGGCTTTTGTAGTCTTCCTAAACTCCTGTCAGTTAATTTCTTGAAAGGATTTTTCCTGTGGTTTATCTTCATTTTAGATTTCTCAATGGAGCTTCATTTTTGAAATTATGTTTTGTGTCAAGAACTGCATGGATTGCATGTCAATCCCTTACCAGTTAGTGATGACTTCTAGTTATTGGAAGAGTCTGACTCTTCCACTCTATTAAATTTGTAAGATGCATATAAATCAGGGGCCCAAGAGGATGTTTTCCTTTCTTATTTTCTAGGATTTTGATTTGTCTTTCCTCTTAATTAAGACCATAGCCAGAGGAGAAGTTGGAAGATGATGACCCATACAGATTTTCAGTTTACAGTAGTACAATCTGAGTTCTTTACTTGATAGTGTACATGATGATTATAGAGCTTGGGAAGTGTCTCTTTTACAGACACAATCAACTATCTTCAAGAAAGATTGGTTGTTTTGGTTTTTTTTTTCCCCCTCAGCATTTCAATAGAGGTTGTATTTTGGATTTCTAGGCCGGGGGAGTGGATTATGGTTCTTTTCACTTAGTGCAGGGTCAGTGAACTTCTCTGAAAATTCACAGACCATCTTCAGTCAAGGTGGTAGATGGGATTAAATAAGCAGAGTTGACATGCTTGTGGTAAAACTCCATTTATAAGTAAGTTTTTTTCTTTTTTTCTAAAAAAGAAATTATTAGATAAATTTCACTTTCACAGGAATTGTTTGCTTCTTAAGTAAAATTTGAACTTCTTTTATTAACTATAAAAAGTATGATCAGAAAATTTCAGGGAGATATATTTCAGGTGTGTTTTTCCCTCTATGGGCTAAGTTCTCATTTGGGCCTAAGTTGTATGAAAATGGTCATGGCCTGGTATGCTGTGAGTTACTTTGCTTAAAGAGCCTTCCAGAGAAGAAGAGGCTAAATGAGGCACTTAGATTTTATTTCTTAAGAACATCATAATACCTTTTTTGAATTTTCTGCTAGAAAAGGGTAAAGATAATGTATTTTGACTATATTTGACTTGATGCTTGTAAGAATATTTTAAGGTAATTATCAGACAGTAAAAGTAGCTTCATTTCTCAAGTCTACTATTTCTATTGAATTGAAGACAGCGGAAGATGAAGATGATACTTCAAAATTATGTAATTGTTACTTCTTAATGAAATCCTTTGAATTAAAGTGTTAGTAAAACTTTTTGTAGGGTAATGCCTTTTTTAATCTTTTTACAGGAAACAGATAAATTTGCTTCAGTAAAAGCTTGCCAGTTAGTAATTGAGAAAAACTGTCGACAATTTATTCAGCTGAGAGCAGGGATCTCTAAGTTACAAGATCACCTGGTAATGTGGTGGGAACAACACTTCTGTGGCATAGTATTTTACTGTATTTTCTTTTCCTTGCTGCTGATTTGTTTCTTAATGTATGCAGACAAGTAATAACTGTCATCTCTGCTTTCCTAAAACATAATAGCTGCTAAAATAGTGTGTCTCATAGATGCCTTTCAATGTCATCCTGTAATTTCTGCATTTATCTTCTGCACACTTACAGAAACAGAGACATAAAAAGAGACTAGCCCGTTACTTTAATTTTTTTTTATTTTTTTTACATGGTGGCTTTGGATTTACCGGCAAAAATAGCAAAGTCAATCAATGTGTATATCTGTCACTTTTGCATTCCCATACTTAGGTCAAGTGTATTCCAGTACTTGGAAACATGTTTGATTGTTGGAACCTGCGTATTTTGAGGGGATGTAGTGTTACTTTGAGTGTGGAATTATTTAAACTTCCCAAATGAAGTGATTTGAAATCTACCATGAGCTACCTTTATCTATAGCTTTATTCAGACATAGGTAACAAAGAACCCCAGCTGATGGGAAGACCTTATTTTCAGCTCTTAATATTGGAATATATTAATAGCATACTGCTAAATTTTATATCCAAGAGCAAACCAAATCATCCATCTTTTCCACCACTTTCCTACTTGGAAAATAGGATGACAGTCATTCATCTTGAAATTCTATTTGGACTTGGATGTCATCCAGTGTACCTCTAAAATGAGTATTTTACCACTTTCTGCAAAGAAAAACATAGACAGAAGTAATACTAATTAAATTCTTCCTCATTGTAAAACATAATGTGATGGTACCGTGAAAACATTAGGGAATACAGCAAGGTATATCTGCTAGATAAGTAATTTTAGTTGCTTATAAAACTAAGTGTATCCATCTTGAGCCTTCTTATAGCTCCTGAGAACTACAGAAGAACCTTTTGGGCTTTTTATCCATACTTTTTAAATTTTGTAAGTTGTTTAGTTGTTGTTCTTTGTTTTGGTTTTTTTGTTTGCTTGTTTGTTTTTTTAAGAGGCAATGAAGACATGGTCTTTTCCTTGGCCCTTTTTTTTCAGACACAAATCATAATTGAAAAGCAAGGAAGAGATAGATATTTTTACAGCAGGGGTGTGAAGTTTACAAATGCGAAACATCCGTCTTTTCCTTTGATATCCAGACTTTCTACCATTTAGAGATTTTGGTAAATATTTATTTTGAATTAAGAAAAAAGAGGAAAAAGTTTGAAACATTATGGGTAATCCAGAACAGATGTCTGTGCTCTACAATAAGAAACTTTTTGGCATAGCTACTCTATTAGGAGGTAACATGACTTGCCATATTTGTAAGTTATATCACATAAAATTGTTATGAAATAATTAATTTTTTTGGACTAAAATTAAGTGTGGTTTTTGGATATTTAGAGTTTTATCCAGCAAAATGTGCTATGGAGAAGGTGATATGGAGTTTGTTTGGCTGATGGCAGTGTTTCAACAAATACAAAATAAATTGAATAAAAATGTTGGAACCCACAGTAAATCTTTGTCGCACTACAGACTAGTACGTTTTGTCTCACTAAAAGCTTTCAAGTTTTTTTTGTTAGCTGCTATATTAAGCAGACAACAGCTGCTAGCTGGGATGCATATAGGCCTGTACTTACGCTTGTAATGAGTCATTCTGATTATGCTTACCTTTGGGTTACTTAAAATAAGTTATCTCACCTAGTTATTCCTGTATCTGACACTTATCTTATAATACCATTTCTTCTGTCTGAATTTCTTACTAGAAGATACATTGTCATGGCCTCATAGCAATGGATCTTCTTAAATGGTTGGGGTTTTTTTTTTCATTTCAAGGGTTAAATGCTTTTAATTCTTTCTCGGTAAAAATTTTGCTTTCAAACTGGTTATAGGAGCAAACTGTCAACTTAAGCATAAGGTTTGACTAAAAATCTAGGATTTCATAGAAATTTGATAATACACAATGGTTTATAATACAAATCCAGTGGGACCTGAAGTAATAGATACTCTGGATGTTTTGGTATTGAGGACTAAGAACAGAAAAAAACCCTGTCTCAGTTCCAGCTGGTTCCCTTGTGGTTTTTCCTCGTCTGGTGGTATGCAGTTTGCACTGGTCTTGGACAACAGGTCCAAGGACATCGCTTCTTTTGTGCGAATTATGTCACTTTTGCTT
Source organism: Pseudopodoces humilis (assembly GCF_049639895.1). NCBI lineage: Eukaryota > Metazoa > Chordata > Aves > Passeriformes > Paridae > Pseudopodoces > Pseudopodoces humilis. The sequence continues at coordinate 44,580,904 of NC_142203.1, read as the reverse complement.
CCTCCAGTCAGAAGATGAGTCAGCCACAGTTGCCTGACAGTTGATATTTGGATACTTCTTAGAGTAAGGTCAGTCTTATTCTCTTTGACTGAAGAACTTGTTCTCAGGCATTGATGAGCACAAAGATCAGCAATGAAAGAGCCATCTGTTACTTTTCATTTGGGGCACATCACAGATAATGGATCATTAATTTATAAGCCAGTTTTATTCCTGCACTGATTTACCATCCTCTGAGTGTATGGAAGGAGCTTGAAATTCTCTGTATAATACGACTTCTTGACTAAGTTTTGTGAAGGTGTTGTATGTCAAAATTAGGAGATGCTTACAGTGCAGTTGTAGTTTTACTTTGTAAGGTAGCTAAAATTGTCTTTTATAGATTTTTTTGACATCCTAAATACAGTAATTTTTTTTACTTAAAAATGTCAGGCTTATTTTGATAAATTCAGAGATTTATTTTTTTTTTCCAATATATGTGGACATACAGTAATGTTACATGTTTTGAAGGCCATTTGCCCCTACAGCAGATGTAGTTGAAATCTGTCCCTCAGATTCTAAATTTTAAATCCTGAGAAATCATTTCTGCTCATTCCTGGGCCAAAATGTTACTGGATTTTAAAACCTTGTCTCACCTAGTCTTTAGTTTTGTGACTACAGTATGTCAGTGACTGGTTCTGTTTCTACAAACAACCAGCTGAATTCTAAGCTTGAGGCAATTTAGTAGCTGAGCACCTTGCTTATAATTCAGAAGAACAGGGGTCACAAAACTTAACTCTAATCTGTCTGAATCAGTCAATGCTTCGTGCCTTCCATACAGTAAGATTTGGTCTCATACTCACCTTGGGACTGTCATCTCTGTTCTTGTTGTGGATTCATTTTGCCACTTCTCTTACCAGGACCTAAAATACTCATTCAGAAAATGGGAGAATTCTTCTGAAGACTAGTAATGTTCATCATCCGTGCCTCCTGTTTTTCCTAGCAGTCTTTAAATCACCAAAATGGGAATTATACCTTATTTCTGAATCAGAAAGATCTGATTGCTAAACAAACAAACAAGTGATCTTTTGAGTGACTGGGAACGTGGCTGTGAGATGTGATCTTATCCTACCTGGTTTCTCCATATTGGATTTGGAAGATTTGTCTAGGGACTGAGAATAGGGTAGTGAGTCAACATTTGTAACATCTCTTGCTTAAGGTATTTTACTGCCATATAATTTTTGTTATACCAAATTTTAATTTAATGCTAACCAAGACTCTGCAAAGGGTCTTAAGCATTAGTATTATAATTACAAACCTAACATAAACCATAGATGTGCACAGTTACTGAAAATGCTTTTCTGTACTCCCCTTAAAAAAATCTCTGAGGGTTTGGAAAGCTGGAAATGGAACAGAACCCTGGCTGCAGGTGGAAGGTGAAACACAGGAAGAACAAACAAAAAATTTTAGTTTGAAAATTGAGCTTACTCTGGTGCATATGGGTGTTAGTGGGGCTTCAAGTGGTTTTCAGATGTGTGATTCAGTACATTTTCCTTTTTAACAAAACATCATAACAACAATTAATTTCACAGGACACAGGGGCCTGCTGGTAAAACAAGCAAGTTTTAGTAGTAATTGTTGCAAGAAAAGGAGGATTGGGCTGGGGGGAAGGAAGTGTAATGTTTTAGCTTCCTCACAACAGTATTTAAATGCTGGCTGTGTCCTAGGCCAGCTTGTTACAGTTAAGCATGTGCATATAGAGCAATCGGGTCAAACATACTCTGGAGGCATCTGCTGCAGTATAGGAGCAGGACAGTGGGATAAGCAGGGAATTCAGTTTACAGGGTTTGCATCAGTGTGTCCAGATCCTGTGACCCGAAAGGTACCCTGTCTGTCAAAGTGTCAAGCAGGGAATTTATGTAACTTTCCTCTGCGCTCTTATCATGCTGGTGTAGCAAGGCCTCAAAAGTAGAGTTCAACTGCTTTTCCTCATTTTCTGAGAGGAAAGTACGTAACACAGGGTCTGCTGAGTCTTATCTTCACTCATGTTTTGCTTTACATGAAGGAGTTCTCTCTATTTTCCACTGCTTCTGTAAATATTTGTGGATGCAAAGTTCTAGAAATCATGTGCAGTCAATTTTGTAAAGGCTGTTTTTTAAAAAATGAGGAGAAACATGGAGAAAATGGCATCAAAGGAGCCTGGGAGATGTAACTGAGCAAATACTCTTTCATAGAGCAGTAGCACTTTTCTCTTATAGTGCTTCTTGTGACACTGTCTAAAAGATTTTGATCTCTTTTCAAAGATGAGGAAACTGAGGCAATCTTATAGGCAGTTTACTTGGCTGTCCTGTGCAAGTATCATTTGTATGGGGTGTGAATTTTAAATGACTAAAATCAAAAGCTATTTTTTTTAATGCTTTTAGTGGGCAAATGGATCATGCAGCGCTCTCTCAGGATTTTGAACACAGTATTTCTGTGCATGTAGAAACCCCTGATAAACATGGTTTGCTTAGTAAAGGTATATCATTGATATTGAGATGCAGGCAGAGAAAATATTCCTTATGTCATTATCATTCTTACAGTTTCATCTGTAGAGTTAAAAAGCAGAATAGGTTAATGACATAAAGATTACTAGCATGTTAGTTTTGCCCTCCTGGACTTATGAAGACCTTATCAGGGAAATTTGTGTTGCTAATGTTTCAACCTTCAGTTTAAAGAGATTGTATATGGAGAAAAAGAGGGAAGGGAAGCACTCTTACTAATTCCTGGTTTTGGTAAAAAATTGAACTTTTCCATTCTGATACTGATGTCATGATCATATAGACACCTGCACAGTTTCAGTTAAGCTGCATAAAGTTAGCACCAGACAGGATCACTCTAACAGAAGTTTTGTTTAAAGAGCACTGTGGGCCTGATAAAATCTGTTTTCAGAGGAATGGGACGGACATAAAAACACAAGTGGAGGTGTGATTATCTCACAGCTACTTACATCTGTATTAGTCAAAATCCCTGGTAAAATATCCAAACGCATTTGTTCCTTTCCAGATAAACAGACGTTTTTCATGTAAGTGAACAGCTTGTGTTAAGAACATCAAGCTGCTAATTAAATTCTGCAATAGTTTTCACATTTATTTCATTTAATCACCCAGTGAATATAATCCTAAGAAGTATCTTGCAAGAAGGAAATTGTACTTCATGAAACTTCATATCCCTGACAGAACCAGAGCATTGAATGGCTCTTGACATCCGGTTATCTTCCTGCATACTTTAAAAAAAATAGAATCTGCAAGTACCTGACCTTACATTTGATTTTTCATGTATCATCCATAACAAACAGAAACAATAAAATATGTCCAACTTGGAGGATTCTTTGTTATATATACAACTTCAGAAGCTGGTTCCTTAAAACTTTTTAAAAATAACCATTCAACAAGTAACAGAAGGACCAGTCTCTTTTCTCTGGTTTTTCCTTTATGATCATGAACTGGATCAGTGAGTTTGAAATTAAAAATAATAGGTGGCACTGAGAACCCATTAAGAAATCAGTCTCTTTGAAACTGAACATGAGCTACAGCTGCAAAGCACAGTGCCCTACACCTGCAGACTGCAGATGGCTTACCTAGATGGCCAGGACACATTTTAATATATATTTCAAATGGCTGACTATCTGAAAACTCAGCTGAACAGCATTCAGCATCCTTGATGCTGACTCTGGATTTAAATGAGGAGGACAGCAGTTTGTCTTGGCTGCATGTTGCTATTTTCTGCTCCTGGTCATGAATTCAGCTGCTGCACCACTTTGCTTTGTGGTGGAATTTTTCCTTTAATGAGGAAGGTGACCATGGCGAAAATGATCTCCTTCTGAGACAGTTTCTTAAGCTGAATTCTTGATATTTTTAATAGAAGATAATGTAGTTGTGTATATAGCAAGAAAATGCACATTTCATGAAGTGCAGATGTGCCCACAGCTTTATCACCCATAATGGCCAGTATGAACTGGCACATTTTTGTCTCCAGATTAGTAACATCTGGAAAGAAAAACTATTTTGTTGATGGTCCTCCTTGTATTCATAGCTAATTAGGATGCAAGCTCCTCTTAATCTATTCCATGGTGGATATCTAGGTTAGTTTATGTGTCCCAAACATGGAGGTTTGGTTTTGGGTGCCTTGTTCATATTTCTTCTGATAGTATCCTGAGAATGACAGTATCTCTATGTTGATATGTTCTTAGCAGATTTAAAAAGCAGCTAAGATTTTACTACTGCAGAAGGACATTTGGGACATGGTAGCTCATATTGCATTTTACTGTAGCACCCAAGCCAGACAGTCTTAAGTCTTAACTTGCAATGTAGTTACTCTCACTAGGACCAGATGGAGCTGCATAGTCACACTGCAGTTGCCTAGGGTAACTGCAGTAAAAGCAAAATCAGTATTTGGAGGCCTGAGTTACATATCAGTATTCCCATGGGGTGTCTGGAACCAGTTTCTCTGCTGTCTTCTTCCGATTGTGATCTATCAGTCACTTCCTGTGCTCTGCATTCTTACAAACTAATGCTTTAACTCACTGCTACAGTCTTTCAATAGTATCTAAAGATATTTTGCACCGACGTGAGGAGCAAATACCAAATGATCATTTAAGATAATGAATGAACCTGGCACAGTGCTGTTGAAGTTATGAAGAACATTAGAGGTCGAAATCAGCTTTGCTTTGTACTCTTTGCCTTCATCCAAAGTCAGGAGTGAAGTTAGCTCTTAGATTCTCATTTGCTGTTTGTATCGAGCATTTACAAGGCTAGCTTTTATGAAGATTGATCAATCTGAAGCTAGATGCATGCTGAACAGGCTGTCCTCTTGATACAGTCAGTAACTGCAACATCCTGGTCAGAAATTAAAATGTGTAAGTATTAAAATTTACAGAGATATAAGATGCTAAGAGTCTTAAACCAGTGAAGAAAAAGAGCTTTGCTGCACCTTTATTTAGCATGTCTCTTTTCTGTGCTTTGGGGCATTTGCCCCTAAACCAGAAGAGAACAGAGGAAGGAAGGAAACATAGCTTCTGCATGGAATAGTGTCAAGCCTCCACAGCTTGAAAAAGCAATTAATACAATTTTTTTTTTAAAAAGCATACTGCATTATCAGGCTAATCATTCCATTAATCATAACATTAATCATATTCAGAAGTGTAGCTTGCTTTTCAGACCTTTCATGATGAGTTTAGATGGTTCTGGTAGGCCTTCATGTAAAGTCCAACTTATTGCTAGCAAATTTAACAAAATATTGACCCAAAGTGATTTGTTTTCACCTCAAAATGTCCATCTTCTTTTTTTTGAGTAGTACCTCTCTGGCTTTCTGCATGTCGATGTTAAATATCTCTCTAACAAAGAAAATGATTGCTGCAGATGTCTAGCAGCCATAATATCCTAACCTATTTCAAATATTGGTAGTTTTGTGCTGTACATCAATTAAGTAATAATTATTTTTATAAACTTACTGCAAATTATATATGTATAGTCACAGATCCACAATATTTCTGGAACATATTCTCTTTTAAGAAAGGTTTGTTTTGGTTTGGTTTAAATAATTGTAACTTGGTTAGTTTAAAATCCCATTAAATGTTATAAATGCTGCAGCCACACATGGTAGACAGACTCTTCTTATGGCTAGATAAACTTTTTGATGTTGGTTTGGAAAACACTGCAGACCAGGGAGACAAGAAAGGTCTTGACCTTTTCTTTAATACTCAAAAGATAGCCCCCTAAACTCACAGAAATGCTTCTACATAGCTCTTACTCATTGTTCTACAGGACATATCTTCAGCAGGTAAGGCAAGGGAAAGTTTCAGAAAGGAACAAGAATTAAATAACATAAATAGTAACCAGCCTAATGAAAAAAGTGGGTTTATGTTCTCTCCAGCTGAGACTCCATCAGAGTTCAACTGATACAGAAGTAGCACAGCTTAAACTGACATCAGAGGAAATAGAGTCTCACAGAACTTCAGCTGGGAAATGAACTCTCATATTCCAAACCCTCTTTTTACTGACTGCGGATGCCCTAATAATATCCTTAAGATGAAGAAATGTGCATTGAAAAGAGTTGAGGGTAAATTAGGGTCAACCCCTAGGACAGAGTAACGTACCTCAATGCTGCAGTGAGTAGCAAGCTTTTATGTATTCCATTAAAAGGTAATGAAGGCTCCAAAACTGGCAGTTCCATCAGGGAGACATCCCCATGACTCATCTTGCGTAAGCAGAGCTGAGTCTTCATGCCAAAAATAGAATAAAATACTCCCATTCTGTGGAGTGAAAGCAACATAATTTAATTTTCCCCTTTTTAAATTTTGTTTTCTTTTTCTTTTTCCTTTATTTTAGTTGTGACCTTTTGGCTCTTAATTAAGCAACATTTTCACAAACTCATAAAGTCTCAGCATGGCATATTAAAAAAAAAAAATCCTTTGTGTTGAATGTGTAAAAAATTTTTACTACAACTAGATCATTCATTACCAACGATTTTAATTGTGATAATTTTCAATTTGGAGGGCATCTTATTAAAAATGGACATTAATTGCCCTGTGTTCCATCATGATTTTATAAATTTTGTCTTTTTAAGGACACAATTAAGGAGTCCTTTTCTTAGCTGTATGGAAAAAAAATCCAAGTAAATTTTTTCTTTTATATTGTATGACTGTAAATCGTTTAGATGAAAAAAAATAGCCATATTTTTACTGTGTTTTCAAAGTACCATGCCCAAAGATGTATTTTTTATCTCTTATATTTTGTCATAATACTATTTTTAAACATAAGATGTTAGTCATAAGAAGTCAAGACTTTTGAAGTAGCAGTAGCCATGACAACCTTCACTCTTGGGGGTGCAGTACAAGGTCTGTTGGTGTGTGCTGGACGTATACTGCATGTGACTGGATGAAATGTTACTGTGTATGGTAAAATTACTTATGACTTCATTAAAGACTACTTTTTCTAGGTCATGCAACAAATTATCTGCAAGCTGCAATTCAGGAAATTAGTTGTCACTGCTGTGCTTCTTCCATCAAACAGTAGATAAAGACACTGTTGTGCAAGCAAGGTCTATTAAACAGGACATGTTTTGTGGATTATTCTTTTTATTTCTTTCTAATTTCAGTTTTCTTCTCACATTCTGCTTACTTTTCTTTATTTCCTCCCTTTCTTTTTCTTATTTCTCTGATTCCCTTTTTTTATGTTTCTCTGTTTTCTGCTCTTCATCATCCTTTATACTGTGCACTGGTGAATTTTTAAGCAAGTAAATATACTATTTTTTTAACTTACTTGTAACATGCACATGTTTTTTAACCCCATCTAATCTTTAACTGCATAATTCTCACTGTAGTCAGTTGGAATAATTGTGTTGTCTTGTGATACCTACCTTTAATTATTTCAGAATTAAAATACAACATGTTTTCTGAAGACGTGTTTTCCCTGAGGACATGTGGGGCTCACCAAGAAAATGTTTGGATGACTGATGTTCTCTTGAGCACCATCAGTATCCAGCAATGCAGTTAGAAATGTCTGAGTGAAACTCTGAAGCCCTTGTACTGCAAAAAACATTCTGTGAGCAGGGTTTAAGCTTTGTATGTAACAACCAAGGTGTTTACGATCATGTATGATTGTGAGTCTACCAATACAAGATTAAAAGAATATCAGAACTGTATTTAGCAAACATTAAAATAAATAAGGTTGTCTACAGATTTTTTATCAAAATTAATTCAAACACGGTTTTTTAGCTCTCTGGTAATAATTAATATGATGGGAAATGATGTTATGAAGAATTTCATCTTTATGCAGGTTATAGTTTTGTTGTAAGACAGTTCTGCACAGATTGCACAGTAGAGCTGAAACAAAGTAAAACCCATAGGTTTTTAAGTTAATGCTGCCCATTCTATACAGTGAATGAGAAAATGATAATGAAACTTCAACTAGTTAAAAAAAGTAAAAACTTATATACTTTAGTGATATATGCAGAAAGCAGACTGGGAACTAAATTAAACTTACGTAGAAGGTCTAATTGTGCCATTTTTTCTATTTTTGAATGCATCTAAAAAACCTGCCTCATCTTTAAAACAATTTTAGGCATGTGGTTTAGTTTACGTTTTTATGTCTATAAAATACACTCACATAGACAGTAGTTTTACAATAATATAGACACAGTATTTCAGATATAATTTGAGATTGCAAATAACTAATTAGAAATGTGTCGTAGGGTGACTTTACCTTTAAGATAGCTTTGGGAGCTGAGGAAGTTGAAGCTGCTGGAGGCTGATGGGAGTCTTTTCTCCTGACCAATTATCGGTCATTTCTGAGAATTGGCGGCAGTTTTAACCATTCAGAAGTGAGATCAACTTGTGAACACCACCTTAAGATGTAAAGCCAGGGTTCTCTTGATCTCTTTGGTTTCCGGCTTCTGAAGAGGTAACAGGCTCTGTCTTGGCCTCCTTCCCTCCCCTCCAGGCCGGACAAGGCCGCAGAGGGCGGGGGGGAGAAACGGAGCCGGCCGGCCTGGCTTGGTTTGTAGTTGCTGCTGCTGGACTGAAACCTGACACCATGAACATCTGCAGCTTTCCAAGACTTTAATTCTTTTACTACCTGGATAAAACTTACAGATTACTCTTTTTTCTGAGAGAGAGAGAAGGATGAGAGAGAGAGAGATAAAATGAAAGAGACATCATAAAACCATCAAAGACAGTGAAGAAAAGAGTTAAGTTTTAGATGGAGAAGAGAGAATAAGGAGATGCTTTATAAGCTGAAATATTTTTCTGTTAAAGCTATGGAGATGGACAATCGTGTTCTGAAAAAACTCTTAGTTCATGACAGAGTATATTGGGAGGAATGGAGTGTTCAAAGTTTGGATTTCGAGCAAAAGGTGGAGTAATTGTGATACAGTGAGTGCTGGAACAGAGGGGGGAGAAGTAATAGTTGAAGATTTGGGGCCATTGTAGAAGCAAAGAAAAACTTCTGTTTCCAAGAAGCTCACAGAGACAGATGAAGAGAACTTTTGCCTTTGAATAACTCATCCTTAAAAATGACATTCCTAGACTCATGGCCCATACACACCTCAGAGTGATGTGAAATGGGAGGAGTGAACTGATGACAAGAGTTCTGGGTAACTGGCATCAGAAAAACAGAAAGCTATAACAGAAATAGTTTTCTCGTGAGAAACTCCTTAGATTAGCAGAAGAAGACTTCTGTTTCTCTACAAAGGCTGATGAAAAGACTCTAGCAGGAATTGGGACTGTTTTAAACACCAAAGTTCCAAAGTTTTTTCTCTCTATGTTGTCATGTGAATAAGGGAATGGTTGGGTAGTGGGGGATAAAAGGGTTTTCTGGAAGTTTATTCTGGTGTTCTTATTCTTGTTGTTTTGCTAATAAACTTTCTTTATTCCTTTTAAGTTTTAAGCCTGTTTTGCTTTTGCTCTAATCCATATCTCACAGCAAAAAATAAGTAAGTTTTCTAGTAATTTTTAAATTGCTGCTTTAAAACCACGACAAAATGCAATTTATTATTAAAGATGCATTTATTATGGTTACATACTATTATAAACTCACGTACTATTATATATTTAAAATATTTAATTTAAAATTTTATATACATATATATCAAATCAAAGAATACATATCTTCAAGTTAAGACAACAGCATTGCTTTTCTGAATGTTAAGGAATTTTTACTTTTCAGCTGGACAACTAGAACAAAGATAACCTATTTTTTATAAAGTTTCTTGGGAATGAAATAGGAAAAAAATGTATCCAGGCAACAGCACCTTAATAATTTTATGGCATCTTAGACCTACTTAATATTGAGACCATATTCTGATCAGAAAGGAACAACTTACATAAACTACTTGTTTGGTATGTTGTTCATATGTCTGGATTTCTGGTAAATGTGGGAGTTCCTCCACATCAGTATGCAGCTAGCAAGAAGCTAACAGTTCACTTGTGCCTGTATTGTTACAGGCGTACACATTAAGCTGCACTGACAGCAGTGTAAAGTGAGATGCTCTGACAGGCTCTGCACTGGGATGTAAATGTTACACTCAATGTAAAGCCAGTCACCTGGCTTTTGAATGACAGGAGGAGGTTAGTGTAAAAACTGTCCTGCCTTTTAATGATCTACTTCTCAGGGAAATCAGTGGGAGGATGTTCTAGTCTTGCTCTTTTGAGGTAGGAGAGATCTGGAGTCTCCTCTCCTCGAGCCTATGCATTGTGACCCTGACTGCTTAGAGGGAAGATGGTGGGGCATTTGCTCTATTCCCCAGAAACAGTCTTGAAGGGCTGAGGACAGGGTGGAAATGAGCTGTGGACCATGACATTTAATAAAGGTATGTGTGCTAAGCAAAACACCTGGGAAACTCCAGACAGGAAGGGAGGAAGAATTTGGGGAATAGCTAGGTTCACTGGGGCATTTCACATTCTGTAGTGTGGGGACAGATTGGGCATGGCAGCTTTTTTCCAAGGGAAATGAAGGACAGCCTGACAGTTTAGGTGGTCTTGTCCAAGTGCTGTCAACTTCTCTTTTGGCCTGGTCAAATCAGTCTCTAATTTGAATGAATCACAGAGGTGACAATCTTACTTGTGATCCACCATCTCCCACTACAGTATGCTCTTAATTTTTGTTCATTTGTACAAATTAAGAGATAAATCTGGTCCCAGGAGTGCTTATTGTGATCAGCACAGAATAATCTCATGCACTGCACAGGCCAGTTACAATGCTGCATGTTTGTATCTCACGTGACAGTGTGAGCAAACTGACCGATCAGACGATGATAGTGGTACAGCTAGCATATTAAATGATGTGATAACCCTTCTTTGCTGAACTTGGACATAATCATGTCAATTGTTCTTGTATGTTTGACTTCATAACGTCAAGATAGATCAGTAATTTCTGTATTTGAAGAAAATCTTCTCTAAGCTATACAGTATTTGAGCATGTGGAAAGTAAGCATGACTACATTAAGTTCACTCTAAAAGGTAATGGATGGATTTTTCTTTTGACTTGTGGGAGATGTGACTACTCTGTTCCTTTCTCTTTGGCATTTGTACATATCAGAAAGTCAGTGATGGCCCATGTCTAAATCTATCCATGATAGAAGGATTGCTCCCAGTATTATATTTTGTCAGGACTACCCACTTTCAGTGTGTCTCTTCTGAAACACTTAGGTGAAGTTCTATATTTAATTTTATTTTCTTTTTTTTTCATTTAGAAGACTGTCCCTTAGATTTGAAGGTGGCCATTTTAATTTTTTTTTAAACTCTAAATTCAGCTGAACCATCATGAAAGAAACCTGCCTCATAAGCTGTAAATGCAAAACCAGCAAAAAAGCCAAAAAGAACATTAATCTGGAAGGCAAAATATGGAAAAGGAAAAGTACAGGAATATATTGAGCCCCTATGCTTTGTGATGATAAAAAGTTCATTATGTTTTGAAGGAATACTGTGGGGGTTTTTTGTTAGTTGGTTGTTTTTTTAGCCTATTTTTTGTTGTTGTTGTTTTCAGCTGTTTATTTATTGAAATAAAATGCTCTTACATTTTTCTGAGTATTGCTAAATGGCTCAGGAGGCATATTAAACAGCCTAGGATAATGGTGGGATACAACAGTGAGAAAAAACTGCTCAAAAAAAATTATATTTACTGACAGGAAGTCAGTGTTCTTCTGAGCGAGATAACAATTCTAGCATGATAATGCAAAGCATCCTGTAGTTCTTAAAGGATAGGGGAATTTTCTTTTTTTTTTTTTATCTTAGAGCTGCTTGAGAATACCTCATTTTGTAAGAATTTTTTATTTTGGAAGAATTTATCTGTATCTTAACTCTTGTGTGAAATATTTCTTTCAAATTCCACCTCCTTGAATGCTTTTAACAAAGCCACAGAGTAAATCTAAACCACAAATGATTTATTAATGACCAGGCGATGACTCCTATTTAAAAGCTGGTAAACATTTTTCATGGCACAAGTGATAATGTTGAAGTTGAATGTCTATATAGACATGTGCTGTGTTCTGCGCACAGCAATCCCATGTTATTTATTCTGAATAATTCAGGGAAAAGAAGGACAATGAAGCTGGTGAAGATTCTGGAGCCCAGGTCCTGTGAGGAGTGGCTGAGGCAGCTGGGGATGTTTAGCCTGGAGTAAAGGAGGCTGAGGGAAAGCCTGTTTACTCTCTACAACTGCCTGAAAGGAGGCTGTGGTGATGTGAGGGTCAGCCTCTTTACCCAGGCATCCAGTGACAGAGCAAGAGGAAACAAACAGTCTCAAGTTGCACCTGGAGAGATTTAGATATTAGGAAAAACCTTTTCACAGAAAGGATGATCAGACATTGAAAAAATCTACCTGGGTTGAATCACCATCCCCAGAATTGTTCAAAAATCATGTGGATGTGGCGCTTAGGGGCATGGTGGACTTCGGAAGGCCAGGTTAACTGGCTTGGACTTGATGGTGATATTTGAGGTCTTTTCCAACCTAATTGAATCTATTATTCTAAGACTACCTGTGAAAAAGACATATTTTTAGTAGTAATTTACCTAAGACCATGGAAATTTGTTGATATAATAAGGCTAATCAAAACTCAAAACTGACTTCTGGTTATCTGTGCCTGCTTTCTCACTGTTCTGAAGGTTTGCAGCATCTGTCCTTGGACAACATTTGCTTCAGAGACTCCCAATACCCACCTGCCCTCTCTGCTTTGTATCTGCATGAGCAGCATTGCACTGCACTGAGTAGGAGATCTGTTGCATGAGGTTCAGGGCTGGTTGGATTAATTATCAACCTCAATGGGCCACATTCTGTTTTGCAGTGTGTAGAGCTCTAGAGCAAGAGCTGTCATAGCTTACTGGATTCTAAATGTTTTTTCAAATAACCTGTTTTCTTGTGACATGTAAGACTCCCATGAAACCATGCAAAGTTGGGAGGGAGATATGGGACCTCTATCACTGATAATGTCACAAGACACTGACTTAATCTTGAAAGATAGTTCAAAGCTTCAGCAGAAAAGAGAGAACAGACCTGACTTGGTGTTCCTGGTGAGGAGCTGATGAGCTGTATTATGTATAACTGGAGCTTGTGGAAGTCTCTCTGAGCCTTGCAAATAGTGAATTGCAGTAGCAAAGCTGAGAAACAGCAGACTGTCAAATCACTGTCTCAGGGCACTGCCAAATAGGCACCACAGCTTGAAAGCATTCTGCAATTGATTAAAGTACTCTGCTCAGTGGTATGCTAGAGAGCTATGAGAAAGCAGATACTTCCTGCAGAAAACAAAGCAGAATTTAAAATCTGTTTAGGGGTCAGAATTACGCATCCCTGTTACCTACGTGAGAAATTTTTATAAGGTGAGAACAAGGACTGAAAATTTATTGAAGCAAGAATCTGTTTGATATAAAGAAAACATGATTTAAGACTAAAAGTCTTTACTATAAAGAAACAACAAAGACTTGTCTGTCTCAGCTTTTATGTCATCATCAGTCACAGTGGGTCTCTGTAAACAGAGTACATTCTGTATAAAATGTGATCAGATTTATTTCTCTTTTTCAAATAGTGGTAGGAACAAATTTGAGTTATGTTTCTGATTTTCAGGAAAGCACAAAGGTTTTGATTCTTAAACTGCTACAAAAACAATATTAATTTCTAGTATGTACAAGAAAAATTATGGAAGATTGTTCAATAAGTTGAATTGAAGCTTATATGTTTGAAGAAATCACTTCAGGGAATTTGTGTTAAGGGACGATTTTGTGTTCTCTAAAGTGGATGTAAAACAAACAATTAATGCAACCTAGGATGATACATGATCTGTGAAAATGTTACTGTATGAGTTATTAAAGTAATTAAATGACCTGTCTCAAGGTGCTAAAATAACTCAGTACTGGTAATGAGGTTAACAGAGTTTAATCTATAAGTCATTAGCTTGTATCAAGATGAATTGTGAAGGTGGAGCTAAAAGTAATGATGCTTCTTGTCTGCTGCAAAGCAGTCCAACACCCTGTTTTAAAACAAAACTAGCCATGTTGCGGGAGTTAGTCTTCTAACTCCCAGGGATGTTGCTGTGAACACTGAGTGACATAACATCTTATAAACAAACTCTGGCTGTTACCATCCCAGGAATTTATGACCCTGGAAAAAAATTGTTTTTCTGACAATTTATAAAAAATTTCAATTAAATAATAACAATGTGTTATTTCTAATGGGTTTTCTTTAATCATATCTTTGGGATTGTGTTCTACTGCATCAAAAATATTACTCAGTTCAGGGTTTTGCCTGGGCTTTGTTAGAAATAGAGTGAGCTAGTGTAGTATAATTTTGTGGCTATTTGTGACATGAATTTGTTTTGTATGATGTATTAAAGTAAAATAACCTGATTCAACATTTACAGAACAAGGGCACTGTTTTAAAAGTTACGTCCCCTCTGAGCCAGTTTCATAAACTGAAATTCCTCGCTAATAACTCAACTTTTTGTGTTTTTTTATTCAGCAGTATTGTATATAGATCCAAAGTTTCTCAGCTATGCAAACAGATTAGTATCAGCCAGAAGCATATTCTAACCTTTTTTTTACACTACAGAATTCAAAATATATTGTTCACTTTTGCATTTTTTCACATAGAACTCCTTACGTTTTTACCTGTTGATGGAACTGACCTTTGCTGAGTTAATTGGTAGGAGCGCCAGCATTTGCTAGACTTATTCTAATGACTGGACAATTAATTATCATTAAAGCTAATATGATTTAGGAAAATTAATCCAACTGTGTATTTAGTTGCCAAAATACATAAACAAGTTTTAACCTTAATATTTATAAATTAAACTGAAGCTATTCAGCTTTGACTAATAAAATACCATTTGACGCTTCAGAATTGGAACAGAATGCTAGTAGAAAACTGTGGTGTTGGTGGATGTGATGCATGGAGACACTGCATCATTTTGTTACAAAGGTATCCTTTTACCTGTCAGTAGGTGAAGGGAGTGTTTATTGTGTTGCTATCAATTTTTTGTATCAGTGTCACAAAGTAGAACCACAATGTTTATCTTCTGAGCTGAAACCCTAAGGGCTTGCAAACTGATAGAGAGTTAGCAAGTGCTTTCTGCAGGACAGGTGATGGTAAGGCCAGTTATATATGTAGGTGGTGCTTTGTGGTTATTTTATGGGTTAGCAGTTAGCTGTTTTGGGACATTGGTTTGATCTAAAGTTTCTTGCTAACATACTCTGGGATTGAAAATACTCCAAAACTTATACCAGAGTTGTGAGGTTTCAAGTATGCAACGGAGAAAAATTTTGGGAAGGTTTTATGGTCTAACTCTAGGCTGGCATTTTTTCTGTTCTACTTGTGAGCTGCATGCTTTCCTTTGTGAGGAAACATATATACTCTAGTGAGCAGCTGTTGAACTGGTATATATTAGCCTGCTACTTAACTGCTTATCGCAACATATGCAAAAACCCACCAAGGATGAGGAAAAGATCAGAGGAATAATGACAGGCTTGAGAACCCTTCTAACCTGCTGCAAAGTACACTGAAGCAGGGACTTGTCATCGTAAAATACCAGATAAATACCATCAGAGGGGGAATGTTGGATCATTATACTTAATGCAAAATCTACGATGATTTTTTTTTAAAAAAAAAGCCTCACCTCACTAATTAATTGGGGTACATTATCCTTGTGGTTTGAACTGACATCAGAGAAATCCTTTGCTTGGACAACTCTTGCACAAGTTAGTTTGTTCCAGTCTTTGTCCCTTCAAAAGATACCACTTGTTTCTTTGACCTAGAGACTTTCTATTCACTGTATACATAATTAATCCTTTTGTGGGAAGTCTCTGAAATCAATTAAAATGCGTTGTTAAAACCATATCCAAGTGCTTAGATGAAGGTTAGACTGCAGATGTTGAAATGCTCTTCCAGTTCATGGTCTTGAAAAATTGTTTTTATTGCCAGAAAGATGTCTTTCACCATGAAAAGAAACACAACAAAATATTTATATAGTGGAAAAGAGCTAGATAAATTTCATTTCATACTCAAAAGGAAATATGTTTAATGTAGTGGTTTATTTGAGTACACTTCTGGTGTAGCTACAAGAATTACTTCTCTATGCAAATTAACTTCTCTATGCAAAAGTCCTAACATTAGTACTGCAGAGAGTACATGCAGTATACTGACAACTTTTCTTGCTCTTATTCAGACAGCCAGTGCACATGGACATTAATCTGAAGCAGAAAAAAAGTGGAATCCATTCAGGATATTGAATATTTGCTTGGATTATAATCCTTGCCCAGTAGCATTAGATACTGCTCAGAAAACAAAAATTATGTGAGTTAGTGTGAGAGTGAAGAAAAATAATAATTTAAAATTTGGTTTAAGTGGTTTCTATGAAAAAGAGCACTATAAAGCATTTTAAAACAGTATTTATTCCTTTTAGATTCATAAATAATTTCCATTTCTCCAACATGTACTCTGTTGTATGTGACTATTGTAATAACACAAAAAACCACTGATTTCTGTGGTTGGTAGATTCTCATCCTGGAGGCCTAAGGATTTTTTTTAATAATAGAACTTCTTATTCCTGACTCTCTGTCTACAGATATCTTTCCCATTTATTTTCTACTTAATAGAATTATTTTAATTCCACTGGTGCTCCTCTGGAAACCTTAACTCAGTGACAAATGAAAACTGGAGTGTGGAGCACATGAAACATTCAGCTCCACAGTTCTCCCATACTTTTGAAAGTGTTGTGTTAGCTCCTGAAAGTATAAGCAATACATCTTTCTGTAGGCCGGTGTGACTGGGCTGCAGGTCTCAGGTCAGGCTGCCTGGACCTATTGCTGTCTTCCAGCCAATCCTTCCTCACTACCGAAGGCATTTTGATGTCTGTTACAAACATGGATTTAGCTTCTTACTGAGCTATGAGTTGGAGTATAGACTTTCAATTTATAAACAGAGGTACAGTTCACCCCGAAAAGATTCTCTTTGAAATGAAAATACTTAAAATTCTCCTGCTGTCCAGTTCAGCTGAAATGTAAATCACAAAGTCTAGATGATTGCACATAATCTCTTAATCTAGCAGAGATTTTGGTTGTATTGCCTCCCTGCCTAAAAAACACCAGCTGTCGTTTTCTACACTCTCAGGGACCTTCCTTCCTTGTGTTCAAACCACCTGGACAGTATTTTTTGTGCTGGTGAACAGGAGCTGCACAGCTTCGTGCTTATGTTGCAGTTGCAGCTATCCTTTTCCATTTTAGATTTGACCAGCTGAAAAATCTCTGCATGCACTGGCATTTCCTTTGTTTTGAGTCAGTTGTTTTGTTCTTACATCCAGCAATTTCTCTTCAGTGTTCTCTTTCTGCACTGTTTTAATTTTCTTGTTTGATTGTTCTAATTTTCAGCACTCATTTGATACTAGGTGCTTTTCTTTATATTGGTTTTGGATATCGTTTTTATTGCCTTTACGGTTCTGTTCTCTGTGGTTTTTTGCTTGTACTTTCCAGTAAATCTATCTTTCATTTCATAAGTAAGAAAAGGTAAAATTTTAGGTTGTATTTCTTAGAAACATTATTATTGGTGACTTTATTGACAGTTCAAGATTTGTAGGATAACATAGGTTTGAAAAACATTATAGAACCATCCTTGAACCTAGCTTGAGATGCTGCATATGTCTTTAATAGTCTGCTACAGAATGGCATTTAAGCATCTACCACACTGCTGTTTTTAATTTTTATTTTATAGTTACTCTCTGAAAAGTCTTTACATGGGGCTTACAAAATCCTAAAAACCCGCGAGTTTAGTAGTGTTAGATGTTAGCAATGTGGTTAACTTCAGATGAATCAGTGGCACATCCAAGACTTAGAATAACCCAGCACCATTTGTAATGAGGAAAGAGCTGTGTCCTGATTATGAAAAAAGGCTCAAAGATAATATTCTCTTGAGTCATAGATTTACCAAAGTTTGTATAGCTGGCGTAGTTGAAGCTAAACTGTGTGCAGAGATATATCTACAATTTTTCAAGTGAAGGATTAGCTTTGCCCTCGTACAAACACAGAATCTTCAAAAAACAAAGCTGGAACATGTTTCCTCCTGAACAGTCTTTAAGACTTCTAACGTGTCTCTAATACCTACATCAGACAATAGAAAGTATGATCTGTGTCTTTAAAATAATGAATATAAACTTCACGTAATGGTGGTCCTGTCTAAGAAAATGTGATCTTCTCTATCACCGTCTTAAATGTCAAAGAATACTTACAAAGTCTCCCTGTTTCTAATAGTAGCTGGCAAAATTGACAACAGCCATTACAAACTGTACATCCTATATATGCAATTTAAAGTTCAATGAATGTAGAGTTATTTTGAGGAGCTGCCTGTAATAGAGATTCATGGTAATGGTGCCCCTGTAAAGAGGGAGGAAGATGTCTTAGGGAGTCAGATACTACAGCCAGAAGAATGTGAATTAGGTAAGTAGTTAGGCCCCTGAACTTAAGAAAAGCAGACCTGCTCTTCAAGGAGATAGTCAGTAGGATCCCCTGGGAAGTTGCCCTCAGGGACAAGAGAGCAGAACAGAGCTTGCATATCTTCAAGGAAGTCTTCCACAAGAGTATAAGAGCTGGCAATCCCCAGGAGCAAGATTTCAGGCAAAGAAGGAAAGAGACTGGCATGGCTGAATAGGGAACTTCTGGTCAAACTAAAGGAAGAGAAGAAAATGCAGACAGTGAAAACAAGGACTCATAGCCTGGGAAGGGTGTAGAGATCCCTAGGTTTAGTTGTGTAGCGATGGGGTGAAGAAGGCCGATGCAATGCTGACCTTAAATTGGCAGGGCATATAAAGTGTAAGAAGGGCTCCTTCAGGTATGTTAACCAGAAAAGGGCGGTCAAAGGTGACACCCACCTCTCCCCCACTCCATAAACAATGCTGGAGAACCGGTAACTATGGATAAGGAGAAGGCTGAGATACTCAACGATTTTTTTTTGCCTCAGTCTTCAATGGCAACCTATCCTCCCACACCTCTTGAGGGGATGAACAGCAGGATGAGACTGGGGGGTCTAAGTACTCACAACTGTAAGTAAATGTCACGTTCATGATCACCTGATGAACCTGAATATATATATGTAAGTCTGTGGGACTTGATGAGCTGCATCCCAGAGTCCTGAGGAAATTCACTGTTGTAGTTGCCAAGCTGCTCTCCCTGATATTTGAAAAGCTATGGCAGCCAGGCAAAATCTCAGGGGACTGGAAAAAGTGAAAACACGTACTCATCTTCAAAAAGGTGAAATGGGACCCTGTCAGCCTCCCCTCTGTTCCTGGGAAGATCATAGAACAGATTCTCGTGGAAGCTGTGCTAAGGCACAGGGAGGATCAGGAGGTGATTTGAGACATCCAGCATGGCTTCACCAAGGAGAAGACCCCACCTGGAGTCCTATGTCCAGCTCTGGGATCCCCAGCACAGGAAGGATATTGACCAGTTGACAGACTGCTACTAGGGATCAGAGGGATGGAGCACCTCTCCTATGAGGAAAGGTGGAGAGAATTGGGATTGAACAGCCTGGAGAAGAGAAGGCTTTGGGGTGACCTAATTGTGGCCTTCCAGTACCTGAAGGGAGCTGTGAGAAAGATGGAGACTCTTTACAAGAGCATGTCGTGACAGGACAAGAGAGAATGGCTTCAAACTGAAAAATAGTATGTTTAGATTAGGTATTAGGAAGGGATCTTCTACTGTGAGGGTGATGAGATACTGGCACTGTTTCCGAGGGAAGTTGTGCATGCCCCATCCCTAGAAGCATTCAGGGCCAGATTGGATGGGATTTTGAGAAGCCTGGTCTAGTGGAGGGTATCCCTGCCTTTGGAAGGTTCTCATGGGAGCTGAGAAACTAATATCCACAGGTGAAATAGTGAGCCAAAGCAATGAGTGCAGCACTGATGACTGGCTAAGACTTGACACAGATATTAAATGTCACCTTGCAGTAGGTTTCATAAGTTTCCTCTATGCACATATTTCATGTGTAAAACAAACAATTGAAGTGATGTCATATTGATAACTAAGTTTGCTGATTAAAGCATGTTTTATGGCTACTGTACATTAAAAATTTCAGATATACAATTAATCTGTATGTTTTTGTTAGTTTATTATTCTTTCTCTATATTAAGCTCTGATTTGATAAAAATAATTCTGTCACATGTCTTTGCAACTTTCTATTTGGTGTAAATCATGTATAAGTACGATCAAACTGCACAGCCTATCTGAGGATTTCAGTGCATTTCATTCCGTGTCATCAGAGCAGCAAATTGCATATTTGGAGCGTCAGTGTTTGTGATTTCTGTTTCTCTAGTGCCATTTCTGCTGTACATAGATTGTTCACCGGTTAGTAAAATATTTCAGTAGGTGAGATCAGTGGCAGATAATTATTTGTTTTCACCCATTTGTTTTAGGGATAAAGATCTCTGAGAGGGTAGGAGACAAATGTCTGCAGTACAGGGCAGCTGGGATACCAAGAAAGGAATTGTAAGCATATGAAATGGCTGAAAACAGAATGGTTATGTGCAGACAGTAAAAAACTACAGAGGAAACTCAGGGGAAAGACTAGAGTTCCACAAGTATTGGGTATTGGATTATTGTTTTACTGTAGCCTAGTGGTACAGTATGGACAGCTAAGGGAGATGCCTATAGCTGAAAATTTTTGGGGCTGTATGTCAAGTATTCTTATAGTACCTGCTATCTTGCATGTTCCACAGAGATACCTTTTAAAAACACTCTGTGCCTCCTGCTTGGAGTTAGAAAAGGTCAGAAAACAATTACTTCAGCAGTGAGAAAGTTTGTGCGCAAAAAATATTTCAGGATCCATTTTGTATCAGGACTGGGACTCTTCCAAGATGCTTCAAAAGTTATCCACAGAGATTGAGCGTTTTTGTTCTTTTTTTTCTCCTTCATCCTGTTTTGTTGTTTTTTTCAACAGCATTTTATAATACCTCTCTTATGACTCATGGCTTACCTGACATCTTCCCAAACAAAACTACAACAGCTGAGGCTGACCTGATAATAAATTGGACTAGTTAATAAGAAATGCTACTTGTGTGGGAAGTAAGAGCGAGATTGTTTGTATAAAACCGGATTATGATACCTCAGAGAATATCTCTCAAATCTGAACAGTGATGAGCAACTATGTCAAGGCAGATGTACAGCTGGCAACATACCTGCGACTTTTCTGCTCTTTAGCTGCCATTGAATACTTGCAAAAATACAAAAATCAATTGTGGTGTTGATAGTGGATCTAAGCCTTTATACTGCTATATCAGTAGTATATTTCTTCTCTGAGAGAGTATTATTTATAAAACATAAAATTGTACCAGTGTAAGATAAAGTGAAACAAATTTTGAATGATGGCATATTTTACTTCTGAGTTGTTGCAGTAAAACTCTATGCTGTCAATAATGGTTATTAATACATAGTAATGACCTCTATATGATGAATATTGTCTCGTGTCTGTGCAATCCTAACTTAGATCTAAATTAGATCTATCTAGGACTGTTTTGTTATTTATATATATATATAAATTGGTTACATGTAGATTTTAAAAATAAAGCATATGTCCACTACTTTTCTTGAATAAGAGTGTTTG
The DNA here is from genome assembly GCF_049639895.1 of Pseudopodoces humilis. Lineage (NCBI taxonomy): Eukaryota > Metazoa > Chordata > Aves > Passeriformes > Paridae > Pseudopodoces > Pseudopodoces humilis. The sequence goes on along the minus strand of NC_142203.1, from coordinate 44,559,323 downwards.
CATGATTTAGGGAGCTGTCTGGGAAAGACTTCACCATTTCTTCAAATGATTAATGCTCTTTTATGAAAAACCATGAAAAAAGTTTACTCTTCACTCATTTGAGGGACCAGTTTTATCTCCTAGGGTTTACAACAGGCATCGGTACTGGGAGTTCAACTCTTAAAAAGGTGGGATTTTTGCGATTTTGGTTTTTCGGGGGGGATTTTTCAGTGCCCATAATTTTGGATCCTAGAATTTCCTTTCTTTGTTGCACCCTCAGTTTATAAATCAGTAAAAATGTACTGTGTTTCTAAAACTTTATATTAACCTATGGTTCTTAGCGATTGTCAGACTTGAAGCCAGCAGATTTCTTTTTCTGCATGCATTTTGAGATGATGCTTCCATAGCTCTGCATTGCAGTTCTGGCTTAGTTACCCTGCTTCCTTAAAATTTCTTCTCTAAATATTTAACTTGATAAAAAGGTGATGAACAGATGGTGAGATTCCAGGACAGACCCTTGATCACATCCAACTGTTATCAGCCTATAGGCAGAGTTTGAACCATCAGCCTGTGAGACTGATTGAACCATTTTTTCATTCATCTGCTTGATCATGCAGACAGTAGAATCTCTGACTAATTACTGGGATAAGATCAAGAAGTGTCAGTACCAAGATTAGGAATGCTAGGCATTCTGGCCTTATTCACACCCTTTACAGTTGTTCCCACTGTGTTTAGCAAGGGGCTTCCATTTGTCTCTCTATTCTAACACAATGAAAGAAGCTTTTTCTGCGTTTCTTGATGTTTTTTGACAGTTCTGGCTTCAGCTGAACTCTGAAGATTTCCAATGCTATCCCTGTATATGCAGTCAAGATTCCTACATTCCTTCTTTTCAACCTCTCATAGTTGTCATTTCCTGTGCATAGAAACTCAGCTGTGCCTGCTTAGCCAAGCCAAACACCTGATGTGTTTCCCTGTTCTCAACATGGAGACCCTGCTTGTGCTCAGAAGTGGCTGCCCTTCAAGGTGTGCCAGCCTTGCTGCACTCCTTTGCCTTCCTGTACCGATTTCTGTGTGATCACATTTATCATCTCTTCTTGATGAGCCAGCTTTCTCAGAGGCAGCAGGTATATTTGTCTTGGGATTGCATTATGCAATAGAGACTTACACTTGTGCCTCAATGGTGTCTAACAGGATATGTTTGATACTAATTTCAATTTTGCAGTTTTGTCAACACCCTTAACATCACCAAGTTTTGTTGCCTCTGCTGGTGAAAGTATTTCCATGAGTTAATTAGGAATACAGAAATGAAAAGAAATCATGGGAGTGGGATGTTTCACTAACTGACTTGGTCCTTAAAAATTTTTACAAATACTGCCTGGGATAAAATCCAGCAATCTTTTGCACTGCACTGATGCAATTGTCTCATGTATCCACAAAACAGCAAGATCTGCCTGAAAACCCTTATTACCTTTTCCTCCATTGAGAAGACTGACAGATGTAATACAAAATTACTGTTGTAATTTTCTATTACAGAATATTTGTAATGTGTTTATCCTTTGTAAAAGCAAAACCTTTCATTAGGTAAGCAGGCTACCATGCAGTAATTTTACCATCTCAGTACAATCAAAATATGTAGTTTATAGCTTTCGGTTACATACTAAAAAAAGTAAGATTTGCTGTGTCTTAGCAGCAGCAAAGTCTGTAATGACAGCCAGAATGCCTTTACCTGAGTAAGAATGGTTGGTCATTTACCTCACAAGGAGCTATAGATGAATGGATTTTTAGTGGGTAATTAAATTAAGAAGTGCTGTATAATTAAGTTCATGGATCATGGAGAATATTTTTGATATTTTTGATATTTTTGATATTTTTGATATTTTTGCTTTGTAAACAAGTTGTCTCTCTCTTGTCTATTTAATTGCTTAGCACTTCCTGGTACCTTTTAAAGTGAGACTCACTAGATAAAATCTCATTGATGCTATGATAAATCAACTAGGCTGAGTGGTATTTACATGTATGGGGGAATTCAAACATTCTGCATTTGTAATGTTGTCTTCTGCCTTTCTTACATTACTTTGTAACCCACACGTTTACTGATGACTTAGTTCTCAGCACTGCCGGTATCATGGTAGAAAAGGGGTTGATGAATCAACAGGTCGCCAACCTCCAGTGCAAGGTGTCTTCCACAGGATCTGTTAAAAACGCAAGAAACACTGTAAGATAGAAATTCATCAAATCAGGAAGAACATGATCTCGTTCTGTGAAGCCTTGCAAGATTAAAGAAAATTTCCTAACTTGCATGACACTGAAAATAGTTCTGAGGTAGCAGAAAATTTTTGAGAAAAAATCTGAGAGCAACATACTTGTATATGTACTGTCCATACAAATTTCTCCTGTGCACTAGTTGATCTCAATAATTTCTTTTGGACCTTCTCCACTTTACATTAGTTCCTTCTTCCCTTCACTTGCTTCAAAATTTGAATCCGAACTGTTTGAGAAATTCCTAAACATACCTAAATTGACTCTATAGTGTTCTTGCAATTACTAGTTATAGGTATTGTTCAGACGCCCTGAACTGCAGAAATCTTTATGCAGTTATTAGTGCTGCTGGTCTTGCTGGTTCTTAACTGTCTTTACAAAGGGCAGCTGAATCAGAAGCTGTTATGTAGAAGAGATTGCAGAGAAGAACGAAACATGATCATGCTGTATTGTTTGAACAGTGCTCAGATCAATCTCCTTGATTGTATCACATGACATGGTCAGTGTCATAAAAGCTTCCATTTTAATGCTTTTGTCTGCAGTTTGCAGGAGGCTTTATAGCTTCATGAGGGACATGAGAGGGTTTTAGACATATCCTTTTGCTGCATTTTGTATGTCAAAATTGAGGTATATCTTTCCTCAGCACTAGTACCTCAGCAGTGGCAAGCATACAATCCTGACAGATTGAACTAGCATGATGATGTATATACTGTGTATAAAAATAGTCCCAGTGTTCCCCAGGCAGACTTAGAGCTCCAGATACAAAAGAGAGAAAAGGAGATAGAGACTACTCTTCACACAAAGAACAGTGACATAGAAACATTAGCAGCCTCATTTCAAAAAATGGCTAGCTCTGTTAGTTTGTGGGTTAATACATCTGGTCCCAATCCTGCAGTATTTAGAGGTAAAATTTCTCCGAATTTTAAGTAGGATTTTTTATTGTGAGAGGAGAAGAAAATTGTAACTTGATGTTGTTTTGTGTTGGTTTATTTTTCTGGTTTCTAATTTTATGATGATTATAAAATTTGTTATTGACAAAGCTATTTCAGGGCATAATGTCCTTATTTTAGGGTGTTTTTTCATACTTAAAACTTAAGGGGTTTTTGCTTTTTTTTCCTGACACTCCTACAATATAAGAGAAGGGAATACACATTTGCAATTCTAACTGTTCACTTTGCTCTGTTTGACAGAAGCAACATCATATGTTAAGAAAAAGTATATTGGAAAAAGCCCAACTTCACAAAAGAACTTTATGCAGCAAGTAAGAATTAGAAACTTATCAGTTACTCCTAAAGATAAGTAAAATGTTTGTTATAAGAGCAAATTACATGCTCTTTTCCATTAAGCATAGTAATTCTTTCTTCGATTTCCTCAGTAATTTAAAGTAGCATTATCCCTCAGATTGGCTGTGGTAAGATAAGCTTGAGAATGAAATAGAAACTGTAGAGCAGCAAGCCTTTTCATCCCCCCGCTTTCTACTAAATAAAATGGGTCATCAGTCATGAGAGTGGAGTGCACTGCCAGGTTATTGCAGCAGATTGTACTGCTGCTGAAATGGTAAAAAAAAACAAAATCAGGGTGGCTTCTGGCAGAGCTGATGCATAAACAGATCCTACTGTGGTATGTAGTGGTCAGAAATAAAAGCAAATGGTTGGGTGGCCACCAGGACAAGAGCTTGTAATGATTTTCCTGACAGCTCTACAAATAAGTACTGCCTCATGTTTGTGAAGTACAGGAGATAGTGTATAGCTGGGGGTAGCCTTTCATCCCTTAGTAAAAAGACTTTGGGCTGTGCATTTTTACCATCTTTCAACATCTTTAAAAGGAGATGCAGTTGGCTTTAGATTTCTTAATTCCAACCCCCCCCCCCCCCCCCCCCCCATGCCACTGTCCCCTTTCGCAAGTGTAATGGCAGAACCAGTTGTACATTTTTGTGGTGCTGGAAGGAAGTCTTCTCCAAGCTCCTATCTCCCCACCACTGGGTGGGGAAGGTGCATTTAAAGCAGTTCAAGTTCACTGCAACAGCCACATATGCCTTCCCATATGTCTCTTTTGAAACTTCTAATACATACAGGATTCAATGGATCATAGCTCACCTTGTCATGGTCCACATACTGTAGTGGAAAAGTTAAGGGCTGAAGAGTAAAAAGTGAAAAGTCTTGAAAGCACCAATAGTACATGTGTCCATACAGTTTTTTGTCCTGATTTGTCTATCAGGGCAATCTAAGATTGTGTCTATCAAGCTCATTTTCACAGTACCATTATATTTTATGTTCTTTTAGCTTTTGAGAAGTGCTGCTAAAATTGTGTGTCAAGAATCTCTTTTTCTACCTTGTTTATCATTTTTCCATGTTCATATTGTCATAGAGTGTCTGGATATGAGATTCATAGACCATGATCAGGAGGCACAACATGACAGATTTGTAAATCCATCACAACTCCTGAATATTTTAAGGAGAAGATATAAAAATGGTTTATTTTTTCTGTATTTTTCAGTTACAGAGTAGCTAAAGAATTGGGTCACAGGGAAAATGTTATTCACAGTTCATCCATATTCACAACATAGCTTATTTATTGTCCACCAGTCTACACAACTTCAAAGTGAGTGACACGTTCAGCATAAATGCAGTATGAAAAATGAGATACCAGTATGATATATGTCTCCGTACTTCCTAGTTTCACTTCTAGATAGTTTTCAACCACTAAAATCCTTGATTTTGAATTGCCATTTTTGTAATGGTGAAAGGGAGAATACTAGCACTTAGCCATCTACATTTATATGTGTGTATATATATATATATATAAATCCCCATTCATCTGTACTGATATGTATTGTAATGCCTATATTACTCTACCCCCAGCCTATGGTACTGCCTGGGACTGTTGTAACCCAAGGGTGGGACCCAGGACTTGGCCTTGTTGAACCTCATACACTCAGCCTTGGTCCATCAATCCAGCTTTTCCAGATCCCTCTGCAAAGCCTCCCTGCCCTCCAGCAGATCAACACTTCTACTCCACTTCGTATCATCAGAAAACTCACTGAGGGTGAACTCAATCCCCTCATTTGTCTTTAAGATGTTAGTGGCCCCAGTTCTGAGCCCTGAGGAATACCCACTGGTGACCAGTGACTGGTAAATCCAGCTGCCACCTGGATTTAACCCCTTTCAGCCCCATTCTCTGGGCCCAGCCATCCAGACAGTTTTTCACACAGTGGAAAATGCACCCACCTGGTTTCTCTCAGCCATGTCAATGGCTTTACTGAAGTCAAGATAGACAACATCCACAGCCCTTCTTCCCCCATCCACTATACAGGTCATAACTCTGCATCACTTCTGTGGCTTTCCTTTTGTACAGTCAGTGAGAATTTTTCTGCTGATATCTGTGGTAAAACGTCAGTTCTGGCAACTACAGCATGTTTCCTAAGAAGCAAATTTTGCTACTTTTCTGCTGAGAAAATTTGTACCTCGCAAACATTCTAAATCCAAGATGCGGTGACTGGTGACTGGGATCCTCATTAATCCATCCTTCTACAGATGTGGTGTAGAGAAAAATGTGGATGTACTGAAATCTGGCTGCAGGTGATAACAGGACTTGGGTTTTGCTCATTCAGTGAGATACCTCACTGTAAAAACATCTCAAGCACAGTGGCACCTGCCTACATACTAGAAGAAGTGGTGTCTTAAGATGCCTGTAGGGGTACAGTTTCAGCTGTAATACAGGGTTTCCTTGTTTACTGGTTTTCTGAGGACTGTGAGGATAAATGATTTTAAAATACTTTTTAAATTATGTGTACATGAGACACCATCACAAGCAGAAAACAGTGCAAAGTCTGTGCTCCTCACAGATACAGGTGGTACTGTAGAAGATGCAAGGGTCTTCTGCCTGTCACTGAATGGTTTGTGCAAGCTGGTCTAGAATTTTCTCAAGATGGAAGGTGCATTTAAGGCAGTTCCAGACCAACAGTGCATATTAGTATGTTCAAAGCTGACCACTTCTGGATATAATTTTTGCTTGCATGTTTCTTTCAGCAACTAATTTTAAAGTAATATTTTAAAGCAAGAAACAACAGTGAGAAACATTTAGGACTTCTCAGGAATTACTTTTTATGTCAGATTGTGTATACTGCTAAGCAACTTCCAAGGCAGAGGAAACCAGTGAAATATTTAGTGGCCTTTCTATCTCTGTGTTTCTTTTGCAGCCAACTACATGTCTTGAGACTGTGTGAGAATACAGTCCGACTTATTCTTCCCCTCACCTCCCGGGGATGAAACTGCATGAAATGAACATGTTAATTTTCTGCAAAATGGACAGTAGCTCTTACACTAATAAGTCTCATTCATTAAGAGGCTACTGCTGTATTTTTATTTGTGGTTGTGATGTTTAAATTTTGACATTTGAAAACCTCATCTGGTTTGCATTTTTGTTACTTTTTGCTTTTACTTCATCACAAAATAATGTGTGATAAATTTCCTATTGAACATAAATGTTCTCTATTTAGTTAGCAGATTGGCATAAAGGATCATACATGCTTTGATATCCCAAGCAGACTAGAATGTGTTTTTATCCTAAAATTCATGACATATTTTAATACTTGCCAGTATGGAAAACATGAGGAAGACAGAGGGAAGAAAAAGTTCTTCTTTCCCCTCTAGTGTAAGTTGATTGTCTTCTAAAACATTTCTCATTAGGTTATTTCAAATGGAAGGGGAACCCTATTCATTTCAGAGCTTTATTTTCCATGGTCCTTTCATCTTATTCTGTAAAGTACAAATATTCTTTTTTCTGAAATGTAATACCTCTGGGATAGAACCTGGAATAAAGTAGATCAGTGCCTGGCAACACAAAGTTCATGTTTTTAAGAAAACAGATGAAAGAAGAAGTGATATATCACTGATAGGGCAGCATAGAGCATCTGTTAGAATTACTTGTGTTATAAAAAGAAATCTGATTTGTGTGTGTTACACCAACTGAAGGGGCTGTCTCCTTTATGCTCTGGTTTCCTTGCTTTTTTCACATGCCCTCTCTTCTCCTGCCAGGTAGTCTTGAAGGTAGCAGATAGTAACCTCCACGTGTTTTACAGACTTTACAGAAGCTGTAAAGTCTCTATGCATGTGGCAAGGACTGTGTGATGTGTCTTATGTCAACTGTATACTACAAAATGGAGAATGTAGGTGTCACTGAGATGCCCATAGATGTGGAGGTGGGCAGAGTCCATGGGCCTTTCTGAGTCTCTCAAAGACAGATGTCTTCTTTCTTAATGGGGTGAAATAAACTAATCTAAATGAACTATTGCTGTGTAACTGAACTTGACATGAATATGCATCTGTCTTTCTAAAAAGGAAGGCTCTTAGGATAGCTCTTCATCTGCAGTAAATGCAGAAAGAGTCAGGTGGGGCTTTAGCACCAAGCAGTATATTCCCACATCTACATTTCTGCACTCTTAGTTGAGAATATTACTCCCTTTATGTAGGTATGGTTTTATTCCGTGTACGCTGTCTAAAATGTAATTGCCAATTTTTGAGAGGAAAATGCCTCTGGTGTGGTTTAGGAAGGATCAAATAGCAGCATTTATAAAATCTTACCTTTATTTTTTGTGAAGACTTTGGTATTTTTCAGACTTATTTTATGTCATCTCTGAAAACAGTCTATTTACATGTGTGTGTGCATGTGCACATTACAATCTACTGTGCTAGTTTTGTTTTCTGCATGTTCGAATGGGGAACACTTTCATTATGGAGTTTAAAAACACTCTTATTGTCAGTGAGGGACTTCCAGACACTGAGGGCAGGGAATGGCCACAAAAATGGATTACCTGTTAAAGGCAATTCAGAAAAGAATCTGCTATCACTTTTCATGTTTTTTTAAAAATTAAGACATGTAAGCAGTTCCACATTTGTATCTTCCAAATCAGTTTTTAAAATTCAAAGTCCTCATTTTTAATGAGTTTGCACAGCCAGGTCCTGAAGACTTTAGTAAACTGCCATAGTTTATTCTCATAAACTGTTAGAATTGCGGGGAAAAGGCAGAAGGCAGCAACTGAATTTGTACATGAAGAGGAACATTACTCTTTTCTGTGAAACTTCAGGTATGTATATAATTAGATCTACAATGGCTCAGAGGTTTGACTGCTATGTAAGCCTGAAAGGCTGACTGTAGAAGACTGCAAATATCTTGAGATATTCAAGGGTGTAAATTTTTACAAGTTTCGAGCTGGCCACAGATGCTTTGAGCGAGGACCTGTGTCCTCTATTGTTTGGGTTTTTTAAAATTCTGTTATTTTTTTAAAATCACATTTTCATCAGGATTCCATTGAACAAATTGTGAGCTAACATTAGCAAAAATACCTGTTTCATTTTATCTCTCGAAAATCTGTATATCCCTTCTAGCAGTAGGACTCTGCTTTGTAAATAAGTTGAAAACTTACTGAAGAGGTCTAATTTTGCTTTGTCACAGGAGCCTTCTTAGAGCATCAATATCTTGAACACGAGCTAGAACCATAGACTCATCACTGCAACTAAGGCAGAGTTTATTGTATTGTTGCATGTTGCACTGTGATCAGATGTGACAGTGGTCATGAACCAGTCAGCGAGATCAATGCTACTGTATAATTTATTTTCAGGAGGATTTTATGGTCATTTTTCTCATTTTTTTGGTACCTCTTAGAGAGCAGTACCTAGAGAGGGCGCCAGACTCAGCTCTGCTTTTGATTAATACAGATGTGTTTGTGTAGCTGCATGGATGTCGGAGGTGCTTCTGGTGGGTCTCTATTTATGAAGGTTATGTTTCCTTACATTTTAAAATGACCTTTATCATTGGCAGCTGACACATACAGTGTTGAAAGGAGGAAAATTATCATCTTTAAATTTAGATGTTAATCCCTAAGGCTGTGGCTATGCCCTCATTTTGGTAGAGGGGTATGGTCTTCCTCCATGCCGGGGAGACTGACAGAATCCCTCTGCTGACCTTGCTGCAGCTGCAGAAGAAAAGCTGCCTCTGCTCTGGTTGGCATGCTCATAACACAATACAGTGTCAGGCTAAGTGGTGCCTCCAGTAATTTTCTTCTATCTGGGTATGTTTCATCCAGTCCTAAGTCACTCAGTATCCATTCTCTTCTTTTTCTCTTGCATACATCACAGAAGCACAAAAAGGCACACTGCCATTTCTGTCCATCCAGGGGGTCACCCCAGAAGTGCCCAGTGGCTAATGGAACATTACTTTTGTATTGTTGTGCTCTCCAGCCCTGATAATTGGCCAGTGCTTTAGGATATATTGCTCTTACATGGTGAGTTGAGACACAGGACATCAGTTTAATGGGAAGACATTCAGTTTAATTTATATGGTGCTCATGTGGGGGAAAAAAAAAATTAATCTTAAAGCAGATCTCAGCAATTTCTAAAAGTGTTGCTATCAAATGGAAAGTGTTGGATGGGTTTGGCTTGTTATGTGTGTAGCTAATAAGCTACCAACACTGCCTGCAAACAATATAAGAAAATATTTTGGACTGGCACTTTGCTGTGCTGTGTAGATTGCCATTTAGATGTAGTGGCAGTAGGAAAACCAGAAATAAAATGTACGTCAGTAACAAGCAACAGCTTACAGACAGGTTTTTCCTCACAAACTTCTTCTAGTGTCTTTTCTTAGACAGATAAAAATGAATTCAGTGAGAATTAATTCCAACAAACTCTTTTCCAAACATAGCAGGAGCAACTTCACAATTGCACAGTTTGTACAGCTGCTAAATTGATGAATCATATTTAAGCCATGTTCTCTTATCGTCTAGAATGTTCCCTGCATTCTCACATTTCCAGATGTTAAAAACTGGGCTAACTTTACACCCAGCAGAAGGCATGTAGACAAATATACATTATGTAAAGGTGTAAACTATGCCCTAAATGGAATTTAGTTGCTGTAAATTTCTCATGCTGGGGTTCATTTTTTGCTTGTTTTTTAGTATTTTGTCAGGTTATGCCCTATTTATTTCTGCTAGATTTTAATTCATTCCTGTATTAAAGAGAAAAATTACAAAGCTTTAACACTCTATAAAAATGGGCGGTTGATTTGCCTAACAAAGTCATGTCTGCTTTCCTAATCAACATTATTGCATCACTGCTTGCATAATGCTGATCAAGTATTTGGACTCTATATTGTGGAGATGTTAGCAAGCTGTAGACTGTGCCCTAGCACCCTTTACCTGCTATGACTGTTTTTCACTGCCTGTGAAATACTCTACTGTTTTTCAAAGTTGACGTCTAGCACATCTAAGTCAGCTGGATCAGTCGCCAAGACTAAACATTCTTCATGAAGAGTGAGCATGAGCTCAGCCTCCCAGCTGGCAGCTTAAACCACTGCTGCAGGAAACACAGTTCTGTGCTGAAATCCAGTAGGGGAGGACAAGCAGTCTGGTGACATCATTTAAGAAACCATGGGATGCTTTAAATTTCCTGTCACCTGTGCCCAGATTCTGTCTGCTTCATGGCAAGGTAGGCATGTGTCAAGTGAAGCAGTGGGATAGTAGAGATCATATTTTTTTGCTGAATTTAGAAGGTACATGGATGAAACAGATGTGTTAATGTGTGTAGTTTAGCTATGGTGGATCATGATCCTTAAATATGCTCCAGATTAACTAACTGGATGGATACCTGGTCTGTGTTCTTTTACTCTCTTTTTCCATTCCATATAGTTTCATATTGTACATGTGCCACTCATTTGCCCTAAAATACAGCAACAAAATATAAAGCTGCAATTCTGTCTACATAGAAGAAGCAGCTTCCTTGGAAAGCCTCATAAAAATTGGTTTGGAGACATGAGAGAGGTATGGAAGTTTGAATGAATATGTCATTTTATGGTGTACACTCTTTCAAATACAAACCCTATATTTATACATGGTAATAGAACGTTATAGGTCAGGAGCTGGCAACCAGCAGCATTCCAGATTAGAAAGCTAGTGCTGTGCACCTTTCTAAGAAAGACACCTGAGAACTCCAGAAATTTTTAGTGGGTTTGGACCAGTGTTGCCACTCTCTCAGAATCTCCTTATCACCACCCAGCTGAATGAGCTGCTTACATTAAAGAAACAGGCAGCTACCAAATTTTTTTGGCACTCAGGGAAATACAGCACAGATGTCTTCCTTCTCTGTGGCAGTGCAGTGGAGGTCAGGGCTCCTAGTACTGATGTGAACTTGTAATAAATGTGGGTCTGAATCCAGATTCCTTTGCACAAAAGTAAAAAAAACAAAACTTGTGGGTGTTTTATTGCCCAGAGGTTCACTATAGAGATTGACTGAATCATGGTACTGTTGTCATCGGAAGTAGAGATATCATATAGGAAGAGATTCTCTGCTCCTTTCCTGTACTGCAGAAAAAAAGAGCAGAGATTGGCATATCTTCCAGCTAACACAGCCACCTTTTTAATACCAATTTCTTCCTTTTCTCATACTGGTGTCCTGCTGCGGACAGAGAGTGTTGAAAAAAGCACACAGTGTTCTGACTGTCTTCAGCTCTCTGTCAGCTTTTGAGCTTCTGCCAGCTTCTCTGTCAGCTCCCAAGGCCATTCTAAACTTTGGAGGTGCTGGGGTTGTGACCAGCTTTCTGGCTGAACTTAAACTTCGCAGAGAGCCGGCCTCCTGAAGTGTGTGTTTGGTAAATAGGCAAGACTTTAGTAATAAGTTTAAATGCATAAAATTAATTCTGTTATCACGTTGCATTGCAGTGTCTCTGCTATCGGCCCACTTCTGTCACTGGAATGCATAACACCGCTTTCAATTTTTGTTGGCCATAGGGTAGTACCTTCCTCATTTGTCACGGTGTGAGTGTCTCCTGGCAGGGGCTTCCCTTACAAAGAGACAGCACAGGGCAGTACACCAGTGCTTCCTCAGCAGTTCCTTTCCTGCCCTCACCCTTTTTGTTTTCGCTTACCAGAGCACAGCCTCCAGTGTAGTGCAGCAGCACTGCAGCAGAGACTCTGCAGTAACTCCTGTCAGTGCAGAAGCTTGCGGCATACTTTCACATTGTGCACTAGCGCTGAATGGGAATGACTTCCCCTGTATTGCTGGAGTTGCAGAAATTCTGCAGTATAGTCCTTGGTAGTAGTTAGAAAGCAAAAGGCTAGATCAGATTGAAGATTGTTCCAGCCACACACTTCCTTACCTTTTGAATACTCTAGTTTGAAGATGAAAAACAGAAAAAGGGACTGAATCTAAATGAAAAGAGTAAGAACATGGGACAGGTTCACAATGCATATTTCTTTCCATGTAACAGTGCTGGAGGTTGGGATCCTGACCTTTATATATCCTTCTTGAAGAGATATGGTTCAGCTGAGGTATTTTCTTTTGCTCCACACTGGCATTACTGGAGAACCAATCCCACAAAGAGTTTCATTCATGGTTTGACAGGCTTTAGCAATGGCCTGTCTTTCACACTGACAGTTCCTGTGTCTTACGTATGTCACATCTATAGCCAATTTCCCTCACTTTCTGACCTGCCTTCACACTGTTAGTGGAACTCATAAACAGTGCTATGGGCCCTACCACTAGCTGCTGTGAGGACTAGCAACGCCAAGCTATTGTATGTATAAAAAAGAGTATTTAGAAGATGCTTTGTGAGAGAAGAAGGCAAGCCTTTTAGAGTCCAGTCATAGCTTTCCCTGCTTGAGTTTCCAAAATTCAGTTTACTTCCTGGTCTTTGAATAGCACACTTTATTGTTCAAACTCTGAATCCAGCAGCAGAGTCAAGGGAACTTTTAACAGAAAATAAAGCTAGACAGCCTGTGGCTAGTTTGGTGTTGCGGTGGAACAGGCCAGTAAACAAAGATTTCTAGCAGGAAGAAAGTGATTTCAGTGCCAACAGGGGACAGAGTATATTATTCCCTGATTAAATATATCTACTGAGTGACAGAAGGGAAAAAGAAAAGATAATCTCAGGCTTGTCTGGCAGATGCTTACCTAAAATACATCACGAACATTTCTGTTAGATATGCTGCTGATGGCAAGCAGTAGCAGGTGCAAATTAATGCTAACCGTTTTCCCATGTGCTTTGCGAGTGCATTTCTTCATTTTGCCATGGAGGAAGCAAAGCCCCTGTGACATGATCAGCGTCTCAGTGAAAACAGGAAATAAAAAATTAAGTTCTCTGGAGCTTCATAGATCTCTAGGATTTTTTTTACCTTTGTCTTTCACACTGTCTTCATGGCCCATTGCAGCTTCTGTGATAGCACTGCTGCCTGTCACTGTCACTGTGCTCCTCAGTTCTGTATGGGAAGGATCTTCTGGTGCTGAGCTCCAGCTGGCTTGGTGGCCTGCTATTGTGGCTGTACAGCTGAAGAGAAAATTGACAAATGAAATGTAAATGGGCGTTGCTGTAACTTCAATGTATGTTAAATTTGATCCTGTTTTCATATTACTACTGAAGTGGCTTTTCTGTATTCTCATGTTGTGTTCTATTGACACTCTCTATTTTGCACAAGTTGTTTACATATTTAAAAGAAAAATAGAATAAAATTCAAATAATTTTAAATGCAATGTTGAGTGTGATAAGCTTTCCTTGTGAAATTTGTTGTGTTTAATGGAAGTGTTTGGTTTGCTCAATTTCACTAACAAATAACTACAATGTGAATGTAAGGCTTATCACACACTTCTGGCTTGTGAGATTTATCATGTTTGTTGAATTTCCTGAAGCTTTCCAAAACTAATAGTATTTGATAATTTGGCTTGTAAATGAGGACTATCCTTATCTAGATGGTTATTCTGGAAAAATTGAATGGGATTGTTCTATGTCAGATGAAATAATTTTCGGTATATGATAAGGTGCTGTGAATCAACACATGATTTTCTACAGGATGTTTTCTACAGCCTCTTAATGTTTCTGAGATAAGGTATATCTATATTAATATGGAAAATTAAATTCTTTTATTCTATATTTTGATGCCAATTGAAAAAGAAAAACTCTAAAATGCAGCTAATTTACATATGCTTTTGTGGTGGGTTTTTCTTCCAGTTCCTGTTCTAATTTATCTGAATAAACAGAAGAGCTCCTCTCTTGCTGACTGTTACTGCTGAGAATGGGATTTGCCACAAGATGTTTCATAATCTATAGAGAATCAGGGTCATGATCATAAATCTAAATTACAGATGTCACGTGTTTTCTCTGGTACCATATTCTGATACCATAAATGCAAAACAGTGCAGGATCAGACAGACACAAAAATTAGCCTGCAAGTAGCAATTTTTTTCTTACTCTAGTGTGTGGATTGACAGAGTAAAAAAAAAAAAATCCTTGGTTAGAGACTGTTTTTTTAAAAATAGAAATATTCCTTTACAGATGTTTTCTCCTGAAAAGCCTAGAATGTTGGAAAACCATCACCATACTTCTCATACCACACAGACTTCTTCCCATTAAAAGGTGTACTTCTCACCACTTTCTTTTGCAAGTCAGCTATATCTTCCTTGTGTTTGAAAAGCTCACAAAACATCACAGCATTTTAGAGCCTGTTTGGGAATTTTTAACAAAACTGAAGATAATTCTGTCACTGTTCTTCCTTATTGTGACAGAAAAAAACCCAAAATGGCCAAAACAGCGTGGAAGATGTAGACATGTAGACACCTGTGGAAGAAATACTGAGCAATCAGGAATGAGAAATCAATAAGATGAATTTAATGAGCATGAATGAGAGAGACCATTATCTTTCTCCATTGTGAATTTGTAAGCTTCATTCATTACTCTCTCCCATAGCTTTCGTAGAAATAAAAAATTTCTTTCTACCAACTTATCCACTGTGTGACAATTTGATAAAACTGTGTGACAATTTGATGGGACTCCTTTGAGGAGTAGAAAATTGTGCCATGTATTTGGAGTTAGGAATGCATGCAATAGGGAGACTGGTATTTTTCAGTCCTACTGTGGTATGGCCACTTTGCAAACAGGGCATTTGATTTGCATCATAGGGAAAGGCAGTGAATTGTGTCGCTAATCTATTTAAAGCTGTTTTTCTCCTCCTCTATAGAAACAAAGCTGCTATCTATACTTGCTGCCAGACTAGTCATTAAAATTAATCAAACTGCAAACTCAGGTGACTACCAGTGTAGTTTAAGGCGGATCTTACTGTATTTTTAAGTTTGGGTAGTGTCATATCGTATTCTTCAGGATTTTCTGGTCATGGTTGTTTGACCTGTGAATTGTTCAGAACTCTGGTACTAATCAGTGTCCTGGAATAGCTGTCTACTGCGTGTTTGATTTATATTATTATTTCGTTAATAGTGAGAGATGACAGCAGCAGAAGCAGACCTTAAGAGGACTGCTGGATGAGATACTGATTAAGTGATCATCACTGTATTCCATAAAAGGTTACTGGAATTTTCAAGATACTCATAGTGACTGCACAAGCATTCTTTTGTCCTTTGACATGCTGCATAATAACACAGCAATACACACACACAAGAAAAAGGGTTGTTTGCACAAATATATGAAAAATTGAATAAATGCATTAATAACTATGGCTCAACAAATTTTGTTGTTTCACATGAAATCCATCTACAAAATATCATTCCTGTTACTATGGCTAATGTTCCAGCTCCTGTCACTATTTACCAAAATCTGTGTTCTTAATATTAACTACCAGGGGAAAAAAAATTGGATTTTTTCCCCTTAGTGTAAGAATCATGCTAATTTTTTTTGTTCCTGCTGAAACCATTCTGACCAGCAGATGTCAAATTTGTATTCTGCCTGGGTGGAAATAGGATCTTTATAAAACTGTAATTTACTCTAAGGAACCATATAGCACTGGTTTTCAGTCAAATAAAGTATGAAGATATCAACACTAAAACATGAAATTATTAGAGGTAGAAGTCTGTATATTCTTGATTCATAAATATGCTTTCAGGATATCCTCTCCTTCCTTAAAAAGCCTAATTATAAATCTGTTGTAAAGCAAGAGCCAAAATGTTGATACCTTGAAATTATGTGGCCAGAGAGACTTTTAGTTTCTGGGTAGCTGTAGCTTTTAGCTGACAATATTCCTTAGAGCTTCAGAAATCTTTGGCATGAAAGATCCTTCCATCCTGAGCAGATGGAAGCTGGCATGGCTTCATGACCTCTGATAATCAAACCTGACAATCTTAGATACTGATGGAGTGGTAGCCTTAGTGAAAGCTTTAACAGTTGATTTGGAGGATGAATATAAACAGACTGGAAAATATCTCTAAATTTAGGCAATACTACTACAATGGCATAGATGTAGGCCCTATTGCAAATGTTTTTTTCAGGACCAAAGGTCCCACCTGACCACTTTTGATTTTCACCTTGAAAATGGGGTGTGTAAGCCTAATACAAAGTGAGCGAAAACTGAAAGCAAGTTTCGAAGAGAGGGGTGACTGCCTTTTTGACTGCAGTGACCACTCCAGAAACCTCTTGGACTGTGCTCTTAATAGTGTCATACATTCTTCAGCTAGAGTAGTGATGAATGTGAAAGAAAGGAGCGATTGCTATGGTTTATAGATGTGAATTAGGACATTTAGGGCATCTGTGGGTGTGAAAGAACACGTCTTTGCAAATTCTCATCAACCATGAAAATATTTCAAAAGGATGTCATGTAGAGCTACAGCCAAAAAAAGGGCCAGGAGATTAGTTACTTTTGAGTGTTTTGTAGCCTTTGAGTTGAACTACAGATGTTAAAAATCGGTTTTAAATATATAAGTGCTAGCATATTAGTATACTGTTATTTTCAGGGATGTGAAATCTTAATGGGAGGAAGCTCCTGTGCAAATTTAGCTGTATTACCTGTTGTAGGATATTTGAAGAAGATTCATTCATGAAACTAAAAAATTAATAAAGATTTTTAGAACACTGAAACTATCCCTTGACTGCTACACCTTACAGTATTGTGTTTGATTCTTTTGGGAGTGCTTAACTTATCTCTGCAGGCCACAAGTTTAGTAATACAGACCACGCAAATTTATTTGCATTCAGTTTATTGGTAAGAGGGTGTGTGGTTTTGCACATCTCTTTTGTACAGGAGAGATGGGATAAATACAGTTCCTTGTTTTTGTCATAGTATTGTTTAATTAATGGACCATTTTGGCTACTAATTTGTGAGATGCTGACAGAAAACAAACAGAGTTGATAGCTATTTCCTGTTGCACAGATAATTACAGCCTGTGTTGGTAAGTGCTTGGCCATGATGCACTTGCAGCTTTGTTGTAATGAACTGAAGTGACTTTAAAATTGTACAGATGTCTGGATTTTACTAATTGAATGTGAGCGACTATGGGTATTCCTCCTCTTTATACTAAAAAATGGTATAGAGGACTTACCACAGTAGTTAAAACTAAGAGGGGAAAAGTGAAATTTTTCTTTTGTTTCTTCTTGCTTATTGCTGGAATCACTTCACTGAAATCAGTAGTTAGTAACTTATATGGTGATTAATTTCTTATGAGAAATACCCTCCCAGTGAAAGATCAATACATTCACTAGACCATACACACGTGATTTAGTTGAGGGGTTATACCACTGAAAGACTTTGTGACTGACAATGCAATTGTTAAAATCCATTTTGAATGGTACTGCGTAACAGTTACCTTTCAACTCTGTTATTGTCAATATTACTGACTGTTCTTGAAGGGAAACAGTTCAATGTATTACATTGTATCAGGGAAATAAAACAATAGCACAATATAATTTTCCAATTAATTTTCTAACTGAATATTTTATAAAAAAAATCCAGAGTATTTGCTAAAGTCATACTACCAGAGTTCCCTTTATTTCTTTCTTCTAGATAAGTGAGTCATGTATTTTTTACATAACTTACATAACACTCAAGCTCTTTCATGGTGTGCATATAGGGTTTTTTTAATCAATCTCTCTATCTGTCTATCAAGTTTATATATAAACTCTTGATTTTTGCTGATGATATACTTTGGGTTGAGTCAATATCTGAAAGTTCTCAGGCATGGGTGCCTCTTGCTTCTGGATGGCTACAGCCACATCTTGGGAACTACTTATTGCTTTGTGCTTAGGTATGGTTTCTGTCCTTAGTAAGATTGGGTCTCTGAGGCTTAAGCAGTAATATGTTGTTTCCGAGTTTTCTACTTTAGAGTGTGTTTAAAGTAAGTTTTTCAGAAGGAATAATAAGTCTGACTGTTGTACTGACTTAACATAAAAAAACTAGCATTTCTACAAAGAAATGTTGTAGCTAGATGTTTCAGTTGTTGCTGAATATGTTTGTTGTTCTTTTTTTAATTGCAGAAAGTGAGTGAAAAAGTAGGAGGTGCAGAAGGAACAAAGCTAGATGATGATTTCAAAGAAATGGAAAGGGTAAGTCTAAATACAGCATATATACATTATTTCCATGTATTTTTTCTTTCTAGGATAGGAATTTCAAAGGTTTTGTCCTGGAATCACTCAGAGAATTTTGAAATACTTAACTTTTATTCAGCAGGAATGAGTTTTTAATTTGCTATTTTTTTTTTTTTTTCTAACCAAGGGATCTGTAATGTATGGCACTCTATAGTGCAAATATTTCATTCAGAGATTGAGGCTGAAGTCATCTACAAATTAGCTGAATTTAAAGCATTGTAGAGGATCTCTGGAAACTGAGTCAGTGTACAAGACAGCCATTTCAGTGGTGAAGGGTGCTGGTAATTCTCAGCTCCTTGAGCTCCACTGCACTGGGTGTGGCAGTGGCACTGGGGTATTCTTTCACAGGTTCAGAGGTCCTGTTAGGCAGTCTCCACTGGCAATGTGTTTCAGGTAGATGGGCTAACCCTCCAGAAGGCAGCTTGGTGAGGCTGGCAGTGATAGCCCTGAGTGTGCTAACTCAGTGGAGGGTAAAAAAGAAGAAAAAAAGCCACAGCTGTGTGTGGCAGTGATAGTCTTTCACCTAAAAGGATCAGTAGGGGCAGCATTTACTCAGGCTTTAACTTTGAAACGTATTATCAAATCCTGTAATAAAACCTCGTGCTAGGAGATTTGTAAGGTATGTATCTGATCTGTAAGTCTGATTAAGAGAAAAAGAAGTTATTTATCTGTACATTAGTATAATGAGGTGGGAGAAAAAATCTTGGATGGAAAATACAGGGCATATCTTTTGTACTTCTTACAAAGAAAGCACAGAGTTGGTTTCTCCCTCTCAGCTTCTGTTTGAATGGGTAACAAGTACAGGCATTCCAACTGGAAGATGTTAGCAAGGATTCAGAAAACTGGGTAAAGTTTAGAGTGGAAAACAGGACATTGCAACAGCCAGTTATTGGTCCCACATCATGCTTGTGGGTGGGATGGGTTGGCAGCCCAGGAGACAGGAGCACTGAAGGCTGAGGAAGGAATGGAGTAAAGTAATCAGCTGCCTCCACACTCCAACCTGGCCCTGTTTCCACTGCCAGCTTTTCTGCAGGCAATGGCCATTATTCTTCTACACATCCATGGCCTTCTGTTCCCTTGCCCCCACTATCCTCTGCAGCCTTCTAGCCATTTCTGTGTTCCCTGCCAGGCAATTCAGTTACTTGTTCACCGAAGTCTGGCAGACCTCTCCTGTTTCTCTTTGTAAAGGATAGAGCAAGACACAGCAGATGGCAGTGGCAACAGGAAACAGGAAAGACATCATGATGTAACCAACCTATCTCAGGTGTTCTTATTTAAAATAGGAACTTGCCATTATGACAAAGGAGTTCACTCTGTGGGATACAAGCTACCCTGCAGAGTAATGCAATGTGTCCTCATAAATACAGAGTACAGGACACTACAGGGATCCCCCAATCTGCCAAAGTGGCATTTTTTCTCTGAGACCTGATTCTGAGAGTAAGAATAGTAGCATGCTTTCTACATTCAGTCTAAGATGTGGATAGGGACTGCTTCCTAAGAAATGAAGACTTCTTGCTACAAAATAAAGTAGAAGAAAGTAATGCTATTCAGTTGTAAGTGTTTTAAAATCCTAAATATGGGAATCAGCCAGGGAGAAATAAATGGTCAGTGCATTTACGCTGATAATTTTCTTGAGGTTTCTTGAAACTTGGAACTGAGTGATATTTAGTGTTCCTTACCTCAATTTTAGCAGACCTTGCTTTGGAAGAGGTAAACAGCCCATTTTATTAGTTAGTGGTTGGTTTTGAGTGATTTCTGCTTTTCTCTTATTTTGCCAGTTATTAAGGGATCAAAGATAGACAGTTCTCCAAAAACTGTTCCGTCAAAAAGCTTTCCCTATTGTGGATGGCTCCCAGGGTGATAGAAAGAAATTTCACTGTACAATGATCAAATGTTTCAATAACTGTACAAGCTATCAAATTCCTAACACATTCTGAGGTACTCTGTACTAATGGCTTTACTTAAGAATGGACCTGCTATCAACTGAAATGGTGGAGTCATGCTTTAGAAGTTTTCCAGGTATTACCACCATTCTGGTTCCAGGGCTGTTCTGAAGTACATAAAAATAAAACCATAAGAAGAGTTAAAAGAATTGATAGGAACAAAATGAGAGAAAAACTTCTTCCTTTTGTCTAACTTTCATGTTTCTTTTTGTTTAACCCTCTGTCCTCTAGAAAGTGGATGTTACCAGCAGGGCAGTTATGGAAATAATGGCAAAGACAATAGAGTATCTTCAGCCAAATCCAGGTAACCTAATTTCACAATTTTACAATTTTGCAGCAGTTTCTGAAAACACTCTTTCTTACCAGTATGAAGTCTGACAGATCTCATCCTCACTGGTGCAACTAAGGTTGACACAAAATTGGTAAAGTTACTGTAAAGTAAACAACAGAGATGAGTACAGCCTCTTGTTAGGTTGTCACGGTAAATGAAGACTGGCTTTGGAAGGCAAAAGCAATTTCTTCATGGCACAAGAAGAGATATACCACTTTTCCTCTGCTCCACTTCCAATTTCCCATCCTTGTTATAGAAAAGGGATGGTGTGAAGGAGCTGTTCATGTCATAATGGAGAAAAGGACAGAAAATCAGGTGTTATCAGACATGTCTAAATTGAACCCTCAAAATAGAAACCAATGAGTCTTTTCCATAGGGAGATGAAAGAACAGGTTTGATTGGGCTGATGGAGAACTACATGGTCCTCTTGCTGAAGGTTTCTTGCAGGGAAGGGTCATCTGGACCTGCAACAAATAAATAAACCATTGCATTGAATATTATGGAAATTTCTGCAGTGATCTACTAAGATATGTGTTTTGATACTAGCATAAGTCAATGTCAGCATCACTGGTAAGGTCAATGGCATTAGCTTGTGGTAAATCACAGAATCACAGAGCATGCAGAGTTTGAAGGGACACTTAAGGATTATTGAATCTTGGCCCTGCACAGCACCATCCCCAAGAGTCATACCATATGCTTGAGAGTGTTGTACAAACACATCTCAAACTCTGTCAGGCTTGTTCTGGGACCACTTACCTGAAGGTAAAATTAGGCCTGTCTACCATAAATATCTTAGAGTTTCATGGAACTACAGACCAAATTCACACATTTACACTGAGAAATTTCATTCCTTATAGCTGGAAATAAATTTGAACTGCTGTGAAATATTTCAGCTCCAGTGTGGTATGCTGAAGGACTATTGCTGGTGCAGATTAATTGGTGATATTTTTATCTTAGACCATAGAAGAGAAGATAATATTTTGAGGGTGTTGGCAGTGGATTTTGGATTAAAAAAAAAAAAAAAAGAAAAGAAAAAGAAAAAAGAGGAATAGTATTTACAAGTTCAAGAACTACTAGAAAAAAAATAATGATGACCAGAAGACTTTCTATGTCAGCAGATGACAATCTATTTATGACTTGAGTCTACAGCTTTATTGCTCATCATAATGTACTCTGCAGGGAAAGCAATAGGATTAGCAAACGTTATGGGGATAGTGATAAAATTGTTAGCTGCTGTCAAACAACACTGTGTAGACTGAGTAATAAGCTTTGGCTGTTTAGTGCTTCTTTGCATTCTTGACACATCTCAGTGGTTATGATTGCTGTGAATTGTGGAAAAGGCTCACAACAAAAGCAGAGAGCAAAATTTCTGCAGGTAGCTAAGGGTGTGATTTCAGGCACTTCTGGCAAATAAAAATTTGTAGTGCTGCATGCAAGAACATAGTCTAGCTACATACTGCTTCTTCTGCTAGTGCAACATCAAGTAGAATCAAAAAATTAACATCTTACTAGGCAGGAGGAAGATTCACTTTCATGCCCATATAATGAGACCATGTTGTTCATTCCACAGGTAAGAGGAAAGGAGGAATAAACCTTTCCAGCACTCATCTGATCTTAGATTGTTTTATGTCAGTTGTGAAAGGGCTCCCTATAGTGAGAAGAATTGTAATCTATTTTTTCCATAAAACAAAAACTTTTATCCTTTAAAATTCCCCTTACAGCTGTATTACCTTTTATGTGGCTCACCAAAAATGACAGTTTCTAGTATTTCCCATTTGCTTTCTCACTTTCATAAAAATGGAATGTTACATTGGGAAAAGGAGGGGAATTTAACAAAACAAAACCAAAATGAAACAAAAAACCAAACCAAAACAAAAAAAACAAACCCCAAAACCAAACCAAATAAAAACCCCAACCAAAAAGCACACCAAAACCTGTCTGTTCCACAAACAGGAAACAAACCCTTTAACAGCAGTATTTTAAAGAAGATTAAAAGTTTACCTGGGTTTGGTAGGAAGAAGAAGATTTGGGATGTAGCACACATCCCTTGATAAATAAGATGTGCTTGGAGAACACTTGGATAACATAGTACTATGCTACTACTGATCACCTGAGTCCATGGTATTTTGAAACATCAATAAAAGAATTATGCATCGTCTAACTTTACCTTGCTGTCCAAAATATACCCACTTCATTTTTTCATTTTCCCTTTTATATTTCTTTCTTTAATTTCTGAAAATACTCCCATTTGCTTCTGATTTAATTTGACTTGCTGCCTCCATTCCCCTGACTAATTTTGTTTGTGCCTTATTTTCTTTTGTGCTTCTGTATTTTCTTCTTGCCACCATCATTTCAATGACATTTAACTTCGTTTAAATGCAGTTTCTTAATCTGAACAATCAGCAAGTCTGCTGACTGTAGTTTTGTAGTGGGTAGAAACAGAAGGCACCAAGAAATTCAGATGTTGAAAAACATAATCTGATGGCACTCAACGGTAGTGGAAAAACTAAAAAAAACCATAATTACTAAATGTTAAAAATACATTGCCCTTTCATAGCTGCTTCTCAGACAAAATAAGTACTGTGAGACTTGCCTGATATTCCTGTGTCTGTTTCCACGTCTGTGTCTGTGCAAACAGATACATAAGCTGCAAAATTAAACATACTCAACAACAAGAACTTGCTTTTGATATGCACTTTTAACAGTAAATATATGAAAAACATTTTTTGACTCTAGTTTTTTAATATTTCATTTTGGTGAAGTAATGTGTGCAAGGTTGAATTTTGACCAATGAAATCAGCACACAACAGCGTGAACTACTAATGTTTTTTAAACAGGAAAACTAATTTTTAGAGCATCTTACAAAGTCAAGCATTTGCAAGGGGGAAGGTAGAGGTATTCATAGCTGCCCTCCAGCAGCACACAGTAACGTAGGTAAGAAACATGCTGAGTCTGCATTGCTGGCACTAGGATTTAGCTGGAAGAATTTGAAGTCAAGTGGCATTAACTAATTCACTCTCTTCAGGCCATTCACGTGCTGTAGTTACAAAAATTCACTAAAGCACATCAGCAAACAAATTAGTTCTTTTATATTTGCTGTCTTTTTCCCATCGATTAGGATATTTGTGTCCTTTCTTTTAATATTTGTTCTTCAGTTGCGTGTTTGAAATAAAATGCAAGCTAAAGTACAGTTGAAAACCTTATTGAAGTCGGTGTTTCCATAAATCCCCATAAAAAGCAAAAAGTGTTGCAAAGGTTGCTGCACATCATGTTTGGGGACATTGACTTTCCTTAATGTTCTACAAAAGAAAAGTTTTCAAACATTTCAAAAATGGAGGATACCATGGTTTAATCTTGAGTGTACCTAGTCTGGACTTTTCCTTGAGGGAAAGACTGGCTCAGTCTGGGATCCATCTGGTACCTAGAGATTTTAAGATTAAGAAGAATTTGGCGATATCTTAAAGATTTTCTTCTCTGTCACGTGTCAAATGTGCTATCTTGGGAATATTCCTGGGCTTACTTCTGTTCAAGTCATTTCAAGGGAAGCTTTGACTTAAAAGTTTTGGACAGAGTCTCCTCTCTAGTCTGCCAGCAAAATAAAAACAGTATTGACCAACAATATTTCATTCCTTTGCTATAAAAAGAATTGATGAAAAACAGGGCTTAGTCCTAAACTTACATAGTATCTTTAAAATACATTTTAAGTTGCTCAGATAAATTTAAACACAAGAATGGATTCATGCCTGTGTAGGCAAACAGTTGTATGTTTGTATCCTCTCTCACTTTCCTTCTTCAGCTTCCAGAGCTAAACTCAGCATGATCAACACTATGTCGAAAATTCGAGGCCAGGAAAAGGGGCCAGGCTATCCTCAGGCAGAAGCCTTGCTGGCAGATGCGATGCTGAAATTTGGCCGGGAACTTGGTGAAGAATGCAACTTTGGTAAGTTGTTTACTTCCCTTTCCATTATAATGCAATAAAAATGGTAGGAAAGTTTCATATAGCCTTCATTATTAAAGGGCTGCACTCTTATAGGGGAAGAACATCTGCAAGAAGCATTAGAGTTCTGCTTCTCTGCAAGAAGGGTCAGAGTTCTGCTTCATCCAACTTTTTATTTGAGGTTGGTCTAGGCCTGTTTTGAATATCTTTTGAAGATTTTGACTAGAGAAATTTTTCTTAGAAATTAAGGTCAAATTGTTTCCCTTTGGACCCATAGGCTTTAGCTCTCTGTCATAAATTGTGATACCGTGGCTATGTTGGACTGAAATATTCACATGTACAGAAATTGTATTATTGTCTATACATATACGGAACAAAGTGCTCTTGACCTCAGAATCCTTAAACTAACTGATACTGTTGTCATTGCAGGCAAGGAATAAAAACTAATAGATTTTTAATAGGCTTTGGCCTTTTTTTTTTTTTACCAAATTCCACATTTTAAGGCACTAATGAGCACTTCTGTCTTATATGTTAACTGCTTCTCCCTCCAAGGCCAAATAAGTTTACAGCTCAGTTACAAATTGAGTTACAAATATTAAACTGACTCTTAAAACGATGTTTGGCAGTAGAGTTATAGAAAGATGACATTCACAACAGCATTATTTTTCTTTCTGTCTTTTCTGTGTGGGTTTCTCTGTACCCATTTTTGCATGACAATACACAGGACCCTCAAATGGGACTGTGAAAATCGAATTCTCTATTTGAACCATCATAAAATTGTTTTCCTGACTTAAAGACATTCAGAATGGGAAAAAAAGTACTTTCTTACTTGTTTTAGGTAGTTCACTAGTAAGATTAACAGATGTACTTTGATTTGTGCTAAATACGACTTTTTATTAGTTGCCTCTCATTTACTAAATTTCATACACTTTTTAAAAGGAAAATGAAGAGCTAATATAATCTAGGTTCTGCAAATTGCTTTATATTCTGTGATAACTGCACTACCACGCAGCAGAATAAATACAGCAATTATTTTTGAATTCTTAACTAATAGCAGCTATTACGGCTATTTGTTACTCTTTGTCCAAATCTGGAAGGCTCTCTCATTTTGCAGTGCATTGCTGGCATCTGCTGCTTGGGAGACAAAGCTTCTTCTGATTTCTCACATATTTTGATTTTCAGACCCAATTATTCTTTGAAAGTGGTTTGTTTGGTTTTTTTTAATCCCTAACCTATACCTAAAACCAGAAGGGTATGTTCGAGCTTTTTGCTTTTCTTTTTATGTAGCAGAAGTAAAACAGAGTGGTAATTTTTTGTGGTCCTCAAGTTAATCTTGGAGGAAATTTCAAAAGGCAGTTAGGGCTTATTGATGTTTATGAGCTACACTTGAGTAGTCTGTGTAGTAGACCTCTTAAGTGTAATAGTAAAGACTATAGTCTCATCAAAAAAAACTTTCATTAAAGAAAACAATCTGTGAAATCGTTAGGAATTTTTACATTTGGTACTGTCACCAGTCTCACTGATAGAAATGGGAAGACCTAGACTTGAATTAAAACTGTTTTTAATACAGTGTGGTGATGATACCACCCCGTAAATACAGTTAATTCTGTTCTAGCATATTTATTTCAACAGCGAGAAATGAACTGACAACAAGGGATGTGGAGGAGCCTGTCTTGGCACAACATAGAACCACAAATTCAGCTGTATTACGAGGCATGAACTCTGGTGGCTGCAGGAGTGTAAAATCTAGTTGTTGCTCTTTCACATATTGCGTCATCCTCTGTTTCTTTCCTGAACTTGAGATGTAAAATTAAATATTAACTGAAGTTGCTATGAAGTTTCCATGACTCAGTTTCATTATACGGTGCTTCAAAACTAAGTTATTTTGACTGCATCTTTTCTTTCAGGACCAGCACTTGTTGATGTGGGAGAAGCTATGAAGGAGCTTTCTGAAGTCAAGGACTCTTTAGACATGGAAGTGAAGCAAAACTTTATTGACCCACTTCAGAACCTCCATGACAAAGATCTGAGGGAAATACAGGTATTGCCCTCCATGCTGCATTTTAATAATGCCAAATGTGTGGACTGTCTCTATGTTTAGAATGTTTGTTAGTTGTGTAGTTTAAAATGGGGCATTCAGTTTTGGAAATGGCCTGATTTTTTGTCTCTTTTGGCTTGACTTTTACTTTTCAATTCTGTGTCTCTTGTTGATGCTTCAGTAAGGGAAAGATAAAAATTAGAACATTTTTTGATGGCAAAATTTTCAGTCCTCTGCAGGCATGAACACAGTACTCTAATCTTGCCATTTGAAAGCTCCTTTCACAAAATAGATGTACCGATGTTTACATTCCATTTTCTAGTGTATGGCAAATACTTATCTTCATAAGTAACTGCTCTTCTTAGCTCAGTAAGGCTTTCATGGCATTAAATGTACGTGGATGAAGGATATGTTGGACTGTTTGATATAATTTAGAAAATGGGTAGTTATAAATATCGTAGTGGATAATAAATTGGTTCTTCTTAGAGAAAGTAAACACTTCAAGTAATCATGGTTATGCCAATAGCATTAACTTCTGGCAGCTGCTAAACAGATGAACATGAATGTTACCTCAGTTAACAATCTAGGAAATCTTCAGTATGAGATAGCATTAAGATTATTTAGTGGTCTGATGGAAATGATAAAAAAATTCTTGTGTTGCTCTGTTTATGAGTGCTGTTCACAGACAAAAATGTACTAAGTTGTGCATTTAAAAGAATTTTCTTCTGAACATCCAGGGGACAAAAAACATGGTTTTCAGGTAATTCTTCATTACAGCTGAAAAGCAAGAGACTTGTGTATCTTTAATACAGATGGCAATTGAAGTTGTCCATTCTGCACGGCCTTTTATTAGTGTTGATCTGTCATTTAGATTGTTGCTTCTTAACTGATACATAAACCCACATATTTCATTGTTCCGTATTTCTCTTCTGTGGGAAAGAGTTAGTAGACAACAAACAGCATGTACTCCCAAAAGTGCATGGACTACCTGCTTACAATGCAATATCAGGAGAGCTGGGAAAGATCCTTTATTGTCTGCTTGCATTTGTGTTTTTTGGTTTTTTAGCATCACCTGAAGAAAATGGAGGGTCGACGCCTGGATTTTGATTACAAGAAGAAAAGACAGGGCAAGCTCCCTGATGAAGAACTTCGTCAAGCTCTGGAGAAATTTGATGAATCAAAAGAAATCGCTGAGTCAAGCATGTTTAACCTTCTGGAGATGGATGTGAGATAACCCTTGTTAATCTTTGACCAGAGTCTTAGACAGATAGTGGAAGCACTTTCCTCCTGGTTGGACTGAGTGAAATGAAAGGCTCAGAAGCTATAGTGATGTACAGTATGTTCACGTAGGAACAACTTCCTAGGTATTTTATAGGTAACTGAGCTAGAGAATGGAAGTCCTCTGTAGCACTATTGTGCTTCCTATCTGCAAACTTTACTTACAAAACCAAAGTATTTTTCTTCTTAGAATTATATAAATGTAACTAATTATGTTTACTTGTGGGTTTGTGCCAAGGCTTTTATGTTTTTTGTTTTGGTTAGGACTGAGCAACAAGTTTGTAGTTCTTTAAGTTTTAAGTTTTTGATCTTTGTAGCAACGTTCATGCCCAATGTATGCAAATAGTGATGGCCAACATTACACCATTATTGCACTGTGCACTATGGAAACTGCTAGCAATTGCTTTGACCACAAAGTGGGGGTCTGGGTGTTTTTTTCCTCATGAAGTGGAATGCTCTATGCCCTCACCACAAATATTCTGCATCCCAGAGTATGCAGTATCTTTCTGTTTTGGTCTGCTTCACAGGTCAGAATACAGCAGAAGCATGACCATAGTCATGCTTTTCAAAGGCAGGGAGGGAGAAGGCGTATTATATTCTCATTACAGTCTTGTTTTTACTTTCATGGTGTTTGCTGAATGTGATAGGTCTGTAGGCTGCTGTTCATGCAAATCAGCCATGGAGAGATGATCAGTGGAGAAGAGCTGCAGTTACCATTCCAGATCAGGTCATAACCAGATGTGGTTATGAATTTACTATCCATATGTAAATATGTAAATATTTACTGTTATCTACAAAGATGAATCAAGGTTTTAGAGAGATACATTGAACTGCCTTTGCAGTGGACAGTGGTCTTTATTCTCTACTGCCTGAGCTGTGAGTATTCACCTAAAATCGTATGTTTTATTTTCAATCCTCAGATTGAGCAAGTGAGCCAGCTTTCTGCTCTTGTGCAAGCCCAACTGGAGTATCACAAGCAGGCCACACAGATCCTACAGCGAGTTACTTCTAAACTGGAAGATAGGTAATGCACTTTTTCTAAGTTTCTTGAAATATTTTGGTAGTTTTACAGAGGTAGAAAACCTGTGAGTAGAATACAGTGCTATTACCTTTCTCGACTTGGTACTTGTACTTTTATGAAAACAAGGGCTATTTCAATAGATGATAGCAAGCTGAGATTTAAATGTTTTAGAGATGCATCTCCTGTGTAGGAGTTCAGAAAAGCACCTCAGCTCAGTAAAGCTATTAAATGTGAGTTAACTGAAAGTAAGTGTTTATAAATACTGAATTCAGTGACACTCACAACTTTGGATTCCTTACTGTTTGTGCATGTATTCACAAAATGTGCTTATTCTGAAAGAAAATGTTAAAAAATTGACTTTGCAAAAGAGTATCTTGTTGCATTCTTGTCTACCTGAAGATTTTTGTGAGCTGGTAGTGATATCCTCATTATTATCCACTTAACACTCCTCCTATTATCAGATCAAACTTGGTACAAGACTTGAGCTATTTCGTCCATCGCCCTTTGAATAGCTGCATGTGCTATCAGAATTCCTACAATATCTTTTTTAAAAGAGTTTCATCATTTTTACTTTAGAATTTTTGTTTTTATCAAAACAGATTTATCAGCTTCTCGCACACACTTCCTTCTTCAAAGAAATTTAACATTCAGGAAAGTTTTCTCTACAAATATGGTTCTGGTAGGCTCTTAGTAAAAGCTGGATATAATTCCCAAGCGGAGATAATGTTCACATATTGTGCAAAGGCAGCCGTTTTCTGATGTCATTAGTGTAGATCAAGTTGCTAATACTGCTGGGTCTATCAGTATTAATTTTCTCAGAGCATGCATCCTGAAAACCTCATTCAGTTCTAAGTCTTAAAGTCTTTGTGGTTAGGAACAGCTCTTGCCTTGGTGGGTAGTATGTCCAGCTGACTGTTCCTGGATACAGATTCCAGTAATGTCTAAACAGCTAACAGACCAATTTTTAGCACTTGCAGAAGACTACTGCAATTCATTCTCTTTACAGAAGCATGAAAAAGTCCTCAGGAACAGGTATTTTATTCAGCAGTCCATAAATTATGCCATTAAGTGAACATACATCTCTACAATAGACTTCTCTTTCTATATCACTTCAGATGATCCTTTGCCCTTTTGAAATTTCTGCTGACTTGTCAGTATTTTTGCTTTGTTTCAGCTGTGAATGATTTTAACTTTTCAAGGATCTTGCATCAGAGTGCTATGGTAATCCAGTTGAACTAAATCTTTTGCATCCCTAATCATAAAGAGGCTGCTGGCTAAAGCATACTTTATCCACACCACTGGACACAAATTGAGTGCTGTGATGTGTTCACACCAGAGATGAGTCAGGGATGTAGAGCTGTTACTATCCATGTTACCAGTCTTCCCCTGCCTGTGATAGGCAGGTAGCTATTAATGCATAACCCCTGGGGTTTGGTTGGGATTGTTGGTTTTGTTGGTTTTTTTTAAAACTATATGGAGCAGAAAATAAATGATTATTTACCTTTAAGCTGAGCAAATTTGTTGCTGTTCACTGCCAGTGATGTCTATAGCACATACTTCCCATTTTCTAGGTACTCTTTGAAAGAGTGAATAGAACCAGTCCATGCTGGCTTCTGGCATGGACAATGTCTTATAACTACAAAGACTGTCCTGTGTAAAATATTCACAACAGAATTTTTCAAAAGTATGAGATAGACTGCAAAAACTAGGAAAAATTTAAAAATTCACTTGTCTTCTATTTTGTCTGGGCTTAGATTTTGTCTTTGTTTAGATTAAAGACTTTGTTCAGGAAGTTCAAGTGAAAGAATTTCATTATTTTCTACACGTTAGTGGAAGGCATAAACTTCCTTAAAATGCCATGATTCCAGGAACTGGGGAACATTAGGAGCTTGGTGAACATTGGGAAACTTTCAGTAAAATTAATAAAAAACTGGAAGGTCAGCAAAGACTATTTTAAACTCCTTTTTTCACCAAGTGAAACAAGGATGCAGTTTTCCCAACAGTATCATGACAGAGCAGCTGGGAAGCAGGAATAGTTTTCTTGGAGGTATTTATTTTCCTAAGAAACATGGCTTATGCTGAGATTTTGGATAGTTTTTAGAAAGTCAGTAGAACTGTCTGTCACCTTATAGTTCATAATCTGAAAAAGTGGTATTTGTTTCATGAAAACATTAAATTTAACAGAACTAGTTTTTCTTAAAAATTTTACTGTCTTGAAAATGTAACTTTTGCTAATGAGTGAAACAAAACAAAGGCTTTTTATTTATTTTGACCACTTCAATTATTTAAGAATTATTTTTTTTTTACTTATGGGTTTGGCTTTTTTAATGTGGAAGAAAACCACTCGCTGGGAACTGACTTACATTGGTATTTTGGATGGTGAGGAAAACCTTTTTATAAGAACCAAAAGTCAGTAAGTTAGATGCAGATCTCTTCAATAGATAAATCAAAATGTGCTATCAGGAGAAAGTCTAGGGCAGATATAGAAAAGGTTAGAGAAATCAACTTGTCTTTCATTTGTGGAATTAGAAATACATGTGGTAGTTGTAAGTTGCTCTGATTCTATTAATCCCTTCCTTGGATTTTACCCTGGAATCTGTAAATAAAACCTTCCCTAGAAATTCTAGATTTCTCAATTAGAAAAATAAGTTGAAATTAATGATAAATAAATGGTTATTTTGATACTCAGGAAGACTGGACTTTTGTCCCTTTGTGAAACAAGTATTCCAAATTGCATATCAACCAAGTCTGCAGCTGAAGTCAGTACATTCCCACAGAGTCTTTTTACAAAATGACAAGAGTTGTCATCAATCAGCTGAATAATTAATGCTTGCAAGGGGTAGAAGCAAAAAGTCATGCTAAAAATGGGGACAGAGATGTTTGTAAAATCCTTCTCTAAGCGTTGATAGTCACGTAACAAGTTTTTCTTTATTATGAGCTCTTTGTTTTTATTAGGTAAAAGGAAGACAAATTGCTAGGTTTCTAAAAGGAATGAAGAATTGACAACTTTGTAGCACAGTCACATTAGCTGGTTTGCAATTATTGTTGTAAACAAAAAGGCTACTCCAAATGACTCAACTTGTTTAGTATGGACGATTGGTAGATGAGAACCTCAGCCTTGGACATAAGGGTATTTGGTGCATCTCATCTGCTAACAAGATATTAACTCTTGTCATTTAACCTTGATGTTTTGGCAGAATAAAAGAGGCATCATCTCAGCCCAGGCGAGAATACCAGCCCAAACCCCGTATGAGCCTGGATTTCTCGACTGGTGACAATACACAGCACAATGGAGGAATATCCCATGCCACCACACCCAAACCATCAGGTAATGTCAGAGTTTTGTGTCAATGCAGAGATTGCATGCTTTCTTCTGAAGATTAGGTTTTCCGTGAGGGAAAATGAAAATAGGGATAGAATATAACAGAGAGAGATGTTTGGACTGTTGTTTCTTTGTGAAGTGTTCATATCCTCAGGCAGGAGAACAGAGGTAGATTATCCTCTCCTTTAAATGTGTCTTTTGGTCAAAAATATCTTTTGTCCTAGAAGATTACCCTGAAATATAGAACTTTACAAAATAGGCACTTCGAAAACCAAAACAGCAATTGAAAGTTTTCCATGAAAATGCAGAAAACTAAGGCCAGCCAGACCTCCATAACTATATCCTGCTTTTTAAAATCAGGTATTACAACACAGTGAGCCTGCAAGTAAAAATAACTGAAAAGAAAAACTAAGTTATATGAGCTATTTTCTTTGTCCAAGTGGGAGCAGCACAAGCAAGATTAAGCATTAGTATGAGTGTGCATAATTACTATCTTAAAGAATGGTTTATTTAATATCAGTAGGTTTATTTAATATCAGGAGGGCTTATTATTTGTTTCTTACACAAGAATGACCTGTTATCCCATGGTATGGTGAGGGCTGGCCTCTGTCCAGACCCTGATTTTAGTTATTCCAATTTACCTCAGTTTACCTCTACCTTCTATGACTAGTTTTTTTTTCCCCTAGATCTTTAGTCAGGATTTCCTTTCATTCCATCACATCCCGATGTGAATGTTTGATTTTCCTCCCACATATAGGCAGGAACGATATCTCCATTTGTCACTGGCAATTGGAAATTATCTTAAACAATCTTGCAAACTACTAGCAATCTCCTCACTATGCTAACAAGGAGAAGGATATAACAGATTCCTTGTGCATGAATGTGGCTTGAGTTTTGCATGCTGGAGCTCTCCTCATTCCACCAGTAATTTTCTTCACTCGTGAACACTTGTCTGTGCTAAGCCAGAGCAGACTGATGCTCATGTATCTCTCAAACATTTATATTTCCCTCTTTAGTGAGCAGTATTTAACAATTTCTGCAATAGGGGTTCTTTTTTTGAAATGTTTATTGGTTTCAGAGGAATGCCTTCTTTGAAAATTCTTGAACAGATGTTTGGGGTGATTAATTCAAAGAGTTTATTTGCTAATTATTCTAAATTTCAGCTGGTAGAAATGAGGATGGCTAACATGCTCTAAGGTGTGTTGATGTCAGCACAGTAGTATTCGTGACAAAGAAACTAAAATACACTGTGAGCAATATGTAAATAAAAGAAAATAATATTTCACTATAGAATTTAATAAATTAAATCTGGTATTTGAAAAACTTGCTCAATTGAGATCTACAGAAATGGAAAATTTTTGACTTAAAATAACTCAAGCATGGGCCTTCTAACCAGTGTGTGTTCAAAATTAATATGCAGAATGTTTGAATCTGAAACTTACTTATCTTAAAGCCAGTATTCATGAAAAAGTAGAATTTCTTAGAACTATCATCATGGTGAGGTGGCATGTGTTGGTTCATTCAGACCACTGGAAATACATGAACTTTTACTACGGAAATTCAGGATGGGAAATTATTTCTTATGATTTAGTGCTGCTAAATCCTAAATATTTTGACCAGTAACAATTTTGGGTTTGGTAGGCTTGAAACTATAGAGACTTCAGGAGGGAAGAAGGAGCATATTTGTTAATTTCATATAAAATGAAATTTCATATGAAAATCCAATCAAACTAATGACTTACAATAATATCCATTAGCCATCCTAAAGAGTTTATGGTCTGATGTTCATGAAGTAGCATATTAGAAAGCTCTCCCTTTCAAATTTTTCTGAATCTATCCTGATACCCTGTTATAAAGTGTTTTGTGGAATGGGGAATAAAAGTCTTTGAAAACATGGTACTAAATTTCCAAATAATGGGCAAACACACAGTTATATTTAGACTGTTGTTTTAAGCCACCACTTATACTATTTACCTGAGGTAAACAGACAAAGCATCTCTTTGTCAGTAAAGCTGGAAATACATTAGGGCTTTTGCTTAATTTTTTGTATTTTATAAACAGTTCAAAATTAGATTCCAAATTGTTCATAGTTGTGCTTTCAGGTCTGGGCTTGACTACGGCTCGGTTCTTTTGGGATTCTCAGAGTTTTA
This sequence comes from Pseudopodoces humilis, assembly GCF_049639895.1. Lineage (NCBI taxonomy): Eukaryota > Metazoa > Chordata > Aves > Passeriformes > Paridae > Pseudopodoces > Pseudopodoces humilis. The sequence continues at coordinate 44,524,721 of NC_142203.1, read as the reverse complement.
CCAGCAGGCACTTAGAGTAACTGAAGACTGTCAGAAACTAATAGCTGTCTTCTAACAAAGTTTGGCAATTCAAATAATGAGGGATAACAGAAACAGCAAAATCTGTCAGGTACAGTAGTAAAATGGGTACTCTTAAAGTGTTGAGATTTTTAAGAATGTTGTTTCTGTGTTTCTTCTCCTTAGGCGTTCACATGGATCAGCCATGCTGCCGAGCTCTGTATGACTTTGAACCAGAGAATGAAGGGGAGCTGGGATTTAAAGAGGGTGATATCATCACCCTCACTAACCAGATTGATGAAAACTGGTATGAGGGGATGCTTCATGGCCAGTCAGGTTTCTTCCCCATCAATTACGTTGATATTCTGGTTCCATTACCCAATTAGGAATGCTGATCCACCACCTCTGACACAGATAGCCGTGTCAGTACCACTGCTTTCAGAATGCTGCTTCTTACACCTTACAAGTGCAAACTGCAGTGGTTAGAGTTACCGATTCCTAATGAGCATCTTTGGTTTACGTGTTGTCATACTATGTGGTGGTGATGCGTTGTATCTTCTGAGCCAGCACAGCGTGGGTTAGTTTATTGACTGTGCTGGCCTGGTAGTAACCAGAGCCATTAGCGAGATGAAATGGGGAAGATGATGGCAAGCAAAGCAGGAAATTCATAGTGGAGTAGCAGGAAGTGAAGGTGGTGTTGGGAAGATAATGCCTATCACCACCGTATAACTTTTTCAGTCTTAGTTCTCTATAAAAAGAGGGAAAAGTTCTTGCCATTCCATCTTTCCCTTTCTAATGATACAGTTCACACAGGTCTAACATTGACTAACCAGAATTGTATCTTCCAACCAAACTGGCTGGCTGTTCTCACAGAGAGAGTGTAAGTGTAGATCCCCTGGTTTCTCAGAAAGTGAACCACTGTACTGTGTGTCCTGCTGCTCTCTGCTAAGTTTTATATTTTAATTATTGTTAAAAGGCCTATTTCCCTCCAGAGGTAAACTGTAAGCTATCAAATGGGGATTCCTGTAGTAGAAATGTTGGACCACAAACCACCTGAATTTGCCCTTCAGGAACTTTTAGCATGCTCACCAAAATGCCAGTAAATGGGCAAGATGGGGAATAAAACTGGCATTTATTTAATGTTTCTTGTCAAGTCTTGGCACAAAACCTTGCTGCTTAAGCACCAGATATCCTTTGTAAACTCATTCACTGAGGAATACAGTAACCAACCAAACAGAACCCTCATTTAATTTGTTTCTGTCTGCCATGTGTTCTTTGAACATCATTTGTGCATACTCTTTCCTCAATGAGGACAAAATAAAACATGTTACTTTTTTGTTGAGCAACTGAAGACATGTGGCTGTATATACAAAAACATTTCCCATCTGTTTAGTTGGTTCTCCTGTGTTCCTCCTTCCTGCACTTGGTGTGTACAGTGCTGTGCCTAGCTTCTTGGCATTCTTTTGGTAACAGTTGCAGAAGTTCTGTTAGTTTAGTTATCCAGAGTTCTATTTATCTAAATTGTACAGACTCTATCAGAGGTTTAATGTGCTGCTTCGAATGTGCCACTTCAATACTGGATGATGTGAAATGAAGACAATTCCCTACTGCTTAATGTATAAACTATATCATGGAAAGTATTGTTATTTCAAATAAATGCTGAGAGAATAATTAGAATAATTTTGTGGGTTATTGCTTTGTTGCTTTAAAATCTCTTTTGATAACTTCAGCTAACAAGAATTTTATTTTAGAAAGCATATTCTTTATTTCCTGCGTGATTTTTTTTTTTTTTTTTCATTATCATTTTACTTCAGTCAAATAAATCCCATGCATATAATGGCCTTATAAGCAGGATGAACTTAACACTGACCACATTAAATTAGTGTCTCAATGACTAGCATGCAGTCTTGTAGATACAGGTTATTTCTTACCAGAGTCCTGGTGTCCACAATGCTAATGAAGCTTAAATAATCTATAATTTATTTATGGTTTTAAGTAAAAACCAAAGATATTATCACAAGCAAAGCAGACTTGACTTGGAGAAAACTAATTTAAATAATTTCAAGTATTTTTGTGCAGTGAGAACAAAAAGACTCACTTTTCCTGTCCCACTTCCCAAGCTCAAATTCACTCCTGACTCTCCCCACCACCTGCTCATTGACAAGAGTACATGTTGGTGTACAGTGTGTCCATAAAAGCCCCTCTGCTGCTTCTCCCTCCTCATTTTTTCTGCCTTTTTCAGTGGTGAGTTGAGCACAGAACTACACATTGTGGGTATCTGCTGGTGTATCACAGACTGTCTCCACCTCATCATTCTTCAACCTTGGTGTTCTGTCTGCTAAGAATGTTTCTCACTCTTATTTTCCCCATCTTCTGCTCTCTGCTCTGTATTCACGTCCCAGTGCACATTGACAGAGACTGACAGAGTAGAAGTCTTTCAGAGATGGTACCTCATTCAAGGCTCAGTTCAAGGTAAGGCTGGATGGGCTTCTGGGCAAACTGCTGTAGCTGAAGGTGCTCATTGCAGGGGTCTTGGACTAGGCGACATTTTACAGTCCCTTCCAACCCAAACTATTAAAAAAATATAGATACACATACAATTCCTGTAACTTTTTATTACATTTCAGTCACAAATCCTATGGCTGGCCTCTAAGGAAGTTTCTATCAGTGACTGGAAGAAACCTACTTCAAGCTCAATGGGACCCGAAACTTTTAGAGATGCATTAATGGTGCCATACTACAGTTGCTGTTAGTTAGTATTACTATAAACAGTTACAGTACTATTAACTATGTTCATTATCAAGGCCTAGCAGTCACAGGTACTGCACTGGCACACCTCTGTTTTGTCAGCTTTTTATTCTGTAGCATTTGTGGAGAGCATGCAACCACAGGGCAGCAACCTCAGAGATAAATTTACATGATTTAGAGCAAAAGGGTGATTGGCATGCAGTGCTGCCCCACCATGCTGAAGGGCCCTGTTTTTTAATGGTAGTGGTTTTCAACAAATGGGACCAGAAGGATTGTACAGAATAGTCATCATGATGACATAGGCCTGGTCTGGACATGTTGCAAAATTCTTAGCACTTCTTTCTTGCTCTGTTCTATGTCTCCTTAGGTAATACCTAAAGAATGCTTTATTCCTGAGGTGGTAAGGTGAAAATCTGACTTGGCTAAGAGAGGAAGTACCAGGACTGATAAAAGTTTGCATCTAATCCTTCACTAAGATAAAGAGGGTGATCAAAAAAAAAAAGCAGGAGAGTGTTTGCTTTTGCACATCAGGTAGTTCAAAGCTTTGCCTATGAAGCTCCGTGACTCTTTAATTCTAGAATCACATAAGATAAGTTGTTGATGGATATAATCTTTTTTTCTCTGGGAGAATTACAGCTTCTGTCATCCTGCTTCCTAAGGTGCATGTTTCCAGAATTATTATAAAAATATGACATGGGTTCCTGGTTACCAAGCTTGGCTGCAGAACTGCTCCTCACAGAAGAAGTTAGGAAGTCTGCCAGCACTGAGCTATCAACTGCCAAATATAGCTAAATGTTTTACGTTTGATGTTGGTTTCTTTTTTTCTGTTGAAATGTAAGGTTCTTAGCCTGCTTTATTTATTGCAGAGTGAATCTATGTGAAAAACACAGCAAAATACCCCAACAGTTCCCTGAACAGTTCTCCATCTAAATAAAGTGATTGAAAATGTGGTTTTTTTCTTCTTTTAAAATAGCCTCTTCCCTGCAGAAAGAAAGAAGTTGGTAGTCACATACAGAATTTTGTATTCGAATCTGGCTTACAGACAGTTCTCCCTTTGAAGATAGTCATGCTGCTTTTCCCACATGAACTGCTTTGAAAAGACTTGAAAACTGCTATGCTTGAAAACTTCTTTTCTGGTTTCACACTTCTGGGTCTTGCAAATCTTTATGGCCACTTGTACACTGAGTAATACTTCTGCTTCAGAATGTATCCTAAGCTTCTCATATCTCATGAAGGCAAGGATTCAGGTGCATGTAGGTCAGTGGAAATGGGTCTTCTTACCAGCACAGGAGTAGGCTGGCTTTGCAAATGATGTAATGAATCTGGGCATATACTTGGGTAACACTTTAAAAGCAAGTACATTCTATAGATATGTTTAATTTTCTGTAAAGCACAGTCAGTTGGCTTAGACTTAAGCTCAGAATGTCTAAAATGTTCTGTAATTATTATTTTATCTGGTAGTTCAGCCACAGACTTGGTGAAATTTTCAGAAGGCTGTGCTGTCTTTCCTTGCCATTTGATCTAACATATTGCAGAAGATGAGAACAGATTTGTCATACATATTCTTGCTGTGCACTGTAATGTACAGAAAATTTCTAAGCTGTTTATCTTTGTTAGTATTTTCTTGGAGATGCAGCACAGTGGAGCAGTCACAGAAAGAGCAGCTTCTGCTATGCCTTCCTAGAGCTGCTGGCTCTTGCAAGCTCTCTTAGCTCTGGGACACACACAGAAAACATCTCCCTTTCAGGTGTCACTAGGGCAAACAGTGGACAAGCTGAAGTCTGTGTAGTTAGAGCCGTGTCCTGGCACACAACTCATTTGGTGGGGTAGTGGTAGCCAGCCCCATACTTCTTGTTCTCCCTGGCACAGTGCTTAGGCCTTGTGTCTTTCACTTTCTCCACACCTTTTATAATACATGGAATTGAAAAGAAGCACTAACAATGCAGGGAAAGATAAAGAGGCTCAAGCTCTCCTGTCTTCTCTCCTCATCTGTGAATGGAGAGGCTCCAGGAGAGCCGAGGCCTCTCTCTGACAAGATCTGTTTTCCCAGCACCTGCAGGTACAACTGGTACTTCTTTGGGTCACTGTCTGAAACTGGAGGATTCAGCAATTTATCCAACCACCATCAGCAGTTCTTATCTAAGGACTTTCCTGTCCCTCAACAGGGACTGATTTGTGGCATATCCTGTGCTCAGAGGCTTCAAATGGGCAGCAAAATCCTTCAGTAGGCACTAGCTGAAATGTACATCACCAAGACAGCTGTTTTACTAGCATTTCTAATGATCCCCATAGTCACTCTGTCTCCTCCCAGACCAGAGGTTTACAAGGTCATGCAAGAGGTTTACTAAGGACATAACGACTGATGCAGAGAGAGAGAAAGCATGGCTTCAAGTAGGGACCCTGTGTCAGGGTGTTGTGGGGCTGCACATCCCTGGACTATGGGTATAGTGCCCTGGACTTGGCACCCCACAGCTATTTCCCATTTCACCTCCCCACTGCAGTTAGCTCTAACACTGCCCTCCAAGGGCTGCAAAAGTGGCCTCCTATAGCTCCCTGTTAGCTGTGCTGTGCTTCTATACCACAGACCATCTGCTTAGGTATTTAACTTTCTTGAACTTCATGTAGCCCATTTCTCTAACCTGTCCAGGTCCCTCCAGATGCCAGAACAACCCTGTGTATCAGCCATTCGTCCCTGTTTTGTATCATCTGCAAAATTACGAAGAGTGCCTAATCTTCCAAACTAATAATAATGAAATCACAGTGTCATAGAATTGTTTGGGTTTCAGGGAAGCTTTGGAGATTGTCTGGCTCCAAGCCCCCAACCTGCCATGGGCATGAATGCTTTCCAGTAGATCAAGTTGCTGAGAGCCCTGTCCAACCCAAGTTTGAACATTTTCAGTGATGAGGAAAATACTCTGGGCAATCTGCCCCAGTGTCTCACCATCCTCCTTGTAAAACAATTACTTTCTTATGTCCAATTTGAATTCTCCTGTTTCAGTTTAAACCACTTGCCCCTTGTCTTGTCTCTACAGGCCCTTTTAAATAGTCTCCATCTTTCTTATAAGCCTCTTTTATATGTTGAAAGGCTGAAGTAAGATTTCCCTAGAGCCTTCTCTTCTCCAAGCTGAGCAACCCAAAGCCTCTCAGCCCTTCCTCATAGAAGACATGCTCCAGTCCTCTGGTTGTGTTCATGACCCTCTTCCAGCCATACTTTAATGATGACCAAGTTGATCAATGCTGGACCCATTACCAGTGGTCACTGGTGTGCACCATTCATGTCTGATCACTGTGCCACTGAACACAGCTGTCTGCGTCCAGCCATTCAGTCAGTGCTCCATCTGCCTCTCTGTCCCCTGGTCTGACACAGTTTATTGGTTTGACTTTTATGACGTAAAACCTCAGAGAATGTTATATCACAGGACACTGATAAATGGTATCTATTTCTGGAGCACTTGTCTGTATATAGAGCAGACCATGGAATCCTAAAACAGTTTGATGCTTAAATGATGGCAAGATTCTTATATATTGAATACAGTAAGCATGTCATCTATTTTCATGTCAGTTGATGAAATAAATTTTCATAGAACCAAGGAAAAATTTAGACTTGTAGAGTCTAATTCAACCTCCTTCTCAGAGGAGGTATGATTAGATAATGCTGCTCAGTGCCATCTTGGGTTAAGCTTTGAACATATATAAGCTGGAGGTGCAGTTTTTCCAATTTCTAATTTTTTTTTAGTTTTTTTTTTAAGAGAGGTAGAACATCCTTTGTTTCTGCTGGAAATAGTAAAATCACAGCACTGTAAAATTTATCTGGGTATATGCTATGCATTATGACTCTGTGTAGCTGTTACAGCTATAATGGATGACTGTCTGAAGTATTTAAGGGGTACTGAGGTATCTAATGATAGATATACAACTTGCATAATTGCACCAAGTTGACTGCATAGAGAAGAATTCCACAAATACCTTGGCAAAGTTTCAAACATTTAGCATTCATTTGAACTGCCTGTATTTAAAGTTTGGTTTCTTGAAGTGCCCACTGAGTTTTTAGTTAGCCCAGTTTTTTCTTTGTAAAGTTCCTCAAGTATTTGTATTTTTTATTCAGAAGCAGTGAGCACTTGGCCATCTGTGATCCTTTGCAATTGATAAGCTAGATAATCCTCTGCCAGTTCTGCAAGTAGAACACAGTTTACTATGCAGTTACATTTTCTTGACTTAAGTTGAGATCTGTTGGGTGATTTGATCTTCAATACATCTAAAACGTTGAGCAAAATTCAGAGCACTTAATCTAACTGGGCAGCCCCAGTCAACCATTTCATATCCTCACCTGCCTAGATCTTCTACGGATCACATTAGGAAGAACCCAGAGGATTCTGGATAGGAATGTAAGAGGTATCATATGCCTGAAGATTCAGCCCATGTGTGGGTTTGCACGATGAACAAGGCCTTCTTAGCTTTAGAAGAGGAAGAAAGGAAGTTCAAACTGCTAGTAGGACGTTTCACTAGAACCATCCTCTCTTATTGCTAATACTAGAAATGAATATTTCCTAAATTATAAGGGAACATCAGAATAAGAAAAGGAGAATTTTTTTTTTCTTTTCTGTTCTTCTAGATAAGGGATGTGTATTACTGGACTTTCTCTGATTTTAGCATGGAAGTGAAACATGATCAGAGGTGCTCCTAAAACAAATGCTGCACAAAGATAAGAATAGTCATATATGGAAAACCTTGCAAGCATAATTTAATTCTTCAGCTTGAGAAAAAAGGTAGCCTCTCACAGCCCTTTTACATTAGGCTGCAATGGCTTGTAAGCTGCTCCAGTTACTCTAATGCAAACTTGAGCCATGAGGAAAAGATACAGTATGATGATAGACAGTGCCACACATCAGTGGTGATGTCTAGAGGAAGCTGCAGATGCATCAGCTTCATCAATCCTACTCTGGTCTTCTGATCGAATGTTGTACCCAGCTCCTCTGTGGAGGAAGGGAAGAGTGGTAACAAGGCAGCAGATTATTTTCTGCCACTCCTCTAAGAAGGTGCTTTAAAGCATCATCTTCCAGGAGCAGAACAAACTACAGATATAAAGTAAATAGTAGGCAGCTGGTGTAGGCAGAAGGTTTATACCATCATTTTAATACTTCTGATCAAGAGAATAAAAACCCTGTTTTTTTATGTACTTATTTTCCAATACAACAGAGCAGAACTGATACCTCGGCTATGAGTAAATCTGAGGTAGCTGTTAAAAATTAGTAAGCGCCCATAGGCAGGACATTAAACATTTCACCACATCCTCAGAATTCCTTCTCCCAGAAACTGCTCCTTGCTTTCACTTTGGACCATCATGAAGTTACTGTTTGCTTTGGCCTGTAAGTTTAGCAGCATCTCATGGCGTTCCCAAAATCAGAAGGTTACATGCTACCTGATCAGTTTTAGTTCTAGGGTAGAACTCAGCATAGATTTGATTTCCCATGCTTACAGAGAATTGTTGCCTGGTTAATGCATTTACTTTTAATTCTCCAGCTGTACAATAGGGATAATAATAATATCATATTTCACTGAGTGGTTGCAGACAGATATGAATGTGCATAAAGCTCTCACAGTTTACACTGAGAAAAATATTTGTTGTTTTCTGCATAAAACTATGGTGTTAATCCAGCCAAAATGAAATTTCTGCTTTTATTCAAGGGCAGACTTTTTGCTTTTGACAGTTTAAGAATATTTACAAAGCATTAATACTCTAAAACTTCAGCAGAGAGTGAAAACAGAATTAAGCTGAAAGTGTGTTCCACTGAATACTGGGATGCTGTTTGGAAACAAAGAAGGAGTATTAATGCATTGCAATTTCATAGTTATGTGGAGGTCAAAACATTAACACTTCACTAGACTGTGAAGTTAAATGGTGATATGTGAGGTGCTCTCCACACCTTTATGTCAGAGGGCCTGTCAAGTAATACTGCAACAAGCATCAGTTCTTCTATTTCTATTCTGATTCTCAGCTTGCAAAAGTAATAAATAATGCCCAGCTTACACATTTTTCATTTATGTATGTCTAAAGGAACTTCATGGAATTCCAAAATTCCCTGTAACCCAAGAAGATCTATCTCTCCCTGCTTCCCTGCAATACTGAAGTATGAAGAGTGGTATCAAGAAACAAGCCTGCTTATCTGGCTTTTATGCACACTTTGAGAGATACTAATACTTATACTAAACCACAGATATCACTTGATATCTGAGGCATCTGTTTTGCTTGATGTTTGTCTCCCTTTTGATGGTGTGCAACTGTCAATCTATTTCTAAGCCTAAACAGGTCAGTAGCCCATTTTTGTCACAGCTCCTGTGGGGAATTAGAGCAGGGAAAGATCGTGCAGATGCTGGAATTTCACAGTCCTTGCTGAACTTGTATGGTCCCATGAGATGTAGAAAAGTTAACATAATTTACTCGCTTGGTTTCTATTTTCATACCCTGGAAAGTATTTTGTCAATTGATAATGCACAACTTGCAGCCTTGTTGATGCATTATGATTGTGGCTCATTCTGACATGCACTCAGCAGCCCCTGGAGAAGCCAGTCTGTTTCTACAAGCTGCATACAGCCTATGATACCTTTACCTTTTCAAGACGTGGGAGGGATGTAAATCTGCTTTTTGACGAGTGCAAGATGTTTGAAAATAAACGCAGCAGTAGATCTTTCAGATTTTGGACCACAGTGCGACACAAATGCCTCATTTTTGTTACTGTTTGGTGCTACTACTGTGAGCCAGTAGAGGGCACCCTGACATTTCATTTTAGTGTAACTAACTTTTAAATAGATATGCTTCCTAAAATTTGAAGTTTTAAAGGATACTGTTAACAGACGTAGAGACTTCTACAGATAATGGCTATTGTACAGACACAATTCTGAAAGCCTGCTTTTCAAGATCATCAAAACCTGAATATTAGAATTTAAAATTCCCCGAACAACACAAAAGCCCAAGCTGTAGAAATTGCTGACATTCACCCTACTTATTTTCAACTGTCACATTTTCATAATGTAGAAGATTTTTTTTTCCATATTGACCTTCAGAATTGGTTAATAAAACACACCTAAGAGTTGAAAATTCCAGTAAAACAGTTGAATAGCATCCATACTATCTATCCTGTAAAAATTTATTTTTAGCTGTCAGCTTGCTACAGATCATTACAGCACATTTTTTTTAATTTCAGTCAGGCACACACACACTTAAACTAAGATTTTTTTTCTCCCCTCTTCCCCATATAATAATAGAATTGTGAACACTCACCTTCAAAAAGGAAAAATCTGAATAACTTCTGAAATTGTTCATTCAAGAAAAAACTATTCATCCCAAAATCCATCTGTCAGCCTTTAGCCAGAAGGAGAGCTGCTTAATTTAGGCCGAACTTGTGTTGGGCCAGGCCGGGAATGTTGATCTGATCCAGGAAGCCACAACATTCCCAGAGAGAGAGGTCCCACAAGAGACTGCCTTTAGAGTCTCTGGCAACCCCTGGCCAGCGGGTAACCTCAGCAAGGGGCAGCCTGTGGCTGCAGGTGATTTCAGCTCAGTGATTTCAGCTCTGCTTGCGAGGTAAATCCCAGGCCAACTCAGAGACAGGAGCATCGTGTGGCGATTCCACAGAGACAGCCTTTATTGTCCAGCAGCTCTGTGAAGGGTAGCCAGGGATGGCAGCTCCCTGCTGAACTGGGCAGAAGCTGGCCTTTTCATGGGGGAAGGCCAGTGTTGCACCAGCAGAGAAAACCAATGGGTTACAGAGAATCAACATGGCCATCAAAGCATGGTGGGATAGCTCACCATGACAGGAGGATGGTCTTGTTCAAGAGCTATCTCTCCAGGAGAGAGCTGAGATAAGCTTATCACAGCTCCCTCAGGGAACATTCCTCCAAGGGAAAGCCTTGGCAGGCTCACCTGCCTCCACACAAACTGTCTCAAGGAATACATTAGAATGTCAGTATTTTGCCAGTTCATAGCACCTTTCATCTGAAGTTTTACTGACTATTTCATATATTAATTGAGGTTCCTCCTGGTAGCAGATTTTTTTTATTCTAAATAGTTTATATTTGACCCCTTGAGGAATAAGTGATTAAAGGCCTCTTTTTACAAAGTATCTTTTGAAATCATTGTATCAGTGTTCTCTGTGAGTATAGGGTAATTTCAAATTGTTTTGTTTTGTTTCTCTGAAAATGCATTAATAATAAGAGGAGGAGTGGGAATTAATACTGTCTAAGAATTTAAATTATTTGCAACTTGACTGCCAGAAGTAAGTGAGAGAATAAGGAACAATAAGTGCTTTTAGGAGTAAAGTTGCATTCTCCAGGGACATTCCACAAGTTACTTCTATTAGTAAACAGCAAAGCTAAAAATACTTTCTAAAAATGCTGAAATAAATACTCTTCGTGATAAATCTTAAAACCATCCACAGAACTAGATTGTAATCATATCAACTGTATGCCCATGTGTAGAAGGAGAGAGTGCATGCAGCAAGAGCATAATAAACTAAGGCACTGGAAATTTGGTATAAATGAGGCAAAGACTCAGGATGTCAAAGGTACAGGAGCAATGATGGCAAATCATAGCCATGTGTCCCTGCATGACTCCACCCAAGATGTCACCATACGTGCCAAGTATCATCATCAGTGCCAATGCTTTGTAAAATATATCTTTGTCCAGCATCACACAGAGACACATTTTCCTTAGGCTTTCACTATTCCTAGCTATCATTTTGACCATTTAGAATTAATTAAAAAGAAAACAAAGCAGTCTAACAAAAAGAAACTAGGTCTTTTTTTGTCCTTATTGGAACAGAAAAATTAGTGAAGAACATGAGAGTGGGGATAAGCTCCATGGATACAGGCTTCTGCTTCCCCCAGCACACCACTGTAGGAGGGAAGGCTTACAAGCTCTGCTCCAGGCACGACAGTGTCAGCACATTCCTTGCAAGTATCCTGAACGTGCAAAGTAGAAATGTTTTGTTGATGAGCCTTGGAAAATCCCTTCTAGCAAGCAATCTGCTGTCTTTATTCCTTGGTCCTTTCAAAGCCTCATTAGTGACAGCAATTGTATCAGCTAGTTCTTTGTTCCTAAAGACCAAAGGGAATTCCTTACAGTTAAACCCATCTGGATTACAAAACACAGGGTTTCCAAGGAATGTGTAGTCTCAATGCCAAATCATTTGGATATTCTGTGCTGTGATAGATTCTTAAAACTTCTGGGCAGTACAGATGGCAAAATATTTTGTGATGGCTGAAAGCAAATCCTTTTCATAGGATGTTTAAATTTTCATTATTTTCCAAATATTTGATATTTTTGTCTCAAAGGATTTTTTTATATAGTGCAGGATTATTGCAACCATTTCCCTAAGGTGTCTAAGCATAATAAACCACAGGTGACAGGCAAGCAAGCAAGCAAGAACTGAGTGGAATGAGCCATAGCATGGACCATGGATCAAAAAGTGCCAGGAGAACAACCCCTGAAGCAGCTGGAAAGGCCTAGTGTGATACCATTGTGTATCCATTTGAGACAGCCTGTGGCTATAAACATCCACAGCAGTAAGAGCTTGGGGAAGCTGGTATGTGGACATCTGGCACCAGGAAGAAACAGAACATCCAGAATTCAACTGTTAAAGCATTATTTGCCAAGCCCTCAGGCAGAGCCCATCATGGAGCCACTAGACCAATGTAACTTTTTTTTGCATCCTCAGCATTCTAGCATGAAACTCTGTGCATGTGCACATGTGTGCACAACACTTTACTTAACACAGTCTATCCTGCTGGTTTGGTCCACTTAATAACAAATTCAACTCATCTGTGTCATTTTATCTGGTGTTCTTTTCCCTCCATGAGATTATGTTATTATCAAAAATAGAAGTTACCTTGCTTCAAAATGTGTTCTCCCTTTTTGTGAGAGATTTTCTAACACTGAAATGTAAATTTTAATTTCTTACATGTAAATCATGTAAATGTCTCAGCACTAGAGAATTTTTCTTTTCTTTGTTAAACTCATACTTTTCAACCAAAATGGAGAGTGAAAATATTTAATGTTCCAAAATATTGTTTTTAAGTTTTCCACTGAAGCAAAATGACTGCTGTTTTTTTCTTGCTTATGCATTCTATATGCCATATTTTTCCTATGTTTCAGTAAAACAGACAAACAAACATCAAACAAAACCATGAAAAAAATAGTATTTCTAGCTTTAGAAAAAGTATTTAAAACTTTTACTCTCTTCAGATGTATTACTCTGAGTTGATATTCTAAGAAAAAGGCCGCTGGAGATGGTTTTTAACTGAATAAGTCATAACTTTTTCTAAGAAAAATAAGCTTTAGCAAACAATTTTCAATAGGCCCTTGAGTCTGTAAATAAAGATGTGATCTACAGCAAGAATTCCTAGACCCAGATTAAAATATACAGGGTCTTACAGAACCATAGAATCATAAAATATCTTGGGAAGAGACCTTAAATATAATCTGGTTCCAGCTCTCCTGCCATGGGCAGGGACACCTTTTACTAGATCAGGTTGCTCAGAGCCCCATGTAACCTAGCCTCGAGCACCCAAACTTCTCTGGGCAACCTGTCCCAAAGCTGTATTACCCTCTGAATAAAGAATTTCCTCCTGAAATTTAGTCTAAAAACCATCCCTCTCTCTGTTTAAATACATTGCCTGTTTCCTGTCACTCTCTGCCCCTATGAGATGTCCCTCTCCTGTTTTATAAGGCACTTTATGGTGCTGAAAGACCACAATGAAGTCTGCCTGGAGGCATTTTTCTCCACACTAAACAGTCTCAGCTCCCTCAGCCTGTCATTACAGGAGAGCTGCTCCAGCCTGCTGATCATCTCCATGGTCCTCCTCTGGACATGCTCCATCCATCCATCCATCCATCCATCCATCCATCCATCCATCCATCCATCCATCCATCCATCCATCCATCCATCCATTTCCTTGTCCACTGAATTATCCATCAATCAACTCTGTATTTGGAGATGAGGATATCATATGGGATCATACTGAAGGCCTAAAAAAAGTCTAGACAGCAAACATCTGTCCGTCATCCCTTGTTGACTGTTGCCATCATTCCATAATAGAAGGCCACCAAATTGGTCAGGCAGGATGTGCCCTAAGTAAAGGGTTATGCTGGCTGCCTCAGATTGCCTCCTTGTCTTTCTTGTGCCTTAGCACATCTTTTGGTAGGATCTGCTCCATGATCTTGCCAGGTTGGTGAGGCTCACCAGTCTGTAGTTCACTGTGCCCTCCTTTCTCCATTCTTTAAACATGGGAGCAATGTTTCTCTTTTTCCAGTCACCGGGAACTTCACTTGACTGCCATGGCTTTTCAACTGTGATAGAAAATGTCTTGGTTACAACATCAGCTAGCTCTCTCAGGACCCTGTTACATAAGATGGTGTCTATAAATGCTTTGATATGGAAAATTACTGTTCAACTTGCACCGTGTCTTTTTCACTCTATAGTTTTCCAGTCTACAGATTGAATCAACAGCCTCTTATTTTATATTTTGTTCATGTTTTATGTAGGGTAATTTATGTTTATGTAGAGGATTCACACCTACTTGTTAAGAAGCTTGCCCTGAAGAAGAAGATGTTGATAAAGAAATACCAATTTCTGAGTCGCTGTTATCAAGATTATTCCTTTTACTTACATTTTTTCCTGTTATCACATCTCTCTTGCGTATTCACTGTAAACCTTGAGAACTCATGTTCCAGAGACACCAAAAATAGTTACTACTTTTCATATCTTCTGGCTGTATATTGTATTATATATTATATTATATTATATTATATTATATTATATTATATTATATTATATTATATTATATTATATTATATTATATTATATTATATTATATTATATTATATTATATTATATTATATTATATTATAGTGTAGTATATTATATTATGTTATGTTATGTTATATTATATTATATTATATTACATTACATTACATTACATTACATTATATTATATTATATTATATTACATTACATTACATTATATTATAGCTGAATAGCATCAGCAATTCATTTCCATTTGGCCTCTGTCCTTATCTGCCTAACATTCTGTAAAATTTTATGTAACTTTTCTATTTTTGTTGTGGATGCTCAGACAACAGGGATCTAGTTGAAAAACACTTCTAAAAAATTCCCCAGATTTTTAACTTCTGCCTGCGTTTAGTGGTGCACTGCCTCAGGATGTGTGCATCTGGTCTCTCTTTCAACTATTTTCTATGACTGGACAAGTGGTTACTTATTTCTACAGGATTCAGAACAGAAAGAGGAAAAAAATTCTCCTTTTTTTTTTTTTAACAAATAAACATGATGTTGTTCAACAGCAATTTTGCATATCAATACTTATCAGCTGTAGATATAATCCTATTTGATACCCATTAGATCTTCAGCTTGTCCAGAACAGGTTTTTCCATATATTTTTTATAATATTATATTTTTCAGATCTGCTTTAAAAAGTCTTTTATGCTAAGGTCTGTAATGACAATCTAGAGTGTAAGGACAGCCTTTAGATGCTGCTGCTGCTCAAGTGCATAGAGAAAACAAGTAACTAAGTGTTTTGCATGAGCAGTGTTCCCAAACAGCCAATCCTGTGCAGTTGGTATCCTATAAGTAGCCAGTCGTTATTGTCTTCTGGTAACACATATGGGAGAAAATTCACATTCCCAAACAAATGGAAGAATCCTAAACCCCTTCACACAAAATATATTTCCAAAGTGTTGATTAACCAGTCAAAATATTTTGCACAAGCTTCTGTGTGAATATGCTTAATAAATTTCTGATGTCTTAAAAAAAGAAAAAAAAAAGAAAAAGTCTAGATTTTATGACCAGCTTCTCTTATGTTACAGCTGCAAAAATACAGAAATTCTTAGTAGTTCTCTGCAGGTGATCTTACATTTAGAGGAATTTATATGAGAAATATGTTAATTTTAAGAAAGGATCAAAACTCAGTTCCTGGTATATGCTTAGGCTATGAGAATGGTCTGAAGATTTGTGAAATTTTTCATCCCCTATCTTTTTTTTACTCTCTATGTTATTTTTCACCTCTCCAGTCTGTTGGTTCATTGATAGAGCTGAGGAGTTTTCCCCACTCAGAACTGTTTTTTATACTGAGCTGCTGTTAAAGGATGATAAACAGAGATCATAAAAACAGGGTCATGTGCATGAGTTTATACTGTTAAGCTGCTTCCAGCAATTCAAAATAAATCTGCACTTCCATACGAACAACAATGCATCTAACTTTCTGAAGTATGTAAATAGAGTAGTAATCAGCAGATGCAAAAATGAAGAGGTTTTTGTGAAACTGATGCCAGTACACTACATATACCTCTTATATCAATATCAACACCTACAAAGAAATAAAAAATATAAATGTGGGAAGATAGTTGTTAATTACTTGAAGGTGAGGGAAACACCCTGGTAAAACTCAATTCTTGTTTAGCTTACTAAGAAATAAAAATAAATTAGTTTTATAGGAAAATATATTTTTTTCTATAAATGGAATATAAAGAGAATATATTTGGTCTACTAAAACTCATAAATACAATAAGGAAAGACAATGCATTCCTGGTCTGTAGGTAACTGGTCCCTTCCAAACTTCAGAGCATATAATAAACCACAGTGTATAGACGTAGTTACAAAGTAACAAATTAATTAATTTCCTGAGGCTTGAATAAATTTGTCTATATGTTTAATAGCTTTTACCAGAGAAATTGACAGGGAAGAATTGGAGGGTAGAAAAAGAAATGAACACACTATCGAAAAGGATGTAGATAACAGGAAAATAGAGCATCATGACAGTAATGACTTCCCCTTGATTAATTAAAAGCATTCTTGGTTTACCAGTAAGAATTTGTGTTTGAAATGCATGAAGAATGTTTTAAGTGATACATTATGCCAGGCTTTCTCTCTGTAGTCCTCTCTCCTTTCTTGAAAGGATGCTGAATGGGTCACTAACCCTTACTACAAACAAGTCAGACAGACCAACGGTGTAGCTTCAGTTCAAGGTTTTAATCTAAAAACCTAACATCTCTCTTATATGCTGTCAAAACCAGCTAAATATTATAATCTTCCATTATGGTAGCCAGGTGTTAGTGGTGGTGATACCCAGAAAAAGTGTGTGTGGTGGGTTGATGGATGCCAGGCACCCACCAAAGCTGTTCTATCACTCCCCTCCACAGCCAGACAGAGGAGAGAAAATATACCAAAAAGTTCCTGAGTTGAGATAAGGACAGAGAAAGATAATTCATCAGAGACTTTCAAGGACAAAACAGGCATGAATGAGGGATATTACTGAATTTATTACCAATAAAATCAGAGCAGGATAAAAAAGAAATAATATAAGACCGTAAGAAACACCTCCCCCCACATCCTAACCTCCTTCCCAGCTCTACCTCCTTCCCCCCAGCAGTGCATGGAGACAGGGAATGGGTGTTAGGGTCAGTTCATCACATGTTGTTTCTCCCACTGCTCGGGGAGAGGAGTCCTTCCCCTGCTCCAGCGTGGGGTCCCTTCCACAGGAGACAGTTTCCCATGAACTTCTCCAGAGTGAGTCCATGCCATGGCAGCAGTCCTCCACAAACTGCTGCAGGGTGGGTCACTCTTGCACGGGGTTCAGTCCTTCAAGGACAGGCTGCTCCAGCGTGGGTCCCCCGTGGGATCACAAGTCCCACCAGGAAATCTGCTCCGGTGTGGGCTCCTCTCTCCCCAGGTCTGCAGCTCCCTGCCTGGAGCCTGCTCCAGCACAGGCTTCCCACGGGCTCACAACCTCCTCTCAGGAATTCCCTTGCTCTGGATTGGGTCTCCTCTTCGGGTGGATCTCTGCATCCCTGTGATCCTCCATGGGCTGCAGCTGCTTCACCATGGTCTGCACCACGGGCTGCAGAGGAATCTGAGCTCCAGCACCTGCTGGAGCACCTCCTGTCCCTCCTTCTGCACTGACCTTGGTGTCTGCAGGGTTGTTCCTGCCACATATTCTCTCCCAGACTTCTCTGGCCACAAGTACGTCTGTGCAATTACTTTTTTTTCCTTCCTAAATACATTATTACAGAGGCATTACAACCATCTCTAAGTGGCCCAGCCTTGGCTAGCAGTGCATCCCTCTTGGAGCCAACAGGGATTGGCTCTGCGTGACATATAGGAAGCTTCTGGCAGCTTCTCACAGAACGCACCCCTGTAAATCCCCCCGCTACCAGAACCTGGCCATACAAACCCAATAAGATATGTTAAACAGAAACTCACAAAAATGTGGTAATATTTAATGCATTATTGTAAACTGCAATTCTGGGTGAAAAAAAAAATCAGAAAAAATACTGTTGTTTTTTAACTACATGGTTTCTTGGTATGATTTAGTATGACACAATTGCCTAAGACTGTCAGTTTTCACTGAATTTCTTCAAACAAGCAGAGAGCTTAGGGTAATGACTGAGATATTCTTAATGTTTAAACCACATTTTCTTTTATCTGTGGTTCACATTAGTTATGCAGCATTCATTATCTGAGGGAACTTTGTTGTGTTTGAAATAAATAAAAAAACCTAAAAATAAAGGCTATCTTTCACAAAAACAAATTTAAATATTTGAATTTCAGCTCTGATTTTTTTTTTTAATTTTAAACTAGTTCCTCCTTGCTTACACTTGGCCTTTTTTAGTGTTCTTCAAAGTGGAAGGTTCCCACTTGTGTAGTTTGAAAAGAGAATATAGTATAAAGACCTTTCCAACATATTCAGTCGCGTAAAGAATTTTATTTGCTATTACAGAGACAACCAGCATTTCACCTCCACAATCCCTGTATTGAAAATTTACCTTAGTTCATCCATTTTCTTTGATGACATATGTATGTACATACGTATGTTCATATGTATGTACATAGAAACCTATGAAGAACAAGGCGGTTCATATTAATGATAAGTATTTTAAAAGTTTTTAATGGCTGCTTTAGCCCTATGTACACCTGTAGAATGTTCTTCAACTGTGTTTGGGTACTTGCAACTGCATGCTAAAACAGCACAGTGAAAAAGAAGTGTTACCGCATTGAAAATCTCTGTCTAGCTGGCACAAAAGTACTTTTGCTTTCCATTTTCTGTTACAGAAAACATTCCTAATGTCGTGCATTACTAGCACACCTCTGGAATCCCTGCATGTTTTCATTTTACAAGAGAAGCTGCATTGTCCTTTCTTTTTTTATATAACTACAGAACAAGATAAATTCATTTTGCACAAAGTACCATAAAAATAGTTGAGTAACCTTTGAAATATGTCAAACAGCTCCTTCAGATAGCATGAGTGAAGTATATCATGTAAGTCTCTTACAGGCATTTAGCTAGAGGTACAGAAGACAAGCTGATAGATGACAATGACAAATTGTCTGTGACAAATATCTGTAGGTTTTTTTTCATGTACAACTAGGAAGGCTTTGTCTTACTTTTGGCTCTTCAACAGTTTTGAGCAATTTCCACCAGGCCAAGATAGATACCTGCAAGTACATTTAATGCACTGAGAAAGGGTAGCATAGCATCCAGGAAAACTGAGAAGAATCTTGATGATAAAGAGGGAAATGCTGTTTGCATTTGGATGTGTTCAATATGTTGCTTCATTTTTTCATTTTTTCTCAGAAAGGACCTTTTAATGGATTTTTGTTTACCTCATCCTTAATAGCTTGAACTCAATGCATCCTAAAGTGATTTGTGGAAAGGTAAATTTGGCTCATAAAGTTTGAAGGTAGAGAGACACCAACAGAGAGGAGGAAAATAATGCCAAGAGTTTTTGCCTGTTTCAATGGCTGCACTGAATTTTCTGCTAGAGCCTATATCACAGTATCTGTTGGTCTAATTATTCAAACTTTATTGTCTATTTCTTTGAAAGATTTTTAAGTTTTCCCATGCATCTTAAAATCGGAATTCATATTTAACTGCATGGATAATAAAAAGTAAAAATCCACATTTTGGCCCATCACCAGCTGATGTCCAAATTTTCATCTACCAGTACTCACAAGTCCTTCTTGGTAGGGCCGTTCTTTCCCTGTATTGATACTGAGGATTACTGTGACAAGCTGCAGCATCTTGCCCTTGCCCTTATTAAACCCCATGAGATTCCCACTCCTTCAGCTTGTCCAGGTCCCTCTGGATGACATCCTGTCCCTCAGATATGTCAACTGTGCCACTGAGCTTGGTCTTGTGTGCAAACTTTCTGATGGTGCATTCAATCCTGTTGTTTAAGCCATTGAAAAAAAAATAAAATTAAACAGTACTGGACCCAAAACAGAAGTCTAAGGGACAACACTTGTCACTGATCTCCATTTGGACGTTGAGCTCTTGACCACTGCTCTCTGGATGCAATCATCCAGGAAATTTCTTACATACCTAACAGTCCATCCATCAGAAACTTTTCTCTTCAATTTAGAAAGAAGGATGTTGTAGGGGACCATGTCAGTGGCCTGCTTACAAAAGTCCAGATAGGTGACATTTGCAGCCCTTCCCTTGTTCATGGATGGCATTACTCCACCGCAGAAAGCAATATCTCTCCATGCTGGAGAGATGTGCCCTAGATGAAGTGGTGCTGGCTGTCTTGAAATCCTTCACTGTCCTCATGTATAAATTGCATTTGGGGGCCAGTAGCTAGCAGGGTACCTGAAGGGTCAGTACTTGGTCTAGTCCTGTTTACACCTTCAAAAATAAGCTGGATCATGGAGCAGAGTGTGCCTTCTGCAAAGGTACACAAAGCTGGGAAGAATGGCAGATACACCAGATGGTCATGTTGTCCAGGCACATGGATTTTGTCTGGCTGGAGAAATGGACTGATGGTGTAGTAAATAGAGACCCTTTTGTTCGCCTAAACATGTAAGATACGATGCTTTGCAAAACTATGCTTTGTGAAATAGGGATGAAGTTGAAGGCTGCTGCTGACGTTTGTATAATTATAAAAACAGCCTTGCAAGCTCTCTTGAATTCCAGAAAGTTAAGCCACTCAGATAAGCCTTAAAAGGAGAACAGTGAGGAAAGGTCAAAAGAGGAAGACTCCTGATATTCATCCTGCAACCACCAGAAAGCAGAAAACGACCACCAGTGACCGGAGGCACATGCGCAGAGACACCCGAGAAAGGACACGTAACCCGGAAGTCGGACCACTTAAAAGGGAAGACACGGAAATCGGAAGCGCGGCAGCTGATGGAGCAGAGACTCCCCTGCCGCCCAGCGCTGATTTTTGCTTATTGCTTGCTTGCTGTAATTAATAAAATTTTTTTACCACATCACTCTCTTGAGTTCGTTCATAACAGATGGGAGCTTCATAAATTTCAACAATGAGAAATGCACAGTCCTATACCTGGGCAGTAGCAGTCCAGTGGTGTCATCACAGTAAAGAATATAAATGGGATCCTGGGCTGCATTAGGCTGAAGATTGCCAACAGATAGGAGGTAATCCTTCTCTAGTCAGCACTAGTCAGCACTAGTGAGGCCACATCTGAAGTCCCATGTCCAGTTCTGGGTTCCTCAGTATAAGAGAGACATGGATGTACTGGGGAGAGTTCAGTAATGGCCATCAGCAATGGAACTCTTGGGCAGCACCCTACCAATGCCTCTCCCTCCCTGTGCGGTGAATTAGTTAGGACAACAATGTAACTGGCCTCCTGAACATGCCTATTTCCCTATCTGTCTATTAAATTCAAAGGCAAATGAGGAAAGAAACTGAAGATGAGCAAAAGAGACCAAGCTTTCACCACCAGTTTGCCTACTGGACTCAGAAATCACACTGGTTTTCAGGCCTCCTGTACTCAAGAGAGTATGGTGTTCCCAATGGAACTCCAGGTTTTAGACTTTGGAGTTTACATCAGTCAGAGATAAATGACTATTGGTCTATTCCCTTGAGAATATACTGCTATATAGAGCTCTGTATTTGCTATAAGATAAAGAGCAGAAGTAAGCAAATCTCCCTGTCACAAAGACAGGTTTCTGTGCATACAGCATTCGGCTGGAAGCTGGCTGTGTGTTGGGTTTCAAGGTGGAGGAATGGTGGCTCCCTTAAAGACAAGCAGAAGGCAGAAGTGGAGGGTTGTGCCTGTTTCCAGACTCAAGGTGCCATCTAAATGGAATGGGCCAGTGCTTTGGGGATTACAACCATCAAATGCTGCTAGGCTCTGATGGCTCTTTCCTGGGGTGTGATGGAGGGAGTACCTCCCATGCCAAAGGATTTTGACAAGGAACTTAGGGAAGGAAAGTGAGTGAAAATAGCATGGTCTCCTGTGCTGCTACCCTACTATATGTGCTGCAGGTCAGGAGAGAGAAGAAAGGCTCTTACCATGGAGAGCTCAAGTCAACTGTCGGCTGCCCCAGCAGCATCTAAGAGGAAAGACTCTTTACTTGAGTCTCATAGCTGCCAGGGCTTTCCAGAGCTAGTGACTCTAGGAAGGCAAGACAGCTGCTCTTGCAGCTTCTTTAGGTAACTGCCTAGGACTGGAAGGACAGGGAAATTTACCACCCATCTTCAGCAGTTATTCTTTGTGGGAATTTCCTGTTCCATAACAGCAGTCACTGACCTTTGGGATACATCCTTTATCTGCCACATCCATATCTGCATTGAGGTGCTGTAGCAGGTACCAGCTGTAATTCACATCACTGTCAGAATTATAAACTCTAATAAAATTAGGCATTCTAATGATCCCTACACAGTCTTCTCACAGTCATATCAAGATGGCAAGAGGTTGGCTGAGAGAATAGGGAATTTGGGCACAGAGAGGTTTTAGCTCCAGATGGAGACTTTCTCGAAGGGCCATGGGGCTCTGCACAGCCCTGGTTTCTAGTCATGCTTGTCATCCCACCATTCCACCTCCTTGCTGCAGTAAGCAGCCCGTGTTTTCATGCCTCAGCTGACACAGGGGTGGCAGCTGGGAGTGGGAGGAAGAGGGCCAGGCAGATCCCCTTGCAGGCAGACCACTGACAACATTGTCTGGGGAAGGAGGGTGGCATAAGTCCTGGAGTATCCCACAGATATTGTGGTATTCTGCAAAGACATGGAAAAGGCGGCGAGCTCCCTTGCAGCAGGATGGTGCTGGTTTTGCAGGACTGCTGGGGCCAGTCAGGCAGGCAGTTAGGCTGCAAACAAGGCAGCTGGAGAGCAGCCTGTCTTTGCTCTCATTTTCTGCAGCATGCATGCCCTTGCTGGCTGCTGCCCTGAGACTCTTGAGATCCTGACAGGCTTCTGTTGGCTCCTCTCCCTGCCCAGGTAGTCTCTTGTGATCTTGGAGAAACCTTTTTCCTCATCATCACTGTGAGAAGTGAGTCTTTCCAGCAAGCTTACATGCTCTCCCCCAGCTGTAGAAGAACTGGAGGAGACCAGGTCTGGCCTGATCTTCTCCAGGACATACCCAAGAGAAGAGTATCCGACAGAGCTTCTTATCTTCCTCTCAAATTTGATTTTATTTGCCCTGTGCACCTGTGCAAAATGTGTACTTCCTTCAATCCTCAATAGCACTTGCTAATCTAATATCAGTAATTGTGCTGGCAGGGGACAGAAGGCCGCAGGTCCCTGGCAGAAGCTGGGCCAGGCCATGGCTGCAACATCTTGCTGACACCAAGCCCTGTGCCCACCATCGGACTGCACCGAGCCAGGGCCTGCCGGGGCCCAGGAGTGGCTACAGGCCAGGCCAGGCCCAGTCCACCGCGCTCCCTCCCAGAGGCAGGGGACCAGCGCGGCCTGAAATCCGCCGGAAATCCATCACCGTGAGTGGGTCAGTGTCCACGACCATCTGCAGGCCTGGGCGAGATGTTAACCCCTTCACTGCACAGATGAGACCTGCAGACCTTGATCCTCTCAAGGAAGAGAAGAGGACAGAGTGATGACATGTAGAAAACAACACGAAGACACCAAGGTCAGTAAAGAAGGGGTCAGGTCCCAGATGGAAGGAGAATGACGAGATGCCCTAGTATTGAGGCTGAAAGTTCCTTTTGTAGGGCCTTTTGTAGGAGATGGACTATGATACACTGAAATAGCCCCTGTAATTCAGAAAGTATGGGGGATAGAGTGTTCAAACTGTGGATATGAGCAGAGGCATTCATGATGAAGCACAGTAGAGGCTGAGGGGTTGTGATCCCAGGAGGGGCTTGAACAGAGAGATAGATGAAGAGAACTTTTGCTTTTGAACAGCTCATCCTTAAAATAGTACCCCATAAGCTGACATGGCCTGTTACTTCAGCAGTGGGAAGGCTGTGAAAATGGGAGGGATTTCACAATTGCAGAACTTTTCCTGGGCAGCTGCTATTCGTGAAAATGAAAGGCCACAAGAAAATTGTTTCTTGTGGAGAAGTCTCCATGGCATGGCAAGAGAAAACTCCTCTCCCTACAAGAACTGATGAAAGACTATTGTACAAGTGGTAACTAATTTAGAATCCCAGGTCTTGTTTCTATATTGTCATTTGGAGAAGAAAAGAAGTCAGGCAGGGGGAGGGAAAGTGTTCTGAAGGTTTTTATTCTGATTCTTCTTATTCTTTTAGTTCTGTTAATAAAGTTTTTTACATACCTTTTATGTTTTGAGCCTGTTTTGCCATCCTCCTAATTCATATCTCACAGCAGGAAATGAGTAAATAATTCTAGTAGGTGCACTGCCAATTTTAGCCAGCTCTAAACCCACCACATTATTTGGTGCGTTGGCCAGGAAACTCAAATAGGTGAATCTAAATCACTACAGTAGTATTACCCAACCTGGTAAAAACTTGAAGTTTATGGGTAATTACCACAGCATTTATTTACCTTGATCTGAGTACCAGTCTGATATATAAAACTATTTTAGTGCCTATAAAAACACAGAAATTGTTAAAGTATGTGCCAGTTTATTAATTTGGATAACACACAATTCATTAGCACTATTATATTTATACTGATATAACTTAAATTGAATCCTAATGTAGTGTTGCAATTGGTTCAATAGGCATTGTAGCAGAACTGAAATCCTGTAGTAACAAAATTGGTGACCTCTTCTATCTTTATCAGCTTTAACAGGAAAAATTAAGTAGTGTCAGTGAAGTACTTGAAACACACTTAAAAACACTGGTGAAATAATCTCCCATAATCTCTCAACCAAAATCCTCTTTAATCTGCTTATTATATTTCATCTTCTGGTTAGGCACAAGAACAAATAAGTGAAGAAAAATGCTACATACTTCAGCCAACATAAACGAGGAAAATACTTCCTGTGTTTCTGTTCTGACCTGACAGAGTCTGAAAAGAGCCTGGATTACTTATTGTTTGCAGTCTGGCTTTGCTCTATTAATATGTGCTTTGAGTTTTCTGCTAGTTGCTATGGAGGGTAATTTCTTTACCAAGAAAAAAATACTTTCTTCTCCTCCCTCTTTCACTTCCTCCCTCCCTTGCGCCACTCAGTGAACACTTGAAAGATCGACTGTTGGGCTGCGTTATATTTCTCTGAAGCACTGCACTGAAAATCAATTAAATGTAGACTAAATGTGACCACTGACAGCAATTTTTATCTGGTGTCTGACTGATGAGACAAGTAATAGCCTCATGATTTAACCAACTTGGTTAAATGGGGTTTGGAGTATAGAAATAATTTTTCTTTAGATCAAATTGGAACAAAAAAATACAATTCTTTTCTTTCCCCTCAGTAATGTAAAACATGGTTTCCTGCTGAGGATCGTCTGGGAGGTTCACCGAAGTGGGGTTCCATCTAGGAAGCTAGGAGATTTGTGAGACCTTCTGTCCTTTCTGCTCACTTCCTATGTTTCTTTATACTTATGTATTTTCTTCATTTGGCTTTGACTTTTCTGTAGGTTATTTAGAAGTGTTGTGAGTTCTGTGGTGACACACAGAATAGAAATCCTATAGCTGAGCCTTTTTTACAGTATTTTTTTTTTCATTTCAACAACTGGACTGAAATGGATTTATTATTGTTTTACTGACTTGCTGCAACTATGGACTCTAGGGCTATACCTAAAAGTATAACTGAATCTTGAGTTACTAATCTTAAATTTCCAGTAAGACTGTTGATTAATTTTGATTGTTGTAATTGCTTTGGAACAGCCCTTTGGTTAGGTGTACATAGCAAAGTATCTTATTACCAGACCTGTGAGATTCGAGCTTTTTATTTGAGCTTTTTATTTTTTCTTTAATTTTATGAATTGAAGGATTTATTACTGCTGCTTGCTTAAAGGTTTCCTGTGATTCTTTCCTAACAGAATTTATTCCTTTTCAGAATTAAAGCTGCAGAAATGAGAGACATTCATTCCCTGACGGTCCTTCTCCTTTCTGTGTCTACCATGAAACAAGCTAGAAATATAGAGCAATTTAATGGCTAGTTACTAGGGAACTATCTGTTTTACCAACACCTTCAGTGGGCCAATATGAGGAAATCACTGCCAGTGTAGACATATATTCTCTTATTTTGATTATAATTAATGATGATCTGGATTTCACTTATCTAAAAAAAGTTTCAGTGCAATAAGCGTAAATGATATCCCATTTCCACTTTGGTGTGGATATAATCCAATCTCTTGAGCTCACTGACTGAAAACCTTTGGAAGATAAATAGCTGGTTCACTGCTCTTTTTTAAGTCTCAGGACTGTGATTACATTTACTCACCTTAGCTTACACCAAAATTTCAGTCTGTATAAGAAGTCTGTGTTCATACAGAACTCCCTAGCACTGGTTTTAAATATAATTCACAAATGTGTGATGAAGGATTTGTAAAGATGAAGGCAGTAGTGTGTTTAGGAACCAGTTTTGCATTGCTGATAAAAACTTGATCTTTCTAAAATTACTGATATTAGACACAAAGGAGTGAAACCAGAATCAAATTATGTTCATGGCTTTTTACAGGGCATTGTTTCATGTCTCTTTACCAGTGTAGTCAAAAGGCGAAGTTGAGTGTAAGAATTTTGTGCAATATCTCCAGTTTCATTTAAAAAGCTCTAATACTCGCACATGACTGGGTATATGAGAAATCTTTTAAGTATGTTCCTTGTCCTCATAGAAGCTTAAAACACCTAGAAGATTTCCAAATGTTTTTTAGAGGATTAAAAAAAAGAAAAAGGCAGGGGGGAACAGCTAAAAAGGAGCATTTCCATCAATAACTTGAATCTAATTATTTTTAAGAATGTTCTACTTTTGAATGGCAATTATACCTAATCTTCACGGAGTGCAGTCTGATACACACCTCTGAAAAATCACAAAATACAAGAAAATATTCTGTATGAAAATGAAATTCTACATCCCCAAATTATCCATTGAGAAAAAGAAATGGTATTTTAAATATGATTTTGTCATCAAGCTGCCCTTTCAACCTTTTGGGTGAAGCTCTCTATAAATAAACACAGGTGCTCTGGGTTTTTAACTGCAGCTGACTAGTCTTTGCAATGCATCTTTTCAATGAAGGTGTCATTCAACCCTCTGTAGAACAGTGGTGAAGGGTAGTTTCACTTATTTTCTGCTACTTCTGAAACACTGCTTATGAAAGACAGGTTCTGGATGAGGTGAGGCACATGTACCATTTGCTTGGTACCTAAGGAAAAAGGACAAGGGCCCATGCAGCCTTGAGGAATACGAGATAACAGAAGCATTTGACAGATCTCTGAATTTTGACAGATGGCTTTTTCTTGACAGAAAGAGGGAAACAGGGAATGGTCAAGTTGGACAGATTATTTTTGGAAGTGGCAGGCAAAAAAGAGGGAGACAAACATCAAATAGTAGAATAAGCAGGTGCTGAGCCTCTGTTTTGTGGCAAAAATGTAACCTTTTTTATTGGTCCTTTTCTTGGTCAGTTATTTAGGTCAACTCTTTCTATTGTGTGCATCTACAGGTACAACATTTATTATAGTGGGGCTCAGATTTTGTTCTGCAATAAGTATTCTCTGAAAAACTGCTCTCAGGTGCTTTTTGTCTCAGTATTTTCATCTCACATTATATATATGGAATACTTAAAATGTCTTTAAAGGCAGTGGCATTTGAAGGCCACAGCTCATCTTTCTGTGGTACAAAATTAATTGATGTGTGTGGCAAACAAGGAAACAAGGAAGTGTTTCTTACTCAGATTTTTATTCAAACAAAAAAAAACCCTCTTATCTTTCAAAAGAAAATATTCTGATGAATACCAGAGATCTTCAAGATTTCTATATTACCTAAAAGATGTTAAGAATTCTGAGTGATGTATGAGACTCCATGCAATGAAGAAGTGAGCAGCACAAAAGATGGTAGGTACTTTTTGCTTACAAAGCGATGCAATATCAAGATGCATACAAAACTGATAAAAGGCATTTTATTTCCTCTTGAATGTCCAGAGCTTCTTTATAATATAAAAGGTGGCACTTATGGACACGTAATGCATGTATATTTTGTGTGACTAGTAGTGAGTGCACAGTAAAAATTTTATCTAAGTGAATAAGCTCTAAATAAGAAAAATTAAAATTAGTTGATCTAGTTCCCTAATATGGTAAAGCATCTCTCAACATAGATTTCAAAATGTTTAGTTTTTACAAAGCTCAGTCATTTTACTTGCTCAGAAACATGCATGAATTGTAACTCAGCCAGAGCTTCAAACTAAGGCCCAAACCCAAACATCTTTAAAACTCGGATATGATCAGATCCAAAATTTTGGTTCAGCTCATTATAAGACAGCTGCATAATCTGGATTCTGATGCAGTAAACTTCCTCAGAGTTTGTAGTGTCCAGATGTTTGGTAGGGAGTGTTCCTTGTTTGGGTCATTCTAGCATTTGTTCTTTGTCTTTTCATTTTAATATATTCTTATATGTTTATATTCATCTTTTATCTGACATATCTGTTGAGACAGTAAGCTTTATACTGAGCTTGAAACACTGAAATGTCTTTAATCCTGGTTTGATTTTTTTTTTCTTGTGTAATAGAAACAGTGGATAAGCACTATATTGTAGAGACACTATCTTGCATGAATTTGTTGTGAGATCCTATGCTGGACACTGTCTTGGATTCAGTCTTGAAGTGAACCAGTGTATCATTTCCAGGGCTGTAAATCCTCAAGACCTTGCTACTGCCTTGTAAGACCAACTAAGCTAATCGCTGCTAATTTAAAACCATGTAGTAAAAGTATTTTAGAAGTTTTATCTCACTAACACAATGGTGTCATGCTCATACTCAGTTAATGATGTCATTTAGATTATAATATCCAAGATAAGTTGTTTTCAAATCCAGGACTGTATAGCTGGTGAAAACCACACTGTTTGTAATACACTAGTAGATCAAACATTTACATTTATTATTATGAAGTTTTTGTTCCTCCTTCTGGAATTGCTTTACTCCAACATGTCAACTTAACTCCCCCATTGTTACTGATTTTTTTGCTTTCCTTATATATGATAATTATTCCAATGAGTTGAAAAGTGACATTGTTTTGAATTATTTTGCCTTCTCTGAACTGTTCATGGAAATGAACCTGGAGGGGTAACACTTTTTGACTTAAACTAATGGTATTACTGAAGTAGGTACCTTAATCATATCAGCATACAATTCAAGAGACTTTGCTTTTCTTTCTGATTAAATTAAGCCCAGTGGCCAAAAATAAGGATGGACTTCTAGGTCCAATTTATCTAATTAAAAAACGAGTCACTCTCAATCCTTTGAGAGCAACTTGTACTAAAAATAGTGACTTGTTCTGGTATATTGTAGGCTGTGCAATGTGCAAACAAAACCTTTCTAAGAGGGGCTGTAGGCAAAAATAATTTGCTCTGTGACATCTAGACATAAAGAGAAAATTAATTGTGTCCCATAAACGTACTTCCATTCTGCAACAGTATACTGCAAGTGGTGACCAACTGCAGGCAAGGCTGGGAATACCTCTTAGCAGAGAGCTGGAACATGTGACACTTCTGCATGCTCTCCCTGCTAAAAGGCCCTGGGCTGTAAAATGGTTTGTTTTGGGGTGGGGAGGGCAGGGCCATTCTTTGCATGTCTCCTGTGCCCTACGATCAGTGTTCACTTGGAGTGTGCTATGTTCAGTCAGTATGACTTCATTAACAGGGGACAGTTTCAGTATGTGAAAGAAGGAGGAGCAGTGCCTTCTAAGTCACAGGGATGTTGACAAAGCTGAGCTGCACAGGAACAGCGTGCAGACAAATGTTTGGCACCAGAATTACACTTGGGCTCCAGCAGTTTAACTTCTCAAGTCCGGTTATGCTCTGCAGCCAAAATCACAATGCTTTGACTTCCCAATTTACAGAGACCTCTGTGCCTTTATATTAGGCTTCAATCTCTGCTCAGTTTAACCTACTTCATGGTATATTAAGAGGAACTACTTTCAGTACCCTGAAAAGGTGTAAATATTTACTTACAAGAACAGCATAAGATGTGCATTTTGCATAGAAAAAAAATGACATAATTATTGTATTGGGAGCTGAGCAGGACTTCCACCTTTTGCAGCTTGGGAAGCTCTGAAAGTATGTATACTGGCTAAACTCCTACTAATAGCAAGAATCTTAAAGGGAGGGCTCAGGGACTTTTTTGTATGCCACCTTTACTGGGAATACTGTTTTATTTCATAAGTAGCCTTATTGATCTCTGACGTAATTCTTGGATGGTAAATTGCTGTTTAAAACATGTAAGAAAAGAAAAGTTAGATCATAAAACAGAGTTACCTTTACAATCATGGGAAGTTAAAGCAAACGGTTTTATAGTGGGCCAAGGAATTGCTGACTTTTTTTAGATTTCTGCTCATCTGGTCCATCTCCACAAGCAGGGCTCACTCTCTGGCATTTAGTAACAGTGTCAGGGAGTGTACAGAGTGTACTTCCAGCACTAGAGAAGTAGGAGGGTCCTCATTTGCTTTCTTTATGGTTCCTCCTTAAAGAGTGCTTCTAGTGTATGTAGCAGTCTCCACTCACCTACATGCAGAGACAGAGGCATGTTGTAATTCTTCATGTACTTTTTCCTGGCAATCTGCTCAGTAAGAATTTTTGTATTCCTTCTAGCACATAAACAAGATCAAAGGTGACATTTTCCTTATTTCTTAAATTAACTTTTAACTCTTGTAATATTAGATGTTAAACACTTCACAGAACAATTAGATATGCATATTAGTGCTATGAAAAAAGGATCCTTCCTTTTCCTGACATACGTTAATTGCACAAAAGAAAGGATGGAGAATTGCTTTGTGTAGTACCATGGAGTAGAGCTGCAACTACTGGAGTCAGATGAAAATAAAGAGAAATCAGTATAGGCTGAGCAACCAGAAAAAGTTCTTAATGAGTTCACATCCCAAGAGGCATAGCGAAACTGTCATATGGAATGCTTAACATTTCATTTTTTAACGTTAGACTGCAAAATGCATTGAATGAAGGACTAATCCTGCTCTGGCAGAGGAAAGTATTTATAATGCAACTAATAATTTCAGGGCCAGATTCTCTGCTTGCATAAATAAGCCAAACTGCTGAAGTCTAAGGAGACCCACCCTTTCATGCCAACAAAGGATATAGTCTTCCTGGCTATACTGAATGTAACACAGGTTTGAAGCGGGATCATTAATCCCCATGAAGCAAGAGGCCTGGTAGAGTACTTGGCTTTTGTGGAGAATTCTGGGGTTTTGGTTTAGTTCTGTTTGGGTTCCCCCCACCTCCCCCTCCACCATGATGAAAGCCTGAATAAGAAAAAGCAAACTGTGGCATGCTTTCTTTAACCTCCAGTGTGTAGTGTTTGTTGACTCTCATAGAAGTATTTGTCACAGTTGTGTCTCATGAAGCTGTGTGATTTTTTTTCTTATCTGGTACTGCAAAAAGAATTGCATTGAACTAGATCTTTAATTTTTTAATGAGTATATTTCATGCAGATAAGGGCATCAACCCAAAGTACCATTAACTGCATGCACATTACTAAACAACCTTTGTTGCTTTGTTTTGTGGTTTTGTGGGTTTTTTTGGGTTTTGGTTTTGTGGAGGTTTTTTGTTGTTGTTTTTTAATTTGTGATCCTGATCCCTTAGTGCTTATACTTATAAGCAACTTATATACAGCTAAATCTCTCTTCCCTCTCTCTTCTCTCTGCTTCCACAAGCTTCATTCCAACAAATAATAGGCTCAGATGTGGTATTAAGATGTATCCTGGGAGATCATCTAATCTCTTACTTTCAGACTTCCAACTTTCACATGCCTAGCAGCAATTTGCAATTTATTTTTTTCTGCTAACTGCTTTTCAAGACCTGAGAGAATTATCAAGACTTACTAGCAATTCCAGTGGAGAACTTTTCGGCCCAGAATGAAAGTTGCTGTCATCGGATAAAAAAAATCTGATCAGATTTAGTTAGAAGTAAAACTAAGGATAGCATGAACCTACTGGACTGTGATTCCCATTTATTCATAATAGCCATAGGCACTTAGGACCCCATCAGAACACTGCTTGAAACCCCAGAGTGAAGGAACTAAGTGTGATTCTGTGTATTATGCAAGCAGAAGAAGCACACAATTTTTGCTAGCACATTAGCATGCCTTTACCACAAGACTTGGGATCAGAATGGGCTTGACTCCTCCTCCTGTTCCCCTTCAGACTGGGCAGGACCACTGCATTTAAGAAATTAAGAGATACCTTGCCACCAACATCAGCAGCAATATGCAGAAGTTCCCTGCAGACAGACTTGATGGGACCTGCCTATAGTAGCCTTGCAATGAGCAGGAATTAAAGGACACAGTGTTGCTGCTCAGGATTTTGGCATACCAACAAACCTTTTTCAGTGTGTATACCTCTTGAATGTTAGTGCAATGCTCTTCTTCAAATGTATTCTGGTCAATTTCAGAAATGGCCTCTATCACATTGTCAGAAGTAGTGTAGAATGTTGCTTTCCACTGCCAGAAGAAGGACTGATTAACAGGTCAAGGGTGGACAGACATTGTGACATCCTATTTCTATGTGTGCACTGATAGCAACACAAGATGTCAGTCCAGGTTCTCTCTATTTACTGTTGAACACCAAGCTTTTTTTCTTTCTCTAAAGAGCTAGCTGGAAAATGCCATTTCTTAGTCTGAAACATTTAAATTTGCATAGATACTTATGTGATAACTATGTAACTTCTTCAAACACCTCTTTAAAGAACAGGGCTTTACAAGATAAGTCTGCCTAGGGTAAATCTGGAGGTAGCCTCTGGGATTCTCAAATACACCATCTATTTTGTTCAGAGTGACTTTTACCCAGGCAAAAGAAACCTCTTCTGGACACTGAGATTCCTGTGATGTGCATACCTAGTAAAAACTTCCTCAGTTTCTGCTCTCACAAGCAGAGTTCTTTATCAAACACAACATCAAAAAAATTATTATTTTATTAGAGGGAACGAAATGGTTGTCCCTGAGACTTTAACATGAGAGCTGGACAAATTTGATAAAAGAATATTTACAGAGTAGTTCTGGCCAACAACAGTCAGATCACACATTATTCTCAGACATTATAGAGAGGCAGTGATTTGTGTTCTCCAAAAGACTTTTTACAAAATAGATATTCACAGAGATGTTAGGCCATGCCAGAATAAAATAGAAGGAGTTCTTCCAGCACATGTCCATGGTCAAAAGCTGAAGGCTTTTAAAATACTGTTAAGTACTCTTTGTCATAGACTCCCTTCTGCATCTTCTGAAGGGCTCTGGTTTCTATTGCTCACTTTACCTCATTTCTTATAATAGAGAATTGCACTGGCTGGATTTATAATACAGTCCATTATGAGACCCCTCAGTGTCCAAATTTATATTTTTACTGTTTGTTGCAGTTAGAATGCAGTTAGAATGCAAAAAGACTTGTTTCCAGACTGCGAATAGCCATTGGGTTTGGAGTCCGATGACACAAATTTCATAATATCCTTGTCTGGAAACACATAGATACTCCGTGAGCAGTTGCATCCAGTGTCCCAGATGACTCTTAAATGTCACGGAATCTGTGCCAGGATAAAGGCAGCAGTATTTCAGGGCATGTAAGACATTTTGAAATTGGAGGCTTGGGTATGTATTGATGAAGCACACTGTGAAAATGTTAGTGCTACACTTCAGGATCACACATCCTTTGGCAGTGTACACACCCTTTTTTGGTAAAATTCACCCAAGGACACATGGCAAACCAGAGAGGAAAAACCCTACAAGTGATCCAATTTTCTTACAATGGTAGTATTGGTTTGATTGGATGACTGTCTCTTTTTTATGCAGGGAACTTAAAAATTATTTTGAAATTCAGGATTTCAGGATTTTTCATTATATGTTCAGGACACATCTTCATTCTGCCTTTGATCTGCCTTTTTGTCATCATCTGTTTATCAGACTGGGTAGCCTGAAGCTTCCAACTTCTGTTGGAGGTGTAGTTTTAAATAATCTCTTGAAAGACTTCAACCCACTGACAAAAATGTCAAACCCCATAAACTTTACAGCCCTTCTTCAGAGCCTTCTTCAGTTCCAGGGAATACCCATAAGAGCTTCTTCATTGCTGTAGATGCAGAGGGTGTGGCAGCTTTCTGCTCAAGCCTGGCATACAAGAAATAGCAGCTTGCCTTTTACCTTAATGGGAAGCACAGGGAG
This sequence comes from Pseudopodoces humilis, assembly GCF_049639895.1. Classification (NCBI taxonomy): domain Eukaryota; kingdom Metazoa; phylum Chordata; class Aves; order Passeriformes; family Paridae; genus Pseudopodoces; species Pseudopodoces humilis. The sequence continues at coordinate 44,490,443 of NC_142203.1, read as the reverse complement.
AAAGATCCCATGAGGCTGGTAGAATTTTACTTCAAACATCCAAAAGCAGGCTGTCAGAGTGGCAAAAAATAACTCCAGGGGCTTCTGGAGGATAATTTTTGTTTGCTGGTGCAGAAGTAGAGGCTACCAAAAGCTTACTGATGCATTTTTCTGACAGTGTCTGATCTGTAATAAAACCAGAATTTTTTTCTGACACCAAAAATAACTTTCCTGGGGCCCAGCGGTGTGAATAGTTTGTCAGAAAGTTTTCTACATCTGACTTTTTTCAGAGTGACAGGTTTGGATCTGATGAAAACCTACCATTTTCAGGTAGTCCATCATTAATTATGTTGTGTAATACACATATCCGAAGCTGGCTCCTGACAGAGCATTCTGATTTTTTTCATGGTAACATTCAGTACAGATATGGATAAACACCCATTAAATTAAGAAGTAGTAGGCACTGTAGGAATGGATGGACATCTAAAAAAGTAGGATCCTGCTTTACCGTCACCATATTGTAGCAGATGACAGATTAGACTTCTTTGTTTTTGTTTTTGTTTTTTTGCCACAAGTGGCCAATGGAAAGTGTTGAATGTCTTTTTTTTTCCCTCTGTTTATAGTCATCTGGAGGGAGAAGTGTAACTGTGCTATATTTAAGAAACATAAACTGGCACATAGATTTGCAAGTAGAGGTCAGTGGAATGTGGGAGTTCTGTACAGCAATGAACTTTCACCTTTTCATTGTCCTTTTTCTCAGAACCTGCAATGGTTCATCACTGTATTAGTTATTCTTGCATGATCTACAGGCATCTCCAAACATTTTTACATCTTGTTTGCAATATTAACTGTTTATTTTGTGAATCAAAAACCCTCTTATTAGAATAGTGCCATGCCAAGAACTGTTGTTTTTTTTTTTTCCTTCAAAAATCATGTTGTTTCCTCCATAATAATGTGGAGTGTTGGAAGAGGGCACACATACTTCAGCACTGGGGAAAAAACTGGGGAAATAAAAGTTTTCTTCATAGACTGGGAAAGACTACTTAGCTTCACAGGTAAACAATTTAAAGAGTAAATGAAATTTATACTCACGCTGGGCACATTTGTGCATACAAATTTACCACCTCGGGTGATTAATTGCATATGTGTTTTTCATTTAGAAGCTGACTAACAATGAAGTAACCATCACAGCCTTTGGGATTATATGCTAGTAAAATATAGCCCTAAAATTTTTTGTCCGTAAACAGCTGAATGAATTTGCTGCAATACTTGCAGCAAAGGAGAGATTATTATCACTGTTGCTTAGAGCAATTAAATATTTCAGGTTTTGGATTAGGGGATAGGTTGCTGGATTCTGTAACTGCTGCTATATATGTTTTCCACAGTAATGACAGCCTGAAACAAAGTTTGATCAAAGTTTTGATAACTTTGCAAGAAAGTACTCAACTGATATAAAAAACTCTGTTGCATTCATTGTGTAAATAAATAGTGGGAGAAATAAAGAGTCACTCATGCTGACAGCTTCAAGATGGAGTTGAGCATAACCAGCAGGTCCAACAATGAACAGATGTTTCATAAGCTTCAAGTACAAATTTTGGACCTAAAGCAAGAAATCTGTATTGTTCTACATTGTGTCCAGCTCCATGTTCTGAACTGTCCAGAGACACAACCCAACATGCTCCCTTTTGTCACCACCTAAACTCTTGCTGCTGGTTTGTGCTTCAAAATAAATAATCATGGTTTGTGCATGCTAAATCCTTCATTACTGTCTATTTCTGTAGCCCTCACAAACTGGTTTGGCTACCCTTTTATCAGCAGCATCCTGCTGATGATCTCTGAGAGCATGGGACTGCAGTCTTTGTCCAAAGCTGGGGTCTTCTGACAGCATGCTCAGCCCTCCACCTTATTTGCAACATCAGACTAAGGGTATGAAGAAAAATATCCTTAGATGAAGAACCAACACCCACCCCATAGTGGTGTTACAGGTAGCTGAAAGATTCATCACAGCTATAGGGAAAGAGAGCTTTCCACCACTACCATCCTTTCTCTGTGACACTGATCTTGAAATCTAGTTTGTGGTTCATGGAGCTATTGGCCTTTTTTTCTGGTCCACCTAGTCTTTTTTTTGGATCACTTTTATTTCCCCCTCCTGCATGTTCTTCTGAAGTTGGCATTTGCTCTGGTTTTCCACTTTTGCAAACAGTCTTGCTTGTGTCTTGTTGCACTGAGCAAAGCCTCAATCTGCCCTGTTGTCCTATGTGGCCATCCTCCTGCACAAAACCTCTTGGCTCATTAACAGATATGTATTTCTAGATAAGTATATGCTGGATATAAATGCATGTATTTTTTTCTCTGAACTCTTTGTGGCCCAAAGGACAGAGCCAGGCAAACACAGGATTGCCTGAGAACATGTGGGTATGATGGTGTCAAGAAATGGCCATCAGCCAGTCCTGGTGCAGTATGAGAACATGTTAAACACACCATGTTTTGCTACAGGTGCCATAAAATGTAAGAAAACACATGATTTTCCTGTAACTGTTCTGGTACTGTCAGGTCCCTTTACACTATGTGGTGTTCATATCCCAGCTCCTTGAATTAGGTGTTGACTTTGTGGGACGTGCCAGACACACATATATCTATATATACTCACTCTTTTTTTTTTTTTTTTAAGTTGGGAACAAGCAGAAAAAAATGTAAGGGTTTGACCCAAACAAGCAAAACAAGCAAACAACATCTCCCTCAAATGTTCTACAGACTTAGGAAAAAAATGGGGTGTAGAAGTTGAAAGTGCCTCCAGGCAGTTTGAAATTTTAGGATTGGCACTTGCATAACTGATCATACTAGGCCGTAATGAATTTGGCAGCCACGCAGGGGTTGTGTTTTTCACACGGATGAACTGTTCCTGAACAATTTCTCCAATGTATTGAGCACAAACAGGCTTTTCTTCAATATCAAGCATACAGGTCTTTTCTCGCTCTTTCTCACCTCTTCCTTCCCACTCCCATCCTCCCACCAACAAACGGATTTATTGTGACCATAGTAGTGCTGGATTCTGTCTAAGAAAAAAAAATATTTCTGATAGCATAGTGCTGTTAAGAATGGGGAAATGGAAAGAAGTAAATTCACTTTGGGTTGGGTCGCAATCCACACAATTGTGCCAGAGAGGGAACACACAACATTGTTGCCCCCTGCTCACATACTTTGCAGATTAGCAATAACCACAATCTCTATGGATTAGCAATACTCCAGAACCAACAGCTCAAATCCCTGACATACTGTGGGCTCACCTGCTGGGCACTGCACCCTCTAACAGAAAACACAGACACTGCTGTTCTGCTCCTGGGAGCAGTGGGGAATGTAGCTCTGACCTCCCCATGCAGCATTAGGATTCAAGCCTTCAGAGGAGAATGGAAAATCTTTCTTTACATCCCAGGATACAACAGGCACAGAAAAGGAGGGGTAAAATACCTATGATATGCTGAGAGTGGCTTTGTATCCTTGACCCACCTTTTGTCTAATTTTTGGGTGATTTTTGAAGTGTTTTTTGTAGATTTCAATGTATGGGCAACACGGGGATAAGAAAGGGCTTTCTGAAATTCTGAAACAATGTAAACCATAACTGTTGTTACAGTTTTAGAGTGCAATCTTTTCTAAAAATATGACAAATAGGTATTTTAAGAGGAAGAGGGAAACTGGAACATTCAACAATGGTATCAAATATATATTAAAAAAAAAATTCCTTTTTTTTTCATTTGAGGTCACATTAGGAATACAGACTGGCAGAACAATGTTGTATAAGTTATTTATTCTTACTGAATTAATCTGTGAGGAAATAAAAACTAACAATCCCCATATCTTATATTAGAGTTAATACAAATGATAAAAAAGTTATAGCTCCACCTCTCAGAATTTCCTTTCAGATTTTTTTATAGTATTGTTTCACTACTCAGGAATATATTAATGAAATATTTGATCTATGGATGATTCATTTTCGCTATAGACAATCTGATTTGTCTGATGTGTTCAGGTTTTATACACCCTAGTATAATTCTTATGGCTGTATTTTTTAACCTCATCTTTTAATATAAAATCTGTTTAAATGTGATGATTTTACTTTCTGTATTTGTGTTTTAGCACTTTCAGCAGTATTTACTTTGAATGCATATGTTGCTCATCTTCTCTGATTCTGAAGCATTAAGGCAACAAACTACTTTTTAACATATGGAGAATGTATTTTACAAAATACTGCAACCATTTTATGTGACCGTATGGTTTCTCAACTTACAGACTTTTTTGTTTTTTTACAAAAAGTAGCAGCATTGAAACAGTGATGAACTAATTATTTGATTATCAGAGATGCTAGGCTAGCCAAGCCATTTAAAACAGGAGCAGCAGGTTTTTCTGTATGTTTGAAAATCAGATTGTAAACGGGTGAGAAACAAAGCACAGCACTTTAAAAAAACATCTGAAAGCCAAATGAAAGCAGGGAGACACTTCCTAAAAAGTCCCATGCAGTTATGCTTAAATAAAACTGTTCCTCATTGACTAGTGAATATTCCCCATAGGACATTCTAGCAAGATGATGTAAAGTAGTTCGGGTGTGGGAGGCCATACCATGAAGCACAGGAAATAGCTGAAATCTTTTGATATGTTTATAATACTAAATAAATGGGAAATGGCTACAGTTGAGGTTGTCAACTACTTCACAGTCTGGCAGATGGTCACATTTCACTGTCGAAACTTCTCTGAAATTACATACAGAAGCAAGGTGTGCAGGCAGTTCTGCAGTGTTCTCAAAATGTTCTCTTAAAGCAATTTGCTTTCAATTTAAAAGTTATGCTTTGTTATTCCTTATCTCCTCTTTGAGGCTCTTAAATACTCCACACACACTTGTAATGTGTAAATACAGTGGGTTTTTCTTCTCACTAATATGGTATGGATGCTCTTTACTGTATTGAACATGCTTATACAACAGTCTGCATCACCAGCCATGACAATTTTGGAAGGCACTTCTGTTCCCTCTGTTTTGCTGTTTCTAAAACTATTTTCCAAATCACTGAAAACAAAGTAGACTTCCTTCCTTCCTTCCTTCCTTCCTTCCTTCCTTCCTTCCTTCCTTCCTTCCTTCCTTCCTTCCTTCCTTCCTTCCTTCCTTCCTTCCTTCCTTCCTTCCTTCCTTCCTTCCTTCCTTCCTTCCTTCCTTCCTTCCTTCCTTCCTTCCTTCCTTCCTTCCTTCCTTCCTTCCGCCACTTCCTTCCTTCCGCCACTTCCTTCCTTCCGCCACTTCCTTCCTTCCTTCCTTCCGCCACTTCCTTCCTTCCTTCCTCCCTCCCTTCCTTCCGCCACTTCCTTTCCTTCCTTCCTTCCGCCACTTCCTTTCCTTCCTTCCTTCCTTCCGCCACTTCCTTCCTTCCTTCCTTCCTTCCTTCCTTCCTTCCTTCCTTCCTTCCTTCCTTCCTTCCTTCCTTCCTTCCTTCCTTCCTTCCTTCCTTCCTTCCTTCCTTCCTTCCTTCCTTCCTTCCTTCCTTCCTTCCGCCACTTCCTTCCTTCCTTCCTTCCGCCACTTCCTTCCGCCACTTCCTTCCGCCACTTCCTTCCGCCACTTCCTTCCTTCCGCCACTTCCTTCCTTCCTTCCTTCCTTCCTTCCTTCCTTCCTTCCTTCCTTCCTTCCTTCCTTCCTTCCTTCCTTCCTTCCTTCCGCCCCTTCCTTCCTTCCTTCCTTCCTTCCTTCCTTCCTTCCTTCCTTCCTTCCTTCCTTCCTTCCTTCCTTCCTTCCTTCCTTCCTTCCTTCCTTCCTTCCTTCCTTCCTTCCTTCCTTCCTTCCTTCCTTCCTTCCTTCCTTCCTTCCTTCCTTCCGCCACTTCCTTCCTTCCGCCACTTCCTTCCTTCCGCCACTTCCTTCCGCCACTTCCTTCCGCCACTTCCTTCCGCCACTTCCTTCCGCCACTTCCTTCCGCCACTTCCTTCCGCCACTTCCTTCCTTCCGCCACTTCCTTCCTTCCGCCACTTCCTTCCTTCCGCCACTTCCTTCCGCCACTTCCTTCCTTCCTTCCGCCACTTCCTTCCTTCCTTCCGCCACTTCCTTCCTTCCTTCCGCCACTTCCTTCCTTCCTTCCGCCACTTCCTTCCTTCCTTCCTTCCTTCCTTCCTTCCTTCCTTCCTTCCTTCCTTCCTTCCTTCCTTCCTTCCTTCCTTCCTTCCTTCCTTCCTTCCTTCCTTCCTTCCTTCCTTCCTTCCTTCCTTCCTTCCTTCCTTCCTTCCTTCCTTCCTTCCTTCCTTCCTTCCGCCACTTCCTTCCGCCACTTCCTTCCGCCACTTCCTTCCTTCCTTCCGCCACTTCCTTCCTTCCTTCCTTCCTTCCTTCCTTCCTTCCTTCCTTCCTTCCTTCCTTCCTTCCTTCCGCCACTTCCTTCCTTCCTTCCTTCCTTCCTTCCTTCCTTCCTTCCTTCCTTCCTTCCTTCCTTCCTTCCTTCCTTCCTTCCTTCCTTCCTTCCTTCCTTCCTTCCTTCCTTCCTTCCTTCCTTCCTTCCTTCCTTCCTTCCTTCCTTCCTTCCTTCCTTCCTTCCTTCCTTCCTTCCGCCACTTCCGCCACTTCCGCCACTTCCGCCACTTCCGCCACTTCCTTCCTTCCTTCCGCCACTTCCGCCACTTCCTTCCTTCCTTCCTTCCTTCCGCCACTTCCTTCCTTCCGCCACTTCCTTCCTTCCTTCCTTCCTTCCTTCCTTCCTTCCTTCCTTCCTTCCTTCCTTCCTTCCTTCCTTCCTTCCTTCCTTCCTTCCTTCCTTCCTTCCTTCCTTCCTTCCTTCCTTCCTTCCGCCACTTCCTTCCGCCACTTCCTTCCTTCCTTCCGCCACTTCCTTCCGCCACTTCCTTCCGCCACTTCCTTCCGCCACTTCCTTCCGCCACTTCCTTCCGCCACTTCCTTCCTTCCTTCCTTCCGCCACTTACTTCCCCCACTTACTTCCCTCCTTCCTCCCCTCCCCTCCCCTCCCCTCCCCTCCCCCTCCCCTCCCCTCCCCTCCCCTCCCCCTCCCCTCCCCTCCCCTCCCCTCCCCTCCCCTCCCCTCCCCCTCCCCTCCCCTCCCCTCCCCTCCCCTCCCCTCCCCTCCCCTCCCCTCCCCTCCCCTCCCCTCCTCTTCCTTCCCTTCTTTCTCTCTACCTCTAATTTTCTTATGTATAAAGTCAGCCTATCTCCAGTAGGATCTCTCAGTGAAGGCAGGTTTGTGCTTACATCTCCTATTTGGAGCCTCTGATAGAGTAATTCAGAGTTGTTTAGGAAGTCTCTGGGTGAGGGGCAGATAACTAATAATATTGAGACCCTGATCCAGGAGTCTCTTATTTCAGTGCACTCTTATCTACTCCTGAAACTAGTAAGCCTTAATCCAAAACTCAAAGTAAGGAGTTTAGAATTTACACTTCAAACTGAAACAAGTTCATTTGGTTTTTGTTCCCCAAATGTTGCATAATATCACCTCATTTTTGATGGATTATTGTGGAGGGCGGTGAGCCAATCAGCAGTATGGCCTCTCTCCCCTGGAGAGGAAGCCCTTAGGATTCAGCTTTCCACCCTTCCCCTGGGGATGAAACCTGGATAAAAATCCTCCCAGTTGTGATGGGCAAAAGAAGTCGCCTCCCGGCATGCTTGCAGCCCATAAAGATTCTAGGCATCTCATTGGTTCTTCCTCTTTGCCTGCCCTCAGGGATAAAACCCTCTGTTTTCTCTGAATCCCTACCTATTTCATCTGGGATTTCTTGGAGGAAAGAGCTGATTAAAAACCTCCTGAGAGATCTATTACGATAGTCTCTTTCTTCTGTCACCTTGAAGAGCTGTATTTCACACAGAAGTCCTTCTAAGGGCTTGGAGCTGGAATCACAGAACCAGCTGCAGAGGTTTCCGGACTTCCAGGATGTCCTCTTCTCGGGATGCATCCCTTAGATAGTTGCAGCACCTGACTGCTGTACTCAGCCATGTCAAATTATAAAAAGAAGAAGAAAAAGGCAAAGCAAACCAAAAGAAAAAAAAACACTGAATGAACTCAAAGCCTGACTAAAAAGGAAAGGCTTTTTATACAGTTATGTTTTCACTGTTCATGTGTATTCTTTTCATATAGAGGAAAGTCAATTCCTATTCCTATTCCTATTCCTATTCTTATTCCTATTCCTATTCCTATTCCTATTCCTATTCCTATTCCTATTCCTATTCCTATTCCTATTCCTATTCCTATGGGTGATATACTTTATAATTGTGTTCCCCTGAGTCTCTGGAACCACAAAACAGCCCATCTCTGCCTGCCCATGTAGGCTTCTGTGTAAGAGAAATAAGAGCAAGCACGGGGCTGATAAACAAGCTGTTCTTGGCGGCCATTGGAAAGAGACCACAGTATTTATGTGGATCTAGAAACGTAATTCCATGGTTTAGATGCATTTATTGAGTGTTCTTCAATCACTAGCCAGAACCCAAAACAACATCTGTCCAAAGATAATTAATACAAAATTGGTATTAAGGCAACTGCATATAAAAATGGAAATACTGGGCAACAATTTTATTAATATTAGATCTTATAGAACACACAATTTAAAGATTATATTGAATACCTGGGAAGACTTCTTACCCTGAATGATGGACAACTTTTATATCAAAGAAGTATTATGCTTCTAATAATGCAAATTATCAATATCTATAAAGGTCTCTGCTACTTATAGTTTACTTATACTTCCTCATTCCTTCCTAAATTTAGCTTGTAAGCAAACCACTCATATTTGCATCCAATAGCTATGATTATTGTGGTTGGGATATCAAAATATGAAGATTTTGTGAACAAGAAAAAAGAGGAGTCTGTTTAATGTGTTCTTATTTTTTTAACTTGAAGGACTTAAGACCTTGTTTCATCCTACAACAGCTGCCACACAAAAAGTAGTACTTCAGAGTTCAAAACAAGCACATCTGTGCCCTGAACAGGATGGGCTGTCTTCTATGTCCCTTTTGTCATAACTATCTAAGTGGTTTGTTCTGGTCTTGCTGTAGTTTTCATCCCATCAAAATTAAAAACCCATTTAGATGGGGTAAAAATAGTTGGAATGAGTAATATTTTCACTACAATCGGAGTCTTTGTGCTACCCCAATTCTCCCTGAAATTTTTATCTATAATGTGGCAGTTGCTCCTAAAATAGACTTCAGGCAAAGGGTACTACTCAGTACCCTTTAAAATAATTTATTTAAAATAAATTTAAAATTTTTAAATTAAAATTAAAATACACACACACACACACACACACACACACACATATATACAAATATTTTCATGGTGTGTCTTTCTTCCAGGCAGTAAAGAAATGCCATTTACTGCCCCCAAAAAAGTACATTCTCTGGCCTCAAAGCTAAACATGAAAATGTTCATTGTTTACTAGAAAAAGCAAACAACAAAATCTGCTTTTCTTCATTACACAGTTTATGTGTATTTATAATCTCATAGAATACGAGGTGAATTCCCTATATGTAACAGAAAATCCCATGCAGATTCTCTTGTAACAAGAGCATCTTTCTTGTTATAAAGCTCATAAAATGTCTTCAAGCTTGCCTGTAACAGGCAGCACCCTTTAGTAGGAATCTCCTATTTAGACAATGACATTAATTCTTCATCCTGACTGCTATGGACTGCTTGCTACCAATGACACTATAAGAGGGATGTTCAGTATGTATCATGGGTCTTCATTTGGTTTGGGTTTTTGCCTCCTGTATCTCACAATGCTGAAGTCTTAGGTATGCCTTAGATGACAGTAGTTCCCCTCCCCCTTGATTACTCATTGTAGAAGAATTATTGCTATAAGAAAACATTCTTATACTTTGGAAGTTTTACATCCTAGTTGAAATGTACTTGTTAAGTGGCTTTAAGTGTTTTTAAAAATTAATTAGAACTGGCTTAGGCCTGCAGCCACACAGTTCTTCAACCAAACCTAATCTACATGCACCAGCATCCCCATAATAGCACACTGCCGCTGCTTAATCTTTTTGAAGACTAACAAAGAAAAATAGTTCAGATTAAACATTTTCTGTTATACTAGACACTATTCTCTTAGAACTATCCCCTAATGTCTTACAAAAAGACATATTTTGAATTGCTAATGTTCTCCATACTGGAAAGATTCAGACATGGTCTTCTGATGTTTCAGAAGCAGTCTGAAGTCAGAGTAATATGTTAGAACAGTTTAGCTTCCTGGTACTAATATATATACATAATATATATATATATGAGTAGCTCTATATATTTGTGGAGCAGTAAATTACCAAAAAATTTAAAATTAGCTATTGTAAGTCTGTATATCTATGTGTCTCTCTATATATCTATACATGTGCTGCATCTTGTCTTTTTCCCTCTCCCACAAGCTTAGCTTTGAATGAAAATAAACTAAAAATGGCTATTGCTGTGAAAGCTTGTGGGTTTTGTTGAGTGGTATCTAGAAAACAGGTATAAACTGGATTGACTGCATATTTTCTCTTTCTTCCCAGTTTTTTGCTGGAAAAAACTTCCTTTCTGTAAGAAACTTGGATTCCTGGGAATTCCAAGTGAATATTGGTGAATATATAATACCCAATACAGCTGAAACATGTAAAATGCTATTTGTTCCCTTCATGTAAAAATATGAATTCTGTCAAATGCATTAGCCAAAATTGATAAAGCCCCCCAAAAACCCAACCAACCCAACTGAGGTTTTCAAATTGTTTTTATTTAGACTGATGGGCTGTAGGCCTTTTATGTATTTTGAAGTTAATATTGCTTGGCAATATAATTAAACATGTCTTTCTTGATTCAATCAGTCTAAATACTAATTTCGATTTAGCCTGAAGGGATTACTTCAGGAAGAAGTTATGCACCTTTTGCAATATTCGTAACCTATCTTAGGAAAATGCGGAATGCTGCACAAACAAGTAGAGTCACAAAGACTCTCCTTATCTATTTATATTAACCCTCCAAGCAGTCTCTGCTCTCATCTCCCCACTTAAAGTGTGGAAATTGCTTAAAATGGGTGATACTTCCATTGTAATGAAGTATGAAACACTTCTTTTAAGCATATGATAACTTTTGAGAATAAATGTAAATTCCCTGGGGTCAATTTTCTATTCTGTAGTTTTAATTTGCAAAGCCAACAGATTTTGAAAATCAGCTTTGGTGTCCTGTTTCATTACCTACTGGTGTATTCACATGCAAAGTTTTGGATAATGTATTAATGCACCGTTTTACACGGTAACTTTTACAGATCCTTTGCATGTGTCAATAACTTGGCCACAGTTTTTATGTATTTCTTTGGTCATGCAGTTGCAGTTTCCTCTGCATATTTTTAAACAGAGAACTGCAAAGTCCTGGTTCAGTCCGTCTTTAGAAGGAATTTACTTTCCAAATGCAACTTTCATTGATTCTGTACTTGTTAGGTAGCAGCAGTTAGATGGCAGCGTTGTAGGTTGGAAGTGACATCACTAAGCACAGAGGAAAGAAAAAGAGCAAATCATTCATTGTCTTACCATGTTACTGCTTCAAATACCTTAAATTTAATATATAACATGTCTTTACATTCAAAAGTTTGAATTGGGGTGTCTGTGTACAGATTTATTGAAAGTGGGATTTTTATTTACTGCTTAAAAGAGGTAGAGTTCCTGTTTTCCTATTTCCTCTACATAAGCTTCACAAAGCTTACTTCATCAATTTACTCTTGCTTCACAAAGTAAGTCTGATGTGGGCATTCTGGGAGTCCATGGATTGTTTCTAAAGGTAAAAGAGGTAATTTATAAATGTGGTTATTTCTTATGTGAAGGTGTTTCTTATGTAAAACTGAATACTGGCAGTATCCATGCAGTTCAAATTAGAAAATAGTTCACTGCTGTAAGAATAAAACAAAACAAAACAAACAACCACAACCAAAAATACCCCAAAAAACCCTCTTATGTAGGAATCTGCATTATAATATATAATAGATTTCTGTTATTACCTGAAAGAGTGAATGTCATGTAGAATGCAAGGATGATGACTCTTCTCTAGTTTCTGGTACAGAACCAATTAAAAATTTTATTGAAGAAACCAGTACCAGTCACACTGATATCTGTGCTTCTGTTCTCCAGACAGACATGAAAAAGGAGCAGATAGCTGTGCAGATACTATCTCAAAGGAAAATGACGTATTGAAATTATCATATTTCTCAGAAATATAATAATTTTCCTTTTTTACTACTTGAATTTCTAAAAAGGCTTTAAGGCAATTTTAATTCTTCTGTAAAAGAGTACTCAAAACATGAACATGAAACAAAAAATTTTGTATAACAAAATCTCCATTTTTAGAATTTGATTTTGTGCAGTGTCAGATCTTTGATCATTTAGTTCAGTGAAAGTGATAACACTTTGCATCTGACTGTTATTTACAGTGTTGTTCCTCACAGAGGTTTTTTTTTTCATGTTTTGTCAGCTGGCAAAGAAGTTGGCACAAATTAGACCTATGCACTTAAGAACGACTTTTAAAATGGTGTTCAGATGTTTGTGGAAAGCACTATATCACAAACTTCAAATCAAGAATAGGTGGTCCCATGGTGTCCCAAATTGTATTTTCATCTTGGCCTGGAAGGGAATGAGAGAGGAATACACTACTGTTGTTTAGTGTAATTGTTTATTGGCATTTTTGATGAGACTCTTAAGCAGTGGTGGAGGCAGCTTTTTTAGTGTGAATCCTATTAGGCCCAAAATGACTCAAAACAAAGCTCCGAAAACTGGCAGATTGACTTCTTCATCATGTGTAAAGACTTTTATAGGTAGTTATTCTTTCTTTCATCTTTTAATTAAAAGTGGAAAAAATTTTAAAATCTTCAAATTGCAGATCCATTGTTGGCTTTTCTCTCCCTATATATGTCAGTGTGGTACAGAAGCTGATGTAACAGCAGGAACAATATGTTTAGCTGCTCTCTGGCTGATATTTGCCTACACTTCCTAAGTGGAGGGAGCTTTGGAAAGAAGAATGCAGCCCCAAATAAATAGTTTTCCTAAAAGCAAAGGAAAGAGAGTTTTTAAACTGAGGTTTTTTTAATACTTCACACTTCAATTACTTATTCATATAACAAACATAAAATAGATAAGTCAGGAGAAAGGGAAATAGATTTGCTTTGTAGCTAAACCTTTGACCAGACTCCTGGTTCAGAGCTCGTTCTTCACAGAATCAGAGATAGGTTGTCAAGTCAAATTATTAACTATGGCATGTTTGGTGCCCTGTACAAAGCACTGAATGACATTAGCTCAGGAGTATTTTTGGTGTGGAGAGTCAAGTCTGTGAAGTGATGCAGGAGATAGGGCTTAGGTTTGGAGTAAAACAATTGACACTATATTAAAATTACAGTAACATAGTACTTTGGAAAGATAATCAGATGGTAATCTACCAGTATATGATCAGTGCTAATTAAACAATTGTATGAAGTTTCTTATGAAGTATTTTCTTTATTTATCAAGCCTCTGAAATGTAAAGGGATTGAATGTTTACTTCATGCATTTTCACTGTGTATTATTATAAATCTGTCTGTTAGACTGTATATCAGAAAAGTATGGATTTTGCTCTAGACTGAGTCACTCAAAGCTCCATTCAACCTGGCCTTGAACAGTTACAGGGGTGGGGTATCCAGAGCTTCTCTAGGCAACCTGTTCCAGTGCCTCACCACTCTCACAGTAAAGAGTTTCTTTTTAATATATAGCCTAAACCTACTATCATCCCTTGTCCTATCACTGATACATGCCCCTGTCAAAAGTCCCTCTCCAGCTCTCTTGAAGACCTCCTTTAACTGCAGGAAAGATGCTGTAAGGTGTCTGTGGGGCATTTTTTTCTCCAGGCTGAACAACCCCAGCTCTTTCAGCCAGTCGTCAAAGGAGAGGCGCTTCAGCCCCTGATCATCTTTGTGGCCTTCCCCGGACTCACTTTAGGAGGTCCATGCTCTTCCTACACTGCGGGCCCTAGGGCTGGATGCAGTTCTCTTTAATAAACTTCAGAATTTGTATTGCTAAAACACCATGACAGAATGTAGAAATTGCCATTATTTGTTTTGGAATAAATACCAGACCACAGGAAAGAGTTTTTCAGGTATGCTGTAAGTACACAAATGTGAAAAAAAAAAAAAAAAAAAAAAAAAAAAAAGCCTTGGTTCTGTGATAGTATGACATTTTAATGCCGGGGGAAAAATCCCCAAAATGTGCAAACAAATACTTCAGCCGTGTCAGAAAGTGCCATTCTACTGCAACTGAAAATGGCTTGTGGGACTGGAATGCATAACTGCCTAACAGCTCTTGTATGAACAAAGCATTGCCCCTCCATCTTTCAGTAGAGGATAAATACACTGTTCTAAAATACTGAAGTCTGCATCACAAATGGTCACTTATAAGTGAGCAAGAAGGTGAATCTCCATTTCTGCTGCTCATTACCATGCATATTCAAATGCTGACAACTGTGTTCTGCTCCCATCCCCTTTTCTGCATAATTAAATTTATTGAAAAGACTTATGGAAGTAGAAGGAGGTGGCAGAGTTTTGCTACCACCAGGCTCTTCCTCCAGCACTTTAGAGGTGACTAAGGATGACAGATTCAGTACTGAGATTTCTAAGGTATGGATGAGGTGTTAACGGAATCAGAAATAATTTCTGCATCGGTATTTCTCTTCTACAAATATTATGTCTTTTTGTATTTTAACTATCTGCTGCCTATCCTTGGGGAACATTAGATGATAAGTTCTTCGGGAAGGTCTTTAAACACTCTATGACAATTTCAAGAACTTTTTATTGTGGTTAATCCTGGATCTTGTATAGCTAGTTAAGCCTCACCCAGAAAGCCTCACCCATCAGAGTTTATATGTGTTATTATACTTTGGAATGTTAAGTGTTTTAGATGCAGTCTCTGCTGGGACCTCTTATATAAAGAACAGGTTTTCTTCCCTGAAACAAGCAAGTATTCAAAACACACACTCCCTCCCCCCCAACAAATTATGAAATTGCATTGTATTGCTAAAGTTTTTAACAGTTTGTGATACAATTTTTTACAAAAAGAAAAATGAAAAATAATGCTGTCACACTGAGTTTTGAACAAACCAAAATCAAAGGATTAAGTGTTCTAAGCACTTAAACACTTCACCCAATTAGTTAGTTTCAGTGTGGCTTTTCTGTCTCTGAACTGCTTCCAGTAAACTTTGAATGCAGAAAGATAAACCCACCGATATGTTTCTACTCCTGTACAGAATATAATGCTGGTTTTTTCCTACAAAGTAGTTTTAATGTTTAAATATGCATATTACTATTTTTTCTTTTTCATTTTACTATGGTCATTCTTGGGATTTTTGCAAATTTTTTGTTGTACTAATTCACTATGTTTTAGTACTCTGAAACAGATTCTGAAGACCTTGAAACATCACTTTGTGGAAGGACCAGGTCTTTCTGTCTCAATGTCTTGAAAGACAGATCACAATGAACTGCAGTGCAGCTAGAGTTGAAAGGTGGTTGCCTGCTCAGATGCCAACAGGTGAAATCTGACTGATGCATACACAATAGCCAATAAAATGCTTTGTTTGTTTGAGGAAATGGAAAGTGACAAGGAAGTGGGGAGAGGAGCACAGGCATGAGATTGTAGTTTTTCTGCTTGCTTCACTGTTCTAATCATTGATAGTAAAATATATTTCTAGAGATTGAATCCCCTTCATCTTCACCATCTGGGATGGAATACACTATTAAAACTGCATGTTCTAAGGAAAACTATTAACTTTTCAAAAATGAGAATTTTTTGCTCGCTAAAAAATTAATTTTTGAAACATTTTTCTGCATAAACTGCTTCTTCCACTGGCTATTATTTATTTAACTCTAAAGGTTCAATTCAAAGTCATGCCAGATATTAATTATAAAAAAAAAAAATCTTGTTTGCTACTTATTACTAATTTTGAATAGTATGTAGTTAAAAATGAAGAAGAAAAGGAATCTGAAGATGCTCATGTGATGCATTTCACCTACTCTGTACCTATGCTAAATCTGACTGGGATAAAATCAAACACAAACAAAAAATAAAGTAAACAAGCTGAAAATAATTGTATCATTTGCAAGCAGAAGAGGATAAGAAAGGGAAACTTGTACTCACATTTTTTATATTCCTTGAAAAAGCTTTGGGCCCTTCACAGCCTGCACTGGGCAGCAGCTGACATACAAGAATGAAGAGCCTACCTACCCTGTAAGACACCTGAAGGCTGCCACATTCATAATCCCTCAACCATCTAAATGGATTAAATCATCACAACTTTTTGCATTTGGGAAAGGTTTTCAACTACTTTCAACACCAGCTGCTCCTTACTAATGTAAGCTCTAATTATGAAACCACCTAAGTGGGAACTGAATATCTAAATGGAAATATCATTCGCTTTGTAGCTTCTGATGCAAAACCTGGACGCCTGTAATTAATTTTATAGAGTACTGAGAACAATGGCACATCACTATTGTAGAGGTGAATTTTGGCCAAACTTGTGTAATTCTGAGAACAACAGAGGAAAATGCCTAAAGCCCAAAGTGCTACATTTAACATCAATTTACCACACGTTACACCAGCTCAGAGGCTCTACCTGGATTTGGAGCTGCAAGTCTGTGTTTCAAAATGTATTGCCATTTCAACAGGAAATAACCTGTTTATATAGAAAAGAGAAAGAGACATAGAACAATCCTATCTTGTAGGTAATACTAAGACAATACTGCTGGGAGGAAGAAGTTAGATTTTCTCAGAATGTAGCCTGCATTCTAAACATGGAGAAAAACATATTCTTGCTAAGCATGTTATCTTCTAGCTAATGCTGAAATTGTCTTCAAAGTTGTTAAACTGTTTATTTTGTTTTTCTGAACAAGGAGAGTCCTTCTCTCCCTACATATGAAGCCTTGATATTTTCTTAGTTCTTAAAAGATCTTATATTTTCCTAAGTCTTCTCAGAGCCCTGAGCTGACAATAGTGTGGACTTCCTATATTGTGCCTAACAATTTTGTGAGTTTCATGGAAGAATAAGAAGCATACTTCTGTAAGTACTATTATTTTCTTTTCTATGTTTAAGCATAGACTTGTTAAATATGTTCAAATCCATTTAAGTAGATACTTTGAGAAACATCTCTCCCTTCCCTCACTACTTATTAATTCATGACTCTGCTGTTGTAGACAGAACTTTTACAGAGCTATTAGACAACAGTGGTACAGTTTCAACATTGCCTGTAGCTATAAATTTGGTGTGAGAATAGAGAAATCTTACCTTTTGTATGCAAACAACACACAATTCATAATGTAAGTAGGAACAATTGTCAATAAAACATTTCTTGACAATTAACATATAGCTTGCTTTTACCTTGAACTGTCAGGCCCTTCAGACAGTTGTAAATGCCAGGAAATGTCTTCTTATTTCTTAAAAGATAAGTATGCTTTGCAACATGAGACTTGGAAACATCTC
This sequence comes from Pseudopodoces humilis, assembly GCF_049639895.1. NCBI lineage: Eukaryota > Metazoa > Chordata > Aves > Passeriformes > Paridae > Pseudopodoces > Pseudopodoces humilis. Next base: position 44,472,992 of record NC_142203.1, on the reverse strand, counting down.
ATTCCTGAGAAATTCATGACAAATTTTGTTTATGACAAATTTTGTTCATGACAAAAACAAGAAGAAAATCATGTTTTGTTCAGCCAAATTTTGTTTCTTGGATAATGTGACATTTATGACATACTTTAGTCCACACTGTATGTACAGGAGCCTTAACCTCTATAATTATATGCCAAATTTTGTTTCTTGGATAATGTGACATTTATGACATACTTTAGTCCACACTGTATGTACAGGAGCCTTAACCTCTATAATTATATGCTGCTGAAACCAAGAAGGTTTATACACAATGCTTATTTCTTTTCCTAACCACGTGTCTGTAAAAAGAAAACCAAAATTCTAGAGTTCATCTGTCATGCATATTCATAGAGTATTCCTGGTGTACTTGAATAATCAAAAATTTTTCAGTTTAAGCAACTATGCTTCATGTAGCTGTACCTGAAAGAGCATTTCTAAAATATTAATCATAGAGTTTGTTTGTTGTATAATTAACGGGTTTTAAAGGATCAAATGAAAAAGGTTATAAATTTTAGTGTGAAAGAGCTGTTATCATTTCCCATGCAGATTAGAGCCACAAACCCACCATGCCTTCTTTGCACAGGGCAAAGGCTTTGTCAAAAATGTCTGACATAACGCATAAAAGACAGAGAGAATTGTGGCAGTCTTTAGTGATTGCACATGCTGCTTCATCAACATAGTTTTATTTAGGATTCCCATATGATTTATTTGGCTCATCAATGAGGTGCACATTTTCCAGGGATAATCCAAGTATGTAAATACATGTGCCGAGAATGCTGTGGGAGCATTCAAATAGGCTCATGGTGGGAATTTTAGGGACACATGTAATAACAATTCATTTTCTTATGGTTTTGCAAGAGACTTATAAGAGCTGCCACAAACCTTTCACAGGCAGCCAAGACAATTTTAGCGAGATTCTTCTTTGGTTGTCACAGCTTGCATTTTGACTCTTGTGTTAGCAGATGATGGAGCTGCAGGTGTTAGCCAAAAACTTTTAAGTGAAGGCTTGAAAGCTTAAAGAGCTAGCTCTATGAAGGGGCTTTGCTCCCTGGCTAAGCACCTGCAGCCCTTACCTCCAGGCGGATGTGGGCAGCAAGAGTCACAGCACTACAGCATTTCAGCTTAGTATCCTGAAAATTCTCTCATGCTTAGTAGGCAAGCATGTCAAAGAAAGCATACCAGTACACCACGACAGGTGGTGGCCCGTCCTTGGACCTGCACACCGTGCTCCTGCATGACTGGCTACGCCTGCCTGCCTTGTGCTTGCCACAGTGTCCCGCTCTTGCCGATACACCCTGCTCCTGCTTTAACCACCCAGGTGCGCATGGCCCGTATCCGCCTGCATACGCCATCCCTATCTGCGTGCCCCATGCCTGCCTGTGTGTCCCATCCCCATCTGCCTCAGCCTGGAACGCCCATCCCAGCCTGCACGTTCTGTGCCTGCCTGCGTGCCCCATTCCTGCCCACACGCCCATCCCTTCCCAAGCATCGAATTCTCTCCTTCGCCCTCTCTCTCCGAGTTGCTGTCGCTGCCTGCACCTCCTGTCGCTGCCCGTGCGCTCCGTCCTCTCCTGAGTGTCCCCGTCCTCGTGGTCGCCCATCGCTACCCGAGTCCCCGCTTCCACCCCTGCCCGCTCCGTCCGAGTCCCGGAGGACCCCCGGGGGCTGTGACGGGCGGGAGCGGACGGTGGTGGGCGGCTCCCCGCCTCCCTCCCCGCGCCCGGCAGCGGGGGGCCGCGCCCCCACGCACCTCCCTGCCCTGCGGGGCCCGGAGGCGCCGCGCACCCCGCTCCGCTCGCAGAGGAGCGCAGGGGCGGCCCGAGGCAGGCGGAGCGGCGGTCCCGCTGCACCACGGCGGAGCGCCGCGGGAGCAGGATGGCCGCGGGGCAGCGCCGGGGCACTGCCGCCTCCCCGCTCGCCCTCGCCCTGGGTCTCCTCGCCGTCGCACAGGTAAGGGGGAGCGCAGGTCGCCCACTCGCCTCTCCGGGACGCGGCTGCCCCGCTCCGCTGGGGCGGCACCTGTGGCTGGCGCCGCGCTCCGGGCTGGGGCAGCGCTGCCGCGGCCGGCTCCTCCTGGGCCGGCAGGTAGCTGCCGCGGCTGCCCGCAGCCCCTGCCCGCACGGCGGGCGGCCGGGAGGCTCTGCCAGCTGCTGGGTTTGCCCAGCGCGCATCTCCGTGAGACTGGCTGGTCTCGCCAGCTCCCTGGAAGGGAGGATGGAAGGGGTCGTTATTATAAAAGTTGGGATGTTGCTGAGCTTTTCCGAGGTTCGGGCGTGAGGTTCTCAGCCTGCTTCATTGTGGGGAAATTCTCTCCAAGATGCAGAGAAACTTAGAGAGTCCCCGCCTGCATTTCTCACACGGGTATTTCTTTCCGAGAGTTGAGACCTGAACCGGGGCCGTGTCAGTGCGATTTCCTTGGGTGTAATTTACATCCTCTAATGTGCTTTACAGGTAGTTAGTTTTGCTTATTCATCAATTTGCCATTGCCCAGCTTTGTTTTCAAACTCTAGCCAAATAAAATAATAGTAGTAGTAGTAGTAATAATAATAATAATAATAATAATAATAATAATAATAATAATAATAACAACAACAGCAACAACAACAACTCACTGAGGATGCACCAGTAACACCTCTGGAGACAGTGTATGAATTCACTTTCACCTTTGTTTGTGCCTTAAAGAAAAGCAGGTGTAAACATAGCTCTCTTAAACTATTCCCATTTGATTTTGTTATTAAATTTCAAAGACAGATTTTAAATAAGTAATAGCACATTTAAATAATGATGATATTTTTGTATTTAGCTCAATATCTTATATCTCTCAAGAAAACAACAAGCAACACCTTAACTAAAAAAAAAATAAAAATACAGGATCACTTGAAATAAATCTAGAAACATAATTCTCTGTATTTGCATTTTTGGTGTCCTTCTGTGCTCCTGAAATGTGTTTTCTCCTCTCTTGCACCTCTGTAGTAATTGTACATCTATGGGCAAGTTAGCCTAGTCATCTGAGTAAAGTTTTTTGTTTTGATAGAGAAACTTTTATGTTAGATTGCTTTGCCTTCTGTTATTGCACCACTTTGGATTCCATGCAATCTGTGGAATCTATTCAAAAGCACAATGAAATGCCATGAGGGATGAACTATGATGCCAGCCTGCACCTGAAGGCATGTGGCCAGGACTGGATCAGGACTATGTCATTGGAAAAGTTTGTTGAAAAAGTTGGTTTGTTAGCACTCATATCCTCAGGATGCCCACAGAGACCAGTTTCTAAAGGCATCTGCTGTCTGTTCTGATACAGGCCACTGAAAATGTAATAGCTGTGATTCTGCAATGGAAACCTCATCTGTCACTTTCTTTAATCCTGCCACCAATTCTGTTCCCAGGACTGAGATTGAGCTGATCTCCCCTGGCACTCTTCTCTATCCCTGCTTATCCTGGCCCTGAGCACCTGCTTTCCCTCTTTCTTACAAGCAGTTCTGCTTTGTGAAGAACTAAAATATCTCCTTATTTCTTTTTTACATGCAAATACAGACTATTCAGGCCTGTATTGGAAAACTGTGGAGTGATAGAGATGCAGTGCAATGGCTTGGGAGCTGACAGAGACAGCTTGATTTCTCTTATTATGTTGGATACTTAGTTACAAGAATTTAATTTTGCCCTTACACATATTACACTGAGATAGTGTTACTCTTAAATAGCATTTTGGCGCTTCCCCCTGCCTCTAGTCTCAAATTAACACAGAGATAGTGACAGTAAAATCTGTTGTCCTCATAGACAGCATTTCCTAGGGCCAAGAACATAATCTGCTCAGGAAACCTCCTGTTGTTTTTCTCGCATTTGTAATGTGAGACAGTGGAATAAGTGGGTATTAAAGTTATGCTTCACTGAGCAGCCACAGGTTATATGCCTGTATGGCTGTATGACAAAGATATATATATATATATATATATATATATATTCATAAATATAAATAATCTGCAATTCTGTAATGCTGCATTTATTTGCTTAAAATTTAGGTTAAATTAAGGTGAAAGACTATTCTTCCCATTTACTAAGTATGACCATATATTTAGGGTTTGGGTGATATTTCTCTAACACTCTATATTATCATAGAATGCTTTGGATTGAAAGGTACCTTAAATATAACCTGGTTCCAAATTCCCTGATATGGGCAGGGACACCTTCCATCAGGCTAGGTTACTCAAAGCCCCATCCAGCCTGACCCCGCAGGTATTGGACAACCAGCATACTAAATCCTTCCTTCCCTTCCTTCCCTTCCCTCCTTTCTTTCCCTCTCTTTCTTTCTTTCATTTTTTTAGGGAGAAATAAACTGAGTCTTCAAATCATGTGTTGCTGTTATTACTATTTTAATTATTATTTTAAATAGTTACTACTATTTTTAAACTAGACCAAATTGGCTCAGTAGTGATAAATAGGTTCTATTAATAATTGTAAGTCTGAAGTGTATTTTAGAGCTGTATTTTGGAATTAAGTACAAATTTGCTAAGGTTGACATGTGCTCCTACTGCATTCTTAGTTCAGTGTTTCTGTGGAATTTCAGTTTCCTCTTTTTTCCATAATTTTTAATGTCTACAATGATATATTTTTTTAAAAATAATTTTGTTCTCCTTTGGATCTGTAAATGAATATATGGGCTTTTAGTGGAACTTCTCTTATTAGAGTGATTCTTCTCACTGGGATTTTTTTTTTTTTTAATTTGTGGTTGCAATTATAGTAGATACCTCAACAAAAAAATCTAAACTAGCATCTAAAATTGCATTGTATATAATATATATATATGTATATTATATATATATAATATAGTTATTGTAGCAGATGCAGTTTTTAGCTCTCCCTAAAACTTGATGTATGAGCTTCATGGTTAAGTGCATGTGCACATGTGTTTTATTGGCTGACTGGATATGAGCAGGTTTAGTCTGCGAGGGGTGTAAGCAAATGGACACCATTGGTAAACATATTTTGCATGGTGGACATTGTATTCTTAGGCTATTTGAACCACATATTTTTCATATGCTGCTCTATTTTGTATTTAAATTGTTGTGCTTGCTACAGTGTACCCTTTTTATGTCCAAAACATATGTTACAGGATGGAAGGAACTAAAGTGGTGGTGTTTCATGTATCAGGAAATAGTCATATGGAGAAGAGAACATATTTTTAAAATACTTGCATGTAGTGACAAAATAGTAAATTATATTAAGCAGTTACCTTTATCCTTCCCCAGAAAAATGCTTACCAAATGAAAAGCCACTGAGTTTGTTCCATTGTCCAGAGAAGACTATAACTTCCTCTTCTATTGGCTGAAGTTGAAAATAAAGCCAGTCAAAGATACTGAAAATAAAAACACTCTCTCTACCTTTAAAAAACTGACCATATTATACTAAGATCATAATGCTTCAATCAGGAGTAATTTCAGATAAGACTGCAGGAAAAATATGATATGAAGACAAAATATTAGGATACAAGTACTGTATAGGTCAATTAGTCAGCCAGCAATAAAATATTACCTGCTTGCTTCATGTAGAATCATCTTGAATGCAGTTTGTACCTGTCAAAACAATTTTGTAGTGTGTTTTTTATAAATCTTGGAAGCATTGTGATCAAAATTAAATTGATGAACCTAATTATTATGGCTGGCAATGTTAAATTTGAGCAAGCTCAGAGTAGTTTCATCTTGTTGTGGAAGGTTTAAATAAACTTCTGTTAGTTTAATGACTGGTGTTTTCTTTAGAGCTTTGTAATAGATCAAGAGTTCTTGGTTATATTGTCAACTCAAGGGAAATCACAGCGAGGTATATTTTTTTTTTTTACATCATCATCATTTGACATATTGAAGTTCCTGTTGTTTCACCCTCCCCTTCCACTTAGAATCACAGAATCATAGGCTAGATAAGGTTGGCAGAGACCTCTAGACGTCATCCTGTCCAATCCTCCCAGTCAAACAGGGTTCCATAGAACCAACTGCCAGGATTAAGGCAGCTTTTGACTGTCTTAAGATATGGAGATATGGACACTCTACCACCTCTCTGGGAAACCTATCCCAGGGCTTACCCTGAGAGTGTCCTAATGTCCAGAGGGAACCTCTCGTGTTGGAGTCTACAAATGTTGCCTCATATTCTGTTGCTGGGCACCACAGAAAAGAGCCTGACTGTGTCTTCTTTGCACCCTCCCTTCAGGTATTTATATACATTAACAAGATATCCCCAAGCTTGCCTTTCTCCAGGCTGCACAGTCCCACTCAGTCTGTCAGTCCAGTCCCTCCATCATTGTTGTTGGATGATGTCGTCTTTTGTTGGACTCCTCTTGTATGTCCATCTCTCTTGAGTGCTGGAGAGCCTAGAGCTAGACACAAGTCTCCAGACATGGCCTCATCAGTGCTGAGTTGAAGGGAATGATCACCTCCCTCAGAATACTGGCAGTCATTTGATAAATGCAGACCAGAATAACGTTTGCTTTCTCTTGTGCAAGAGAAACATTGCTGGCTAATGGTCAATTTTGTGTCTACAAGCTCTGACTGTGCCCAATCTTTTCCTGCAGAGCTGCTCTCTACTTTAAGAAAACACTTTGGGCAAGCTTTTTACCATGGTAGGCTAACTTCAACCCATAGTACACCTGGTTTCAACTGACTGTTTCTAGGAAAGCTTAAGGAAAAACTGTATTGCCATTGCTGAGAATTCAAGTGTATGGGACAAAATTTAATTTAAAGCAGTTCTTATGACCTTTCTTTCATGAAAACCTGAAGTCCCCTTAGTTTCTTTGCAAAGAAGGGTTAAATATTTAGCAAGAAAAAGGACTTGGACTGGAGATGTCAATTGCTAAAATTATAAAAGTGAGAATAAGTTTGCTAAAGTTACAGATCTGAGCTTTCATATCTTGCAGCTCACTAGAGATTTAACCCGTCAGTATTTTCACGCGTTTTCACAGGCCATATGTGAATATGTGCATATATCAGGAAAAGAAGCAATACTTCCTCTTCCCCTGTTGCACCAAAATCAGGTTATTCACAAAATGCTATTACATATGGATCCTACAGCAGTCATGTTTTCAGGGTAATGAGTATGTACAAAGGTAGGGTCAATCAAGAGTTTGCGAATTCTTACTGTAGATTAAAGAAGAGCTACAACGGTTCAGAGACAAACAGAACGGATGGGAATATTTTAGCATTGGTCTGATTGTACAGTTTATGACAAAATCCCTGAAAATAGTAGTTCCTCTTGTGTACGACCCCAATAAGCCCCTCTTCTATAATAGCTTTTGCATCCTGAAGATGAAGGGAAAAGAGGAAATCAAACTATGTTTCTGAGGCATCTATCCTTAATCATACCCCTGTAAGCTGCTTCTCTTAGAACAGAAACAACATATGTATTAAAACACATCTCTGTTCTTGGTGTAGAAGTTCACACTGGGTGCATGAAATTAACACTACTAGAGCTTTATGGGAATCTCAGAGGATGTAAATTATTGCTGCTAGTTTTTTTCCAAGGATTAAGGAATTCTGTGTGGCTATCAGATAGGCCTGTGTTTTGTATCAGGATTTTTGAAAGTCTTGGTTAGAAATGGAATGTTTTCCTTAGACTTACACTCTCACTTAACATGAAAAAGAAAAAAATACAATTTTTCACTGTAATCCACACATCCACACTTCGATAATTTTACTCTTCAGTGTTCTTTCTTTTGTTAGTTAGTTTGTTTGCGAATTTTTGTTTGGTTTGGTTTTGCTTTTGTTACCATGAAAAAAAAAAAAATAAAAAATATATAGAAGATAATGAAATATGATGAAGTCTTCCATTGGGATGATGTATGGTGAATAGACTAGCAAGTCATTAGCTGATTTTGCATCACAGTATTCCCTGTATGCTTCTGGTCCAGTATTTTAAATCCTCCTATTACAGCTTCTGTATGACATGGGTACATGTTGCTATTGTGCACCTTAAGGCACTTTGCATTCTGAATTTGCACTTCTGTCCCAGCTGCAAGCAAGATGTTTCTGTTACGGTAAGCAATATAATGGCAATGTAACATGTCGTTTACAAGACTTGGTGAATAATGCCATGTGCATCTGAGTCATGCCCCTATTAAATTTAATTAAACTCTTTGCACCCTTTTCAGTCCTAAGGGTATATTTTTTATGCCTTTTGAGAGAAATGTGCAGTCAGCATAATTGTTGAACGTGTATGTGCAAGGAAAGCTACCAAGATGGGGAGAAGTGGAAAGCAAAGAGGCAATTCAAGGCCTTTTGGAAATTTATCTATTGGAGCTGCAGAAGTTATCTTAGAATATGTACTGGGATGACTGGATCACTGATGTTGTTTGACACAGTTGAATTTCTTCAAGTGGAAGAAGAAAAAAAAAATTATAGAGAAAAAGATGCTGCATGACTTGGACTGAACATATAGGTGAAATCATAACTGAGTTCTGCTGAGCTACAGAAAGCCTGTTTTTTTCATCATGTGCTACTGAGTGGACAAAAGCAGTATTATATGTGCTGCTTACACACCAGTTCAAGAGTGGGAATGGAGGGGGTGATCTAGCAGGACTGTCTGATCTTGGCCAATAACATCCATCAGAGGAATTAAGCAAAGTTTATTCTTGCATCCATGCTTCAGATTTTTCATAGTTCTATATGGATAGGTGTCATAAATTACTACATTACATCAGTCCCAGATATGGCTTATGGAGTGTTGTTTGATACTACTACTTTTAACTCAATCAGGTTTTTCCAGAATTTTCATCTGGAAAAATCACTTTTTCTTTTTTCTTAAACTGACCCCACACATGTGTATTTTTCCAAAAAGGCATTTAATAATGGAAGAACATGTGTGTACAAAACAGCCAGTAATTGTTTCATTTAGTTTTGTTTTGACTTACAGATTAAACAGGCATATGTATTTCATTAAATAGAAAGGCCTGCTCTTGGAATTTGACATAGTTACAATAATAATGCCATTCTCTGCGTAACTCAGGTGGCTGCAGAAACCAGTTTTTCCTTGCACTGTAATTTTTATTTATTCTGTGAAGAGTTGACATGAAGACTTTATAAGAATGACGCTGCTATGTAATATAATAACCAAATACTACTCCTGTGTGTATTTTATGCTCCTTCATTTGATTTTATTTCTCTCAGTGTTTTTTTGGTTTTTTTTTGGAGGAAATAGAGGATAGCCACACTCATCCTGACTTACACTAACTCCCAAAGAAATGACTGAGCTGAGATGATAATCTCTTTCTCTGGACTTGGCCACATTATGTTGGGGTAGGGCAGTGGAAATGAAGGAAAGATTTTTATTTCTTTTAATAGGTGATTTCCATTTCGAGAGTAAATGAACATAGTGAAACAGGAACTATATAATTTTGGGGTTTGAGTCAAAGACCAGGAAATGGCATTATCTTTGCATTGTTTTACTTATTCAATTTTCCTCATGTACATCTGTTTGAAACAGCGTGATTGTAGAATATACACACCTTCAATGACAAATTTTAAACATACCTGTCCTGGGTAAATCATAGTGAGTTTGTAGTGTAGAAAAGATTTATTATTTGATGACTGGCTTGTTCAAGGAAGCTGTGCACAGGGGTTACCCAGGTGGCATTAATTTCTAATAAAATTTGGAAAGCTAACTTAAGCTTCTTACTGCAGAAACAGAGGAATGTACTAGACACTGAACAGCCATGCAGAGAAGAATGTTTTTATCTGCTAGAAACGACACATAAGAAAAAACCCAGGAAAACTTGATGCTTGGTTGCTGTTCAGAGGAAGAAATACAGCAGAATTCATCAGACAAGAAGAAGTTTCTGCACTTCCCTTCTCTGATAGACCTGTGTCCGTCACTGGACAGCAAGATGAAAAGAGATGCGCTTAATATTTCAGAGAGATAATAAAAGAGTGACTGCACAGTTGATAGTCGGAAAAATGACTGTACTAACTGCATATGTGAATATAAAATCCTGAAAATTCTTACACCTGGTGCTAAAAGACAATTTTGGGAAATGATTTTAAAGCCATGGTTGAATATTTTTCAAAGAAATGTCTACTTAACAGAGAAAATTCTACCTAGAAAAATATCTTTTTGAAATTTTAGGAATTTTAGGGAGTCTTTCTTTTTGAAGCCTTATTTTTATTATGTTTAAAATAAACAAAACAACAAAACAAACAAACAACCCCCCCAAAAGCCCAAAACAAAAAAGCTTAATAATAATTAAGTCAAATCAAAATACTTTTTTTTTTTTTCTGTAATTGTGTGTAACTTTATACTTCATACTGTGTCGAAGTGGACCATTCTCAAATAAATTTAGCTAGTGAGATCTGAAAGTTTATGAAGTTTTAGTGGAAGGTGCGTGGTGTTTGGATTTTCATTTCGCCCCAGATTTGTAAGATTTCTTGAGGGGGTAGAAGCATTTTATTTTATTTTTCCTCTTATCTCTTTTCTTTGTAAACTGTAGCAACAATATATCTGGTCAAATTTCTGTAACAAAAAAGAGCATGTGTTCCTGGTCAGTTTTAACAAGCTAAGACAAACTTGGCTTGTTCCATGTCCTTTATTTCCCTCTCTCCTGAAATTAATGGAGCTCAAACATGTTGATATAAATTAAATTTTTGCATTGAATCTGAAATAATTTTTCAAGAAATTGCAACAGGGCTTCTTTCCCTTTCCCTTTCCCGACACGGTGCCAGATTTTCCCCAGCCAGCTCCCGGCACCGAGCCGTGAGTGGGCTGCTCCTGGAAAGCAGGGCAGCTTAGGGATTATGCTCTACAGCACTGGCTGTCCAGCGTCGAGGGCAGGGGCAAGGACGAGGGAGAGGTCTTCCACGTGGGTTCCAAAGGGGATTTATTCTCTTGAAGGTTCCAGGGAAGAAAGACAAAAGATGCAGGGGTACAGCAACTTATGTGTGGGGGAGGAGCAAGGGGAGTGTACAAATAATAAACCAATAGGGGAAAGACTGGGGAGGAGCACAAGGCGGGGTTACATAATACATAAACCAATGGGGAACACCAGGGGAGGAGAGTGGGGCACATGGGCCAATGGGGCTTCAGGGAATAGGGGAATTCCAAAGGGGGCGGTCCAGGCTGGGGGTTGGCACGAGGGAGGATTGACAGCTTAATGGGAGGGGGAACAGGGAACATTCGGGAACAAGGGGCAGGTATCAGGGTGGATTGGCAACTGGGGTAGGAGGACACAACCTGGACCAAAGTATTAACAAGGAGGGGGGGGGGGGGTGGGGGTGGGACAACTTAACAATAAAGAATGTAATTGAATCGAATATAATGAACAGCAATGCATTGCAACACTTTCCCTTTCCCTTTCCCTTTCCCTTTCCCTTTCCCTTTCCCTTTCCCTTTCGCTTTCCCTTTCCCTTTCCCTTTCCCTTTCCCTTTCCCTTTCCCTTTCCCTTTCCCTTTCCCTTTCCCTTTCCCTTTCCCTTTCCCTTTCCCTTTCCCTTTCCCTTTCCCTTTCCCTTTCCCTTTCCCTTTCCCTTTCCCTCTTGAAAACCTTCTACCTCCTGACTTTTCTTCCTATCCCCATATAAGCCTACTCACAGAAGGGGATTTTCTGCCACAGGATCAAGCTGAGGTCATGGATTTCTAATGTTTCTAATGTACACTGTATTTTGCATTCTTTATATGGCTTTTCTAATTGTAAAACAGAGATGAGACTTCATATTTTCTTGTGTCTCATATTTTTAATATAGTTTAGAAGCAGGAATTTGTATGTTCTTTAGGAAGTACATAACACAACCTAGTTCTTGACAAAGTTATTCAGAAGAAATTTCAATTTAAGTAACTACTATGCTTTAATTAACAGGCTTTAATTACAGAATCTCTGCGAGCTGCATTTTTTGCTAGCTGAGTGTTTTCAGATTACAGGATTAACACCTGAATATGATGTTTAAAATAGTTGAAGTTATATTTTTCCACATGTCAGCTCTGAAGTTCAACTTAGACCTGCTGGGAGTATTTTTTCATACTTGTAAAAACAAGATTATATGTCTCCTCTCCAAAGTCTGCATTGTGTAAAGACATGAGTGCATATCCTTCAAAATGTTTCTCAGAGCTCTTGCCATCATTATCCCTGCTTTAGTTGTGATATTCAGCTTTTTCCAAGTTTATAGCTACTGATAAATTTGTCTGAAATGCTGGGTAAAATCATGGTCGTGAAAGCAATTTCTAGAAAAAAAATAGAAATAAACTTCCACTGTTTAAATACTGGTCTATAATGCTTTTATCAACGCTTTGTAGCAATGCTAAAATACAAGAGGCAGAAACCAAAGAACTGACAGTGCATCTTTTCATCTGGAGACACCACTTTCATGAAAAATTCCATCTACAATTCTTCTTATTCATGCATGTGTCTAGCTGCTTGTCTGTATAATAAAGACATCTTATTGTAATCAAGATTGGAAGTGGGAATATTGAACTTGATAACTGTATTTAGTTTCAAACTGAGTTTTTCGCACATTTGCAATACTTGAAGTAGGAAGTGTTTGAATAGTGGCATCTGTTGTGAACTTGAAATGGAGAATGGATTCTTGGTTGCATAAAAAGCAAGGAATGTTAAATATCTTAAGGCTAAAATAATGTTTACAACCATTATTTTTGTCTTCTATGTCCTATTTCAGCAAAGCAGGGCGATTTTTGTTTTTTTTTAAACTTCCTAGAAGTACATGGGAAACACTTCATGTTGTCCATATTTTTGCTGTTTCATAGTGATTTTTCTTCTGTTTGCATCTTTTAAGTGTTCCAAAATATTTAGATGTAAGGCTGTATACATAAACTGCTCTGACTAGAAAAATTCAGATGTTCCTATTGAGAGGAAGATAGCATGGAATTTAATTCAATCTGACAAGTTTTTCCACTTGTTCTGAAATCTAAACCTAGGGATTCAAAGATTGCTAGATTCTTAAAAACTATGGGATGTATGTTTGCACCTCTGAGAAGGACAGATAACTTATACTGAGTTGTAAAATTTAAGACAGTTCAAATCATGTTCAATGTATGCTAGAATGACTAAAATAAGTATATGGTCACATGACAACATTTTTTTTGGTTAACTGTTTAAGAGGTGAGACTTTCCCTCCTCCTTTCAGTGTGACTTTTTTCTTGGAATTCACTAAGGATTCTCCCATACAGCAATGGTGCAAGAATGTAATTACTGGGGTTAGGTTACAGCTTCAAATGACTTTAGCTTGTTTCATGACTCTGAGGAGTGCAGCAAGAGATGTGCTTATGACAGGATTTTTTGGTTTTGGTTTCTTGTTTGTTTTGTTGGTGTTGGTTGGGGATTTTTTGATTTTTTTATTTCTTTTAATAAAGAAAAGCAAACATCTATGGAGCCTCAAACAGTGAATGTTCTTCTCCAGTCAGCAGCAGGTAGAAAGTCTCCTTTAACATTCTCATAGGTGAGCAGAAGAAACATGTCTTTCATGTTTTTAACACAATCTGGAAAATAAGAAGTCATTGCAGGTTACTAAAAGCTGGTGATTATTGGATGCAAGAATGAAAGTAATTCAGTTACAAAAGAATGAAATACCAGTTTTTAAAAGCAGAATAAGGCAGAAGTAATCCAAAAGTATTTTCAAATAATTAAATACAATTTAGCCAAACTATGACATATGAGGTTATGTTTGTCTTTAGTAGCAAGAAGTAGTTTGACTTCTTGGGTTATAAAAATTAAATACATGAGTACTAAATACTAAATATATGTTTTTAATTGTTCAGTCAGAGAGGATAGATCTGCCTTTAGAATACTCTTGTTTACATACATCACAATATTAAAAACTTAAGTAACCTATGTTTATTATTGTTAACTCCAGTGGTAAACTCCTTAAGAAAACTGAAACAGCATTATTCTTTTAAGCAGAACAAAGTGTTTAAGCAGAACAAAGAATGCAAACAAAAACTCCTGTTTTTGTTTTCACATTTCCTGAATAGTGTGTAGGTGCTGCTTAAACATGCTTCTTAAATATAGTATCTATGCTATAAATTTTGCTATACCAATACCCATTACAAATCCCTGCAAAAACAGTTTTAGCAAGGTTATCTTCAGACTATACTTTGAAAAAAGATACTTTCATTTCTAAGAAAGAGAAAATTTAAAAAAATGTGTGAAGAGACAGTTCAGAGGAAGTTATAAAAACAGAATAGAGGATAACCCTGGATTTTCACTTAATGAATTCCTCTAGCAACATTCATCCACTGGAAATGTTTTGAATAATTATATGCAATAATATATTGCCCATTTTGTCCATTTTTTTTGGAAAAGACTTTTGAGGCAAGTATGGACAAAAGTAATTAGCTGAGAAGGTAACCAGATCTTTAATATGATAAGCACTTAAATAACTTCTACCCATGTTTCTTAATCTTTTGAGGTGGGTGTTTCCTTTTTTTTTTTTCCCAAGCCTTTAACTAAATATTTATTTTTTTCTGATGCAGCTTTTAGATTTGGACTTCTCTTGGCTATCAATTCATACATCAAGAAAGAAAGGAAGAAAGAAAGAGTAAAATGATTAGTTTAATGTTTGCAGTCTTATTTTCACAGAATTGCTATAATAATTGCACTCTGTTTTCTTATGCTTCTAGCTTTGCTTCACTTCCTACCCCTTCAAGACTACCAGCAAAAATAAACAATTTTCCCTACAATAACATGTATGCCTTGATGAAAGCAAAGTTTAATACTAAGATTTAATGTTATTAATTAAACAAAACCAGAGAGGAATTTGTTCCTTCTTAACCTTAAATAACAGGATGACAGGCTACTTATCTATAGAATCTTGGAAGAATTATTCACATCCTTTCCTTATTTACTTCTCCCTCCCCTTGTTCCCCCACCTACATTTTTCTGAAGCTCTGGATGTTTGCCATGGCTTGGAGGATGTTGAACTGCATGTGCAAGTGTTACTGTTTACTTGAATAACTTTCCTTGTTCTTATGTGTGTCATTTTCTTCATTCAGGAGCCACTTGCCAGATTTTTAGGTGGTCATCCTTTTCTCAAGATCATCTGACAAGTCCCATTTAACAAATTCTTTGTTTTAGGGGTGCGAATGATGCATTCAGTTTTTCCTCATGGAGTGCACCAATTTATGCCCTTAGATACTTTGTACAAAGGATACATGTCTCTCATCTCCAGGGGTGTTCGGCTGTGTGTGCATGGGTGGTAAGCATGTGATGGAGCTTTCTGAAACTGGTCTCTTACTGAAATTAGGAGCTTGTGTGATTTTTTTTCAGCCCTTTTCTCATAGTCCGACCAAGCAAAAGTATAGCTATGTGGATCTCTTCTGTATGTCAGGTAATTGCTTTTGGTAAATAACTTGTTTCCAGCTTTTGTGTTATCTGTTGTCATAGGCTCTTGAAACTGTCTTGATTAGTGTGATCATAAAATTTCATACCATAATTAATTTCGTTAGTATTTTGCAGCTTCTTTAGAGTGGTTTGAATAATTAGATCTGTGTTCTCTGTAATTGTATCTTGTTCAGTAAAGAGAAGCATGACAGATGATGTACTAACAGCAAATTAATTCTGTTTGAATCTTCCATCAATCTTTAGTTTTCTTATCAAAGCAAGTGATAACCAATGAAGGCATTGATATTTGAAAAAAATATTTTTATTGTCTTCATCAGGAACTGTCACAGTCCCTTTCAAGGACTGTTTATTGTTTTCTTACTGTGTTATACTCTAGAACATAAAAAAATATTTGAAGACAACTGGATTAATAATCATAACCTGAAATAAATTAATGGTCACTGAAGAACCACATTTATCATTGATTTATCCACATATGTATTCTGTTGTATTTTAATGCGACAGTGTTTGAAAACTCAGATTCTGCAATATTGACATTATTTCCTCTGCTGAAGTTTTTCCTGTTCTTGGTATCTCCACTGTCACCCCAAATACTGCCACAATTTCACAGAAGTTTAGAGAAAGGGTTTTTCTGTTTGCTTTCTTTTGTCTTTTATAGTGTCCTGCCCCAGAGAGCTATAAATTAGAAGGTTGTGGCTTGTCTCTTTCTGAAGTCCTGTGATTAGAAAAAAAGAGCAGCACATTGTGGGTCAAAGTCACCATCAAGCCAGCAATAGCAGGTGAAACATAGATACCAACAACATCTGCCTATACATGAAAAAAGCAGTGATGAGAAAACATGACAGTAGGGAGTAATAGGTGCAGTAAAATGATATATAGTTGAATAATAAACAGAGACAATCTAAAGGGACAGGAAAAAAAGACATAAAAAATGATAAGCAAATTGTTATGATTTGATGATGTTTTGTGTCTGATTTTGGTCTTTTTTATGTAACTGAGGCAAAATAAGTGAAAATTATATTAGTATTAGTCATAAGCTAGAATGCTTTTGTAGATATTTGCAACCTAAAATAAAAATGGGAATCTACAGTTAGGAACCAAATGGGTTTTATTATTTTAATCTCACCTTCTGCTTTATCTGCACAATATAATATTTCCCAAAGGATCTGCAGCTATTCAGAGACTTATGTTGAAATTTAAACATCAGCTATGCAAGTTACTGATATATAAACCCAAGATCACTTACATTTTATTACATATTGTTGCTCAAAACTGGTACTATTCACCCCTTACAGAAGGTGTGATATTTTGGTATGGTACAAGAGATGTGATTTCTTTAAAATAAGGTTGTTTATACTGGGAGATGGTAGTGGCAACTTCACTACTGCAGAGTTATATAATAAGCTCTTATTGTAGCTAAGAGCTACAAACACATCCCAGAAACCTTGGTCATCAGAGAGTGGCAAAGGAGTGTGCGACTCCTCAAGGACCCTGTCCTGGGACAGCACTGAGACAAGAAGCCTGCTAGATCCTGGGGTTTTCTTTCATGCTGAATTATAAAGTAGTCCTCATGTTAGTGAAGGTCTGTTGCTGCTCACGTGAATTAGATGGTAGTACTGCAAGAGAATTGTTCATAAACCACATGCGGCTAAAAAAAACATATGTTGATTGCCCAGATATTAAGTATCTGATCATATAAGGAATTCAGTATGGTGTCTGTATCAGCAGGACATAAATTTAACCACAAAGGGATAAATTAGATAAAACTAGTGAAGTACACATTCCAGAATGCGGGCAATTAGCCAAAGATGCATATTTTGACCCTGTAAGGTATGTGATGCCATTTTAAGCAGGTGGGAAAGCAGAAAAGCAGGTTTACACATGTTACTTCTTGGGAACTATCCTGAGTTGTGTAGACACTGTTTAGATCAGCTAGTCAAGAAGATAACAGTATTCAGTAAGATCACCACTTCATTCAAGGAGATTTAGACCTTCAATTCCAGTGTTCTACAATTACTTTTCTGTGTTTAGGTACTGTGTAATAAAATTAAAAAGCACTGAGCAATTTGAAGAGTAGTAGTCTAGATTAGACTTGAAGTGACTATTACCAGTACAAGAATGTATTATTTGCATTTATCAGTTTTTCTGTAATTCTTTAAGCATGCTTACTTTCATTTTTCAGGGAAAGGTTTTCTATTTATTTGACTTTTTGCTGGGGAAACCACCATGAGCCTTTGCTTTTCTAAGAGTTGACTGAGCCAACATGCCAAAATCACCATGTATGGTATGGTGGGTACGTCTAGCTCCTGAGTAGCATGTGCTGCATGTTCTGTGACCTTACTGGTTCAGAATTTAGCACAGAGACCTTTTTCAAGAAAAATAAATAAGACAAACTGCACACCCCCTCTAAAAACATATTTTAAAGGAATGTGCATATGTATAATTTATATATATGTGAGTGTTTAAAAATTCAGATAAGGACAGAGTGAGTCTTAAGAATTTTTTCTCTATAAAAGTATATATATGTATGGTGTGCAAATTTGGATGGATTTTCTGTCTATGAAAAAGAGCTTGATACTGAAGGATATGCAAAACAAAGCTTGGTTATCAAAAAGAAGAAGCATATTTCTGTAATAAGTTTTTTTTTCTGCTTCTAGGTGGGAGAAAATATAAAATGAATTGATTATTTTAAAACATTAAAGTAAATCATAATTTTGAAGTGTCTAAATTGTTGAGCACTCTGTAAGTACTCATTTTAATGTTATTTAGTTATATAGTGACCAGCAGGCACTTTTATGGGAGACTTACGGACTGAGGAAATACAGATTTATTTGAAAACTGGTAAGCAGTGCTATTAATCAGTCTGGCAGTAACAATATGTGATTCTGAAATCTCCTTCTTCTGGACATTACAGAGGTAATCCATAAAGAGGTGTATTGAGGTTATTTAATTTTCATGTATCATATATTTTCAAAAGGAAAGGGCTGCTAAGATAATGGTAGACAGGACAGTTCTTGTAATACTGTATTTTCCTGAATTTGATCTTAATGTACTCTGCATTGCTACTTTTGAAGAACCTGAAAGGTTCTCCTGGTCCCCATGTGAGTTAAATGCTGTCTGGGGTATGAAGGGATTAAGAACAGTCTTTCTGTGAAGGACCAGGGGTGCTGGTGGAGGAGAGGCTGGACATGACCCAGCCTTGGGCACTCACAGCCCAGAAACCCAAATGTGTCCTGGGCTGCATCCAGAGCAGCATGAGCAGCAGGGGAGGGAGGAGATTCTGCCCTCCTACTCACCCACTATGAGACTCCGCTTGGAATACTGTATCCAGCTCTGGGGCTCTCAGTACAAGAATTGCCTGGATCTGTTAGAGGGATGTCCATGAAGATAGCCAGAGTGCTAGAGCACCTCTCCTATTAAGACAGACTGAGTGCGTTGGGGGTGTTCAGCCTAGAAAAGAGGAGGATCCATGGAGATGGTACAGCAGCTTTCCAATACCTAAAAGGATCCTGTAAGGAAGATGGGGACAGACTTTTCAGCAGTGTCTGCTGTGATAGGATAAGAGGTAATGGTTTTTAACCTATAAGAGGGTAGCTTCAGACTAGACATAAAGAAGAAATTTTTTACAACAAAGGTGGTGAGACATTGGAACAGGTTGCCCAGAGAAGTTATGGATGCCTCATCTCTTGAAGTGCTCAAAGTCAGGTTGGATGGGGCTTTGAGAAACCTGGTTTAGCAGAGGCCCTGGATTAGATGACTTCAAAAGGTCCCTTCCCATCCATACTATTCTACGATTCTAAATATGAAATAGAAAGAAAATAGAATTATTTGTACAATATTATTATGTGAGTGGAGTTGGAAGAAGGAAGGAGTACCGGTTAAAGACTGACAGACATCAGTGGAAAGACATCCAGCCAAACATTAGGAGGGGTGAGAGAGGGTGTTGTCAATTGTCCATATGTAAGTTCCTTCCATTTATTTGTGGAGAGTTCAGTCAGCCATAAGATACCTTGATGAGGAATGCCTTTTGCTTAGATAAAATGGTAAGGAAGAGCTATTTTAGTACCTTCAGGTTTGTGTTCAAGTCTGTCTCTCGACAAAGATGGATGGAAGGCTTTTCAATGTGATCTTCTCCATTGCTTTTCCAATGCAAGCAAATGATAATTCATTTGTAAGGTGCTAAAAAGACACATAGGGTTGTTCAAGGACCAGGTGTGGAAGCAGCACCACTGTTTGACTTTTCCCTTTGACAGATGACTGGAACTGAAGAGTTGTCTGGAGCAAACATTACCTCATAACATATTTGGCACCAGCACACCTGAAATATTACAGAAGAAAATAGTAATGTGCTAAAATGTGAAAAGGAAAAAAATATTGTTTTCTCCATCCAAAATTCACAATTTGTCCATTAATGCAGCATAGACTGTCTGTCTGGAAGAGTAGCTTATTTCACTATTCTGTGTATGGAAACCAGTGATGCTTCCTGGATAAGGTATGTCTGGACATCTTGAACCACTCAAATGAGAAATTTCTTCCTATGTGATGACATCCAGTCTTTTTAATGATGGAAGGTTAACATGGTCACGCTGTCATTTTGTGTACTAGCATACCAAGCCATCACTTTCTATCTACTTCCTCAGACCTAATTATCTGTGAGCTACTAGTGAGCTAGTAGCAAGCTATGTTTACAGTAATTTCTGAAGTAACACCTGGTAAGAGCAGAGCCTACCAGCTCCAAGATATGTGGCAGCTGAGTCCACCCAGCAATCTGCTTTCAATTTTCTCACAAGCATTCCTGGTTTTGCTTTGCAGATTTTGGTAACTTTATGGACCAGTTTTCTCTTTCCTCTCTGAAACAAATGTCAGCAGAGTCAAGATCTATAAACTCACTGTTGAAAAGTGAAAACAAAGTGCTGACTCAGCCGAGGGAGTTGGAACCAGGTTGCTCCCATAACAGGTTTGTGTAGAAATAACTGCTATGATAGCTGGGAGGGTCTTGTAAGTTTGCTTTTTATTGGCATTTCCATATGGGCTTCTGGTGTTGTGTTGTGAATTACATGGGCTGTGTATTTTGGGACACCAGAACAGTACCTCTTGCTGAGACCATTCATTTACTGGAGTCGCTTTGAACCAGTATTGTCTGGTGCTCTGTCACTTGTGTCCTTGTGCTCTGGAATATGGAGTTGTTTGCTCCTGGGAACTGTACTGGTGTAAGTACAAACTGGCATGTGCAGGCAAACTGTGATTTCTGGCTTGTATTTTATGTCTCCTGATTGCACTCTGAAGGTGAAAACAGAGATATCCTTTGCTTTTTGGGAGTGGTGTCTTTGAATTAGGTAGGGTTAGCTGTCTTGAAGACGTGCCATGTGCTGCTCTCAGTTTACATCATCTCTGCAGTGAGAAATAAATCCAGCAAAAAACCTGGTCTCATTAGCCTTAACTTTATAAATTTTCCACACTAGGCAGTTATCTAGTTAACATATGGACTGTACAATAGATTATCCCAATGTGAATATGCTGTAAGCCACTCAAGGGATTTAGCTGCTGTGATCAGTCACAAGAGCATTTGCTCTAGGGCCATGTGTTATTATTTATAATATATGCTGTTTATACTTCATAAAATTCTCTTATCACTCCTTATTTCATAAAATCAATTTATTGAAAGAAAGAGCCAAAAGATTTAGCATTTTCATAATAAAATATCTGACTTCACCTGCCAGAAGTAGCCAAACAGATTTTTAACGTCTGTTAATGATTTAACTCTCCCTTTTTACTGACGTAAATAAAAGGGTGTTACCACTCCCAGTCTTCAGTGAAAGGGTATTTTCAGTTTACAGAAAAAATATACTGCTTGCTTCCACATTTATAAATGCATAATGTTCACTACACTCCAACTTCTTACCAGTAAAATGTTGAAAACTTAGGTAGAGTCTAGATAATAGGATAATTGGATACTCTGAATATGGTGGATATTCAAGAGGACATGTGAAGAGGTTTCCTTTTTAAATATTCAAATATTTTATTTACTCTTCTTCTGTTTATTATGAATAAATATTTTAAGGGACCACTTTCTTTTGCCTTTTTTATCAACCTTCTCATTGCAATTCAGAGAAATTTAGATCGAATACTGTTTAAGCCCCAAGAAGTGTGTGTACATGCATTTTTAGAGATAAAATGTGTTTCACAAAGAATTAAGTCATTGCTTTAATAGATGCTCTTTTATGCATCATGATATATAACATAACATAGATACTCTTTTCTTCATTTCACAGTAAAAAATGTTTTCTAAAAGTGATTACTAGTGTCACTAGTTCTGTGTAAGGGTGTTATGAATTTCAGCCTTAAATTTGATTCTGTGGTGGGCTATCTTTGCTCAAGTGTATTTTCCACTCTTATTAAAAGGTTGCTAGCCTTGATTATAAGGAGATGCGAGATTATTTTGTACATAAGATCTTACAATGCAAACAAAATAAATCTTTGTTTACATGTTTTTCATAAAAATGTGTTGGTCAGAGGTCGCTATCTAACATATTTTCAGGTGTTAGAAGTTTAGTTTACTGAGACTTTTGTTTTGAGGATTTTCCACATCCATGATGGTTCTCTTGTTTCACAATAATAAAAAGAGCACCCATTATATAGTAGCCAGAGGGATGAGAAAGATGTGTGCAGCAAGGAGTTTGACTCTTTCCCCTGCACTTCATTTGTAAGCTGTCACTTATAATTGCTATTGCAAAATCTTATGGTATGTCTTCTTGTTGCTGATGAAGGAAACTGTGATGGAAGAGTCATTAATTTCGGTGGATTCTCAAACAGGATAAGTATTTTTAAGGCTCCCCATTCTGTCAGAGGCATGTGGGTTTATGCTCTTTCTGCAACGCATGAATTGTTTTCTGAAAGTCTCTCTTTTAGTTTCTTCAGTATACGGTAATCCTAGGAATATTGCCTCCTTAATTTTTCATGTATAGATTAGATTAACTTCAGGCACCTAAATCTGTCGCTTGGTGACATCTTGGGTGGCTGTGCTCTGGTGGAGAGGGCACTGAGTGGCTTTGTTAAGTATCACAGGAATCCAAATCTGGCTAGTTATTCAAGTCTCAACTTGCTGTGTTTAAATTTCAAATAAGCATGTTTGTTTTGGGGTTTTTTTTTATGATGGGGAAAAATGGTATTCTGAAATTTTTGAATTAACTTGGCATGAGCTATAATCATGAATGCATTTTACCTGCTCTCTTAGTTCCTCAGATGGGAAATGCTCTAAACTCACACTCAGTTTAAAGTCTCAAATCAGTTTCACTAATTAAAAAAAAATTGCTATATCTAAATTCTGAATAGTATTGAGTTCTCACGCTTATTTTAATTCATCTTTTAACCTGCTAAAATTATATTATCAAAAACATTGTTTTTAAAGGTCTGTCTGAAGAACCTAGCCTTTTGACTATTTTGCTCTGGGCAAAAGTGTTGCATTCTTCTTCATATCCACTTGCTATGACTTGAATGGTGTTAGCAGTTACTGGTCAAGATAATCCTGATGTTTCAAATCCTTTTATTAAAAAATACTTATATTACAATTAAGTAAAGAAGGACCTCTTCCATTTTCTCCTTTTCCTTCCCCTCTCCCCTGTCTGAGAAGATCACTCTCCAAGCAGAAGGAATCAGTTTTGGTATTATCTTCAGGAGGCTGACCACTTCAGTAGTCCCTTTACACACATGGATATCTCTGTTGATGGTTATATTAATTTTTAAACTCAGGAGAAGAGTTTTTATTTTCTTGAGGTATGTCTTACACCAAGTTAGTAATAGCAGAAGTAGTTTGTTGCCTGCTTTAACAGTGGTATGGACAGTTATAGCCATGTAACTGCATTTTACTCTGATAGAAACCACATTTCATGGGCTGAGTGTGTGACTGAGCTTGCCTGTGCTGAGATTACTGGCCATGGTAGGAACTTATTTATACCAGAGGGAAAGAAATTCTGACAGCAGCAGTTCATAAAAACGTGGTATGTAGACCATGTGTAAGAGATTCTAAATTGGGTAGGAAGCATCAAAAGGTAATTGGGAACTTTTAAATGTGGAAACAGGTATGAAAGATGTATGAATGTATTTTTCTCTTCATTAGCAAGTCATGTAACTCTAGCAGGAAGTAAATGGTGAGAGAAGATTGGGAAAGCCAAGTCACAGGCAGTTTAAAGAATTATCAGGCTTTTCCAGTGCTTTGCAGGGCACAATAAATTGCTGCAACTTCAACTACCAGTGTTAGTCACTGAAGAGCCATTTCTTAGTAAGGCACTCAGTAGCCAGTTAGCTGTCACCTATTATGAATGAAAGTGTAGTTCCCTGAGTTTTTTCCCTTGAGTAGGCTAGATCTGTCAAATCTCTTCTCTGAAAAGCCTGGGTATAGCTGATGGCAATGTTTTCAATTTATGTGAAATAGCAACTTCACACCGGTAGGACATCTCTTCTGGTGATGAATGTATGGTTCAGTCAAATCAAATCCTAAAGTTTCCTTATCCCTTGGGACCCATACAGCTACCTTTTGACTGCATAGCTAACATTTGCCATTTTCATCAGGTGAGATTGCCCATATGGTGAGCAAACCCATGCAATGTAATTAATATCACTCCAGAAAACTAGTTTCTAAGGTGTCAATAGGTGGGAAAAACACTGTGAAATTATGCCTGGGGGCCAACTGAAGTACCATTGAGAGTCTTGGCTAGTAATGCAGCAGCCTGTTTGTTTGCCTACTTGGGATAAATATCCTTTCAGAGCTGTGACAGAACTGACAACAGGAAGCATAGCATTATGGAAATATGTAGAGAAAAAGGGCTTCCTTTAATCATTGACACAGGTTGAAGAATGCATGGTTCACATTAGATCATAGTAAAAAGCATGAACTAAAACAAGTTATGTAGGAAATATTCCACTTAGAATAATTTATGTATGTAAAATGGCTTTCATAAAAGACAAATAAATGGATGTGAGGAACTTTATAACGTTCTAAAATAATTTTTTTGCCAAAATGAAATAAAACCTAAGGAGTGATAATAAAAGCTACAAAGTGATTCAAATCAGAACTATTTCCTCAGATTTCTACTAGCAGTAAACTGTGAGAAAAAGTCTGGAACTTCTCTGGAATCTACTGAACTGGGCCAATAAAATAGACTTGAATTATGTTACATTTTGAATTTTTCATTTAGTACTTGATTAGAAGTTCCTAATATATGAAGCACAACTAGTACTGACTGGTGATGGCAGAGAAACAGCTCACATATCCTAGCCTTCTGAGGCATTTAAGGTGTACTGTGTGTTGCACTTCAAATTAACAGACCATGTAATCTCCACTTGCAAAAGGGAGGCAAGCCAGTGCAAGCAGGAGTCAGAAAGTTAAGAATGCAGCAGATAAGTAATAATACCTATTGTGTTTTCTTACCTCCTGTAATTAACTATCCATTGCAGTATTTTGACAGGGGTTCCACGTGTCCTTATCCATTCCTGGATATGTGTTATTTGTTGAAAATAGACGCACAAGTTAAATTGAGCACAGATTTTGTTTTTTTGTTTTTGGTAAAGCATTTGTAACATCCATGTGCACAATGAAATCACAAAATAGCAGTGTAAAAGTGTATATTACTCAGGGGTTGGATATGAGGAAGCCTGATTCTTTCAAAGATCTCAATGGAATTTGACATCCAATGTAAGTTCTGTGACAACCTACCTTATACACTGCAATTAATATCCCTCACAAGCAATTGGATTCATCAGAATAGGCTTGGGGTACATGTATAAGACAAAAAAAAAATGACAAAAAGATAAAGATAAAACAAAAGGTATTAAAAATATTCAAGAGATCAAAATTTTATTTTCACAGGCCAAAATTTTTAACTAAGTATTGGTAAGTTCTGGGAGCATAAGTGATTGTGAGTATTTTCCAAAACAACTTTTTGTTTTGGTTAGGCGCTTTAAAGAAATCATTTATACAGTAACAATAACTTTTTCAGACTAATTCCAATTTTATTATTTTTTCTTTAGAAATTCATCAGTTATTCCATGTAATCATGCCGAAGTCCTCAGTCCAACATTTCCTTAACTTTTTCTCATATTACATCTACCTTGTCCCATTCAGAGCAGTAGCTAATCAAAAATGGTGTGGCAAAATGCTTACTGGCAATGGTAAGCTGTGGCTATTTTGTCTTCTCTAGCATAACTTAGCAGAGTCATACACGTCCCACTAATTTAAAAAAAAAACCTAGAACAAGTATTTCCTTTAGGCTGGGATGTTGGCATTCTTAATTAAACTTTTTTGCCTTTCAGATGCAAAGGAAAAGTACTTTCATTTTTAAGGGCTGTTTGCTTAACTCCGAGCTATTGGTAGAGAGGTTTCCAGCACACTGCTACATTCCACAATTGCCTTTAGTTCCTAGAAAGTATTAAAGGTTATTGTGTGGCAGAGGATTTGTCCCAATCAGGGTAGAGTATAGCTCAAACTCAAATAGACATTTTAACAAGAATGTGTATCTTAAGGATACTTGTCTGCCAAAAGCAAACTCTGAATCTCTCTTAACTGTCCACGTCCTATCAGATCAGAGGTCTGATCTCTATCCTGGGTGTTATGAGTATTCTGCTGCAGTTCTTAAGCTTTAAATGTCACCAAGGGTTTGTCAAACCCTGATTCTTATTCAAAATTAAAAATGCTGGAGTTAATTTAATTAAGTTAATTTAAATTAATTTATTTTATTTATTTTATTTAATATTTAATTTTAAAAATTAAATTAATTTTAATAAATTAATAAATTAATAAATTAATTTTTTAAATATTTAATTTTAAATTAATTTTAAATTAATTTAATTAAGTTAATTTAAGGCTGTATATGGGACAAGTCCCAAGGTAATGCGATATCTTGTTTTTTTGATACATACGTTTTCCTTCCCTTTTTGTTTTTATCCACCTTTTAATTTTCATCAAAACCTGTCTTCAGCTATGCAGTGAAACCACTATTCAGTTTATGGCTCAGGAGCACTGTAAGCTTTGTACACTAAAGTTTTTGCAAGTAAAACTCTACCAACTATGTGAAAAATTACTTTGATTTTCTTTTCACTTTTTTTGTAGACAAAAATAATAGTTTGGAAAATAATTTATTGGTATAGAATAAACAGGATGAAAAGTACTTGGGGACTGGTATGACATTTCTGTGACTAAGTTATTAGATAGTCAGATGGGAGTGGATATTTGGCAATATATGCTTTCCTGCTCCCTTTGTCCTCCTTGTTGGGATATAGATCAGTGGAATGTGCTATCTGTTAAATGCTATAGGAAAGAGCATGCATCTTAACAATTCAGCATTCTTTCAGACCTTGACTTTGGTAATATATACAGAAAACTCTCCAGAATGACATAGTTTGGAACAAAGACAGATAGATTGTGAAAGCATTATAAGCTTGATAAATTAGCTGATTTATGTTTGTGATTTTTTTGCTAAGTAAGACAGTGACAGGTCGCATGCTACATTTGACAAATTTCATGCACTAAAACTTGAGACTTGTTTAAAATATCAGCTGAAAAACAGCTTTGCTTGATTACCCATGTGAATCCTGAAAATTGCAAAGAATGACTAATCTAGAAATGAGAGAATGCAGTATGAAACAGATGATGCTGCAAAGATTTTCTTTAAAAGCTGACTAGTAACTGTTATTTTAAAAATTATATCTGTGGCTTTTCAGGTTTTTTTCTTTCTTTGTTTGTTGTTGCTTTGTTTGGGTCTTTTTTAAAGTCTTGCTTCATTAACTGTGATTTTTTCTTATTCAGTCTTGTGACTGGTGACAATAATACAAATATCTAATCTGTGTGATTAAATTGGTAATATTCAAAACTTAAAATAACATTGCTCCTTTGTGAAAGAGAACAAAAGATGTGGCAAACAGAAGATATATTTTCATAATGAATTTTTAGAAAGCTTGTCCTGTTTCTTATTATTTTCCCATTCGTTTATAATTTTCATCTATGTTATACACACTGCCTGTTAATTATGATACAATATTCATGTAATTCAAGAGTAATCTTTACCTTTCTATACAACCAGGAGAATCACAAGGACTAGTTTTGGAAAAGTTAACTCTTTTTTTCATGACAGTATGCATTGTATACTGAGAACAGCACTTTTACTTCCAGGGAGGCTGGTGAGTAGTCTAATTTTGACTAAACAGTAGCCTAATTTTGTCTGTTCTCAACAAGTTTTGTAACATTGGAACTTGCAGTATAATTTGTAGCAAGCTATAAAAAGTGACATTTGCTCCCAAACACTAGAAGGAATTTGGGATGAATAAAATATGTGACAACTTCTTCCCTAGTAATGCTCACTAAATCAAGAAGCAGGAGGAATATATTGTATTTGACATTACACTGTTTTGTGCCATTTGAGAGCATTATTTTCATATTCTGTCTTAAAGCTGAGCTGTACATATTTTATCAAAATGGATAAAAATTACAGAGGGAAAGAATAAAACTGACAAGACCACGGTAGGATGGCAGAGAATCATCATTTACATGTGTTCACATAATTTTCACATTACACTTGGGGTTTTATATACCCCAATAATTAGCTAACACTCAAAATGAAAAAAATAATGTAGGACATGTTAAAAAGTGATTAATTTCACTAGTGCAAACAAATACAGTCAGTCTCTGAACAAGCATTTAGTTTTAAAGGTAGAGCACAGCTCTGATCTTTTTCATTATTAGCTGTGTACAACTGGTTCTCTGAAAATAGTAGCAGCAGGGCTTAATAACTGGTCACCTATTAGTAAGAAATGGGATCTCCAGATTGTAAATGTGTGTCTCCAAAATTTATGCATTTACTGTCTTTCAAGTTAGCTAAACATACATTTAAAATTAGAGACAACAAGATTTCAGCTTTTTTTTTTTTATGGAAGTAGGTAAGGAGAAAAAAATCTCAACTGATTATTGAAAAAGAAAATTTGCTCCTTTTTGAATTCTTTAAGACTAATTTAAGATTTCCTTTTAGAAAGAGTTTGATGAGTGTCTGAATGAGCTAGCTCAGATTTAACCTTCTAGTAGTTTATGGGCTATCTTTATTAAAGGGATATAGGGGAATGCCAGCTTTAGCACTAGCATTTGAAAAAAAATGCATGACTGCACATAAGAAATCTGGTCTGTACATTACTATAAATTATTATTTAAAATAATAAATAATGCAGCAGAATGGTGAACACTTCCATCTCCTCTGACCAGGTGCTGATGATTCCTCATCTGTGGAGAGATCCCAGTGAGGAAGAACAACATACTCTTAATTCAAGAACTGAGATTAAGTTTCCTAATTAATAATCTATCAATCTAAATTTTTGAGATAATTTTTTCCTTCCACATGAGCATATTCGAGAAATGTCTGCTTATATCTGCATACTTTAATGGCTCTATGTGGTATAATTTCTACATTATTTTCTTGTATTTACATATACAAAGTGTGAGAGAAATGTGGTAGATTTATTTTGCGTATAAAAACTGATGCTGTATTTTTTTATAGTTTTAATCGCTAATGAGACAACCATTGTATAAATATAAATATAAATATATTGTCTCATAATATATTGTCTACCTTCTAAATACTAGTACTAGAAAAGAGCAAAAGAAAGAACCTTTTACAATTAATTCCTTTTGCTGCACTTGTTTCAGTGTGTCCATTTAAAGCATTCAAATCACATGTAATTATTATATCTATTTTTCTTTGAACAGTGACATACTTGCGCTTCAACAACCATAGTACTTTATGAGCAAATTGCTATCTTAAAATACCCTTTTTTTACTTTTCTGATGATAAGCATTTAAGAAAAGCTAGCAGAATATGTAACATCCTTGTTAGAACTTATTGGGAGAAAACAATATATTTATAATTTATCATTATAGATACTGAAGTACACCATATACATTACCTATTAAAGAGAAAATCTCCTTCAAATCTGAAGAATGCAGTAAAAGTTAATAGCCCTTTCCCTCAGCACCACCTCACCCAAGCTCCAGTTTTTGCTTTACTGGACTTTGTGTCCATTTTCATATTTTTCCTTGAGGTAAATATGGAAGTCTAAAATTAACTGCTTCAGTAGGGTGCCCTGCATATCAGTATCTCAGCAGAAGTTTTGTGAAAGCATTTACCTGAGCAACAGTCTTTTAACAAGACAAATTGGACCAAGAGGAACAAGAGGACTGCATTCAGACATTGCTGTTTTGAGAGGGACAACCTAACTCATTGCAAAAGCTGGATGTCCAACCTCACTGAAGCAGGAGGAACTTGGTAGTCTTTGAAATAACTTGCAAATGTGGTGACGTGCCTGTGTTGAAAGTAGACTGGCATGCACTGTTTAGGAATGGGTCTTACCTTAAAACTGCTGAAAGGCTTGCTTTGTTGTCTGCAGAGCTGCCTGGCATTGAGAACATCTCTCTTGGGTAGGGTCTGGTCTCTAAAGTGCCAGGTCCCTTCTCTTCCTGCCATTGAGAATGCATGATAGGCTGGGAAGGTTGGACTGTAAGTGTGCAGGAAAGACTAAGCTAACCTCCTGGAAACATTACTACTGACAGAATTATAGTGTTCAGTGATACAGAAAAACAAGCTATATGTATTGTAAAATTTGCCAACAAATGTAGGTGTTTCACAGTAAACACTAGAGTAGTTGTGTTTCTAATCTGTAAAGGTATCATTAAAGTACAGTGCCCAGATGGCAAGATACAATTTTGATCACTAGGGGCACTTACTGAAAATGCTCTTCTTGCAATATACAGCTAGTACCACCACATGAACCAAGTTGTAGTTTCCTTTCTACTTCTAAGAAATTCTGTATTTGCTTACTGTTCTGCAACAGGCTCTTTCTATCTGATATGCCACTTATATCTGCAAACATTTATGTTTAAGCCTTTAAGCCACAGGAAAATATTTTAAGCCTTTAGACCACAGGGAAATACTTCGAGTAAAACTTGTTTTCTTTGGTTTTAGATGAGGGTTTTTGTATCTTATTTCTGCAAGTGTCTGTAATAGTAATACTTCGAGGCTTTTGAATGACTACATCTGGCTTCTAACTTGTTCAGTGCAAAGTTTTGTTTTTTATTTTCAGTTCCAAGGCCGGACAAATGAAACTAAGACCTAATTAAAAAAGACAGCTCTGACCACAGAGAAATCAAATTGATGTAAGAATTTTTCTAGCTTTAGTTAGCTAGCAATGTCCACAGTCTGCCACTGGTGCTGCTCACGAGATGCAGAATTTAATCTTGAACTCTCCTGTAGCTTCAACAGCGTTTATTTACTTCCTTTTTTACTTCTTCATTTGCAAAGATGGGTCTAAAGAAGATCCTTCTTATATTCTGTAGTCTTGCAATGAAGAACAAGATTAATCTGAAATATTCTTAACGCCATGATGAAATACGTTTCTCAGATATGCCATGAGACATCAAAGATCACATGTGATTTATTTGAAACTAAGAATCCCATCAGATTCTTATCAGACCTCTATTAAAACTTCTATTTTCAAGGATTTAACTATGTGCTTGTGATCAAGGATACTAGCAAATTTGAATATCTATATTTTAGAAATAATAGCTTTTCTGGTAATTACAATTTTCTAAGACCTTGTTGATGTTCTGATTTTTTCACAGATGTAGAGGCAAGTTACAAACAAAGTTGCTTCTGTAGTTGTCAATGTAGTAAATTAGACAAGGAATAAGTATGTAGTCTAACTAAAGACTGCATCTTAAAGAATTCTCACAAGGTCACAAGTGCATAATTGAGAGTGCATCAACAGTTCTAAATTTTGTGTGATCAGATTTCTGAATTTGTAAGACTGTGGTCAGACATAGTCTGTGTTAGCTTATGACTAGAGTCTTTCCCAGGCTGAGTACAGAGATTGGCATTTTGGTTTTGTAAAGCTGTCAGGAGAACATTGGCCAAAAATCTGTTTTACAACTGTGGAATATAGTTCTGTTTTGAAATACTTAATTTTTTCAGCACAGTCCACCACAATTTAAATATCTTGATTTTATTTCTGAATAATCACCATTGAAGTAGAGTATGTGGTCAAACCCAATGTAAATAACACTGCCATCTAGAAATAACATTTATGAGAAGTGCGCAAGGGGTAGAAGCTGTAATTTTCAAGTGTTAATACAGAGTTGAGCTAATCCTTTTATGCTCTGATGACATAACAGTAAATAATGTGTGTGACAGCAATAAGTTGATAGTACCTTTAACTACCTTAACCATGATTCTTGTTTCATTGCATGTATTGCCATTCCATGGTTGAAGTTCCACTGTGCACACTGTATGTGCACACCATCCCTATAATGTCGTGTTATTTAAGCAAAGTGTGGGGGGGAACTGAGGCAGGCTGTGTTGTTAAGGTGAATAGGTATCACTTTGTCTGTGTAAGCAGCAGATTAAATTGAGCAATTGGCTGAAAACCTGTTCAGGTTTCTTTGCAGAGGATCCTGGTGAACAAAGAAATGATATTAATGGACACAGACTACTAAGCTGTGGACTTCCTTGATTGCCAGCCAGGAGGGGCTACAAAGCAAAACACAGCATTAAAATACTTTGGAAGCAGACTTTTTGAGAACATCAGCAACAGGTTGTCTCAAATCTTAGAGCCTTGCTTCGTATTTTCCTGTAAATATTTCATGATAAATTCTTTACAATTTGAGAGAGAGTAGTTTTCAGTAGTTTTCATCTCACTAGGACATAAGAATCTAAAGACTGGTGAAAACAGCAATCCATCAAGCCCAC
This sequence comes from Pseudopodoces humilis, assembly GCF_049639895.1. Lineage (NCBI taxonomy): Eukaryota > Metazoa > Chordata > Aves > Passeriformes > Paridae > Pseudopodoces > Pseudopodoces humilis. The sequence continues at coordinate 44,440,880 of NC_142203.1, read as the reverse complement.
AGTTTTGACTTCTGACTTTAGAAAATAATGAAAACCAAGCAATTTTATTAATGAATGCGAGGATTTTAGCACTTCGTGCCAATGGATCTCCATGTCCTTTAGTAACAAATTATTTTATGAGTATGATTAATATTCTTTCAATCTGTCTGTGTTTGACATTTATAGTACCTCTGCAGTGGTGGTAGCAGTATTTTTTAGATAAAGGTAAAATAAAAGCAAAATATGTACACACATACATACATACATACTTATATATATATATATATATATATGTATGTGTGTGTGTGTGTGTGTGTACATTTGTTTCTTGGGATCAGATGATGGCTGTGTTCTGTGTTCAGTGTGTAGTTTCCTTGAAAGCTTTCAGACTCTTCTGGAAACTCTGGTCTGTAGTCAGGCTCCCTGCCTCACACTCATAAACAAATAACAAAAGGAGCACTCCTCAAACTTGAGCCCACAGAGCAGCTTACACATGGCTTCCACAAACACAGGAACAAACAACTCACCAAAGGTGCAGAGGAATTTTCATAGTAAGCAATATGTTGTTAATTTACAGTTTTTTCTGCATTATGTTTTTGAAGAAAATCAGGGACATTTACAGGAATTAAAGGCTAAGGACTAAAAGGGAGCTAAATTCTTCTTAAACAGCTACAAATAGAAGCAGAGTTTAATCTCCCATTGCAATTGATTACCTTAGGGCTCCTTTCTTGCTCTGCCTACAGTGTTGGTGTGTGGGAATGGTATGTGACAGTAATGGCAGAGATGGATGAGGCCTGTAAAATGAGTACATTGAGAGATGGCAAAGCAATTATCAACCTAAGCCATTAAGAGTTTTTAGTAACAGAATCATAGAATGATAGAGCTTTGGAAGGGACCTCTGAAGATCATCTTGTCCAACACCTTTGCTAAAGCAGATTCACCTACAGCAGGATGCATGGGATCATTTCCAGGTGAGTTTTGATTATTGGGAGAGAAGATTCTAGAAATGTATCTGGGCACCCTGTTCCAGCGCTCTGTCGCCCTTCTACAATAGAAGAATTCTGTTTAGATGTTTAGAAGAAATTTCCTGTGTTTCCACTTGTGACCATTGCCCATTGTTCAGTCCATGGGTACCACTGAAAAGAGTTTGGCCTCCACAGATTCTTTATGATTTGACAGAGGGGAATTTGAAACTGAATAATAAAAAAAAAAACCCACCTTTTTTTAAAAATCTTGATGCAGTTCTATGGCTCCCGCCTTATTTGCCATTATGTTATTTCTCTGTTATTGCATTTTAAAAACGTTCAGCTTTAGTCATAACCACAGAAATTTGTGTCTAATCCACAGGGACAGTATGAAAGTTATATTAGCATGTTTTGTCTGCGCAGGTCAAAGTGAAGTACTAGCAAGATACTGTGTGTGGTGTCCTGCTGTCACTGGCAGTAGAGACCTAGGCTGGGCTAGGCAGCAAGTTCAAAATACAAAGTTCTACAATAGAACTGGTGAGGAGTTCCATTTCTGGGGGCAAAAAGATGCAAAAATGGAATTTACATATACCTTTGTCAGCATTTTTAGAAGTTCTTTGAAGTTCTAAAAAGTGAAGCTACAGTTAGCATAGTATCTTCTGTTTGAATAGGATGTCCTGTGTATAGAAGTGCTCTCTGTGGACTCAAGATGTTTCACATGTGTGGAAACATGCATGGTAATACATGGTACTGAAGTTTAGTATTTTAAGAAAGAGCAAGTGAAATTAATAGAGCTAAAGGTTGTAGTGTGATCTTTTGTACATATGAATATGTAAAGATTGGGAAATATAATTAAGATTGCTGGAATCTTAGCAATGTTACATGTCAGACTCTTGGAAGATTGGTAGCACAATGTTAATGTTTGTTTTGTGTTGCATTTTTCACATGGATAGAGGGATTTGGATAGATTAGTAGTCTCCATGTGTCTTCCAAGGAAGGAAAACAGAATGAAGTCATAGTTCAGACCTCACAGTTTTAGACCTCAGTGCATGGCATTTGGAGAACAAGGAAGAATTACATCATCTGCTGGTGATAATGCAGCATAATGCAGCATAAATGAACAAAATTATTATTTGCAGTATTAGAATATTTTAGAAAAAATCTCTGATAATGCTGATTTTTTAAAAAAAATTATATGAATATGTTCCCTTAATGACCTCAAGGGCAGGATAGACATAAATATTCAAAGCTTTGAGATTTTTATACTGCTTTATATAAGAAAAAGACATAATTTCTTTACTCTGTGGAAAGGAATATCTATTCTACAGTGTGTAGTCACTATACTGCAAACATGGTGATCAGTCTTTCTTGGAATATTGAAGTGTTGGTTGCTTTTTGACATTTTTTTAAGCTTTCCCAAGTGGAAGAATGTGAATGTGAGAGTCTCACCTTTCACTTGGAAAAAACTTATTTCAAGTTGTTCTGATTATAGAGAAAATATCAAATATATGAATTTCAGTGACAAAGGTGATGGAAAAAGAAAGAATATAATGGTAATTTTGCATTAACACTCCTGGACACGTGAAATGTAGTTTTGGAACACTTGGGGTGACCAACACTGAGGTTTGGTTTCTTGTATCTTCCTATATTAGAAATTGAACAGAATATTTCTGCTAACTTCTGCATTAAGCATCTACCTGTCTACATATAAAATATATGGGCAGATCTCTAGTACATTTCATAGCAATGCACAAAATTTAAATAAAAGATCAGATAATTCTGAAGAGTTTTTGCATTAAATAGAGTTTCAGGTGAGATGCCTGGAATGCTTGCTGGACATCTAGAACCTGTGTTTAAGGGTCTTTCTCAAAGCTTTATGGCTATTCCAACTTGGTTAGCTAGACTGACGCTGAAATCACTGACTGTTAATCCTGGAATGATATTTTCATCTTCTGGAGGCACAGTGCCAGGCAGACAGTTATCTCTTGCTGTTAAAAATACAGGTCATCCAAGATAATTCCTTTTCATCAACACTTCCTCTTCTTTCTCCTTCAATTCTGTAGCAGTTGCAAGAGACAAAATCAGACTACTTTAATAGATTATGAACACATTTAGGTAGAATCCTTCAGAAGCCTGTCAGACAGACTTACAGGTATGCTCTGATAAATAAAGACTTTTAGCTCTGGAGTGCAGCCATGAGGTAACAGTGGTGTAAAGCATGCCTAGATGTTTGTGTATGGTGAATTCTCTTCCATATTATAAGCACTATAGAGTTCAGTGGTATGGGTCACCCAGGGAACTAATTTCTGAGCTGATGTTTTAGTTTTGCTTCTGCCTGGCTTGCAGGAAAGAAAGCATAACCTTTGCTTCTGAATGTTTTTTTTCAGATGCTCTTCACCAGAAAGCACCATGTGTTCTCATTTTGGGTGGTCATGCTTATAATTGCTTGGGAATTTTTGAACAGTGCTTTTGTTTTTTTTATTTTTTCTTGTTAGAAGATATACATTCATTAAAGCTGAAACAAGTAAAATTCAGTTTTTAAAGATTGTCAATTAAGTTCTAAGCATATTTCAAATTTTTTGGAACAAACATGATTGTTTTAGTTTATAATAACCTTTTGTTTTGAACTCTTAGTTATGAAAAATTAACAATTTAATTATTTTGAAGTTATATGAATGAAAAATGATAAACTTATTTTTAACAGTTGTTCAACTCTGTTACATAGGTAAACAAGTTATGAAATTCAGTTAGAGTTATACAATAATAATGCATATTCTCCAATAATTTCCAGTCCACAGTGGCCAGGCTTCTGTTTATGGGTGTCCAATATTGTTATGACTTTATCTGTCAACTCAGAGAGCATTCTACTACTGAAACTTAAGTAGGTAATTTATAACTGAATTTAGGCAATCTATGTTTATTTCAATTAATAAACTAGGTTTCTGAGGCAAAATACCATAAGGCAAAATATTTCCTTAATTAGTTGTGCAATTTGTTCTCAATCTTTCAATTTGGACACCTGTTTTGAAATACAGATGTCAGAACTGAGTAAGGCGGTCTCATTGATGTCTTGAATGTACTGTATTACAACAAATATCTCTACACCATTAAGACATCCTCTGGCAGGAGAAGGTGGATTTTGTAGGTCTAGTACATTTAAAAAGAAAAGTAGCATGCATGTATGCAAATGTCTTTGCTAACAATTCTCAAGCGACACTGATGGTGACAAAATCACATATATAGGATCTCGTAACTAGAGAAGAAAATCCCTTCAACTCCTTCTGGATATAAAGAACAATTTATCTGGTACGTAAATATGTATAAATCAAGTAGCATCTAAAAATGATGACTCTTGTTCTTGCAGATATTCACTGCTGTGAGATGCAGTTTTAAATATAAGTAGAAGTTTAAGCTGATATTGAGACACATCTTTCTATACACCTTAAATAGTATTATTGGTGAGTGAGGTTTTCTGTTAAAAAACCTGCTGAGAAAAACAGATAAATCATGAAGATTATTTATTTCCTAGTCTTTGCTTTCCTGATATTCCACCCTGGACAATGCCATCATTCAGTTCTTATGCTAGGATGAAAACTGGGCTTTTGGAAATTTAATGTGAAAAATTTAACTGTTTATTGTGAGCGAAGTTAAAATAAGAAAATAAAATTACTTGTTTTATTTAAATTGCCATGCTAGTGGAGTGGGGGCATTAATTAATTTTACAGACATATAATTTGGATATAACATAAATTCATTGCAATATTAAAATTCTTCTACAGTCATGAGTGTCTTTTCAGTTAAAGCTGAGTAAAATTGGTTCTAGTCTACTGTCCTGAAATACTGGACTTTTTATTCAGCTGACAGGATCACTCTTGTCTGAATGAAATAAAAATGTATGTCAGTAGACCTAAGAGATACTTAAAAAAAGGAGAACATGTATTAGAGGAACTTGTATGATAATCTTGTATGTATCTGCTGGATGAAGTCTGAGCTTTCATCTGGTTATTGAGTAGTGGCTAAATGCAGCTTTTGACCTGTTCACTGTGTGGTGGCCAAGCTCAGCTTTACTTTCTTCACAAGTCAGTACATATGCAGTACTTCTCAGTGCAGAGAACACTGACCTATAAAATGAGAAATGTTCACAAAGTGCCTTGTGGTCTAAAAATCTGTGATTTTTTAGCATGTAACAGTAGTTAACCTACAATTTTGTTTGTGTGAACTACAAAATATGTGATGAGTCTGGTGCACACCAGAGTGAGTTTGGTTTATGATTACTTCTGTGGTGGTGGTAAAAATAATCACAGTTCATTCAGGTTGAATTTGCCTGAGCTGAAGCATGACAGACAAATGTGTAGCTGTGGGAAAACTACAACTTGGCACTGTTGCTTCTTCACCGAACTTGATACAAAAATAAAAGGGAATCCAAACCAGGCGACGACTGTCAACCCTCCTTTCCATCCTAGCCTAAATATGGAATGTCTTTGGTATTGCTGAGAACTGTCAGAGAGCTTTTCTGCACAAAGGAAGAATTTTTGCTGCAAGCAAGATATTTTTACCTCAGTAAGGGAACAGCCAAGGGAAATAATCAGAAGCTGTCAGCAGAAATCAAGGGTTGAACAGGATGCATGCATAGTGGCTGAGTGGTCATTTTATCTTTGGCACAACTTGCTTGATGTCTTTATAGAAATTAATATGTATGGTTAAATTTTTAGACTTTTTAATAGCTTGCTTCAACCAAATAGATACTTCAGAAGATATAAGCCTTAGTAGACTAATGCATAGATAGGTCTACATGAATACATGAATAATATCCCAAATATTATTTGCATTTCCTCCATGGTTTAACTGAAAGTCTTCAAGGAGTAACACCTAAACCAATAAGCTTGCTGGCTCATATTCCATAGCCTAGCAGCAGAATCCCTGTCAGTGCATAATTATAGAGTGTAAGTTCCAAGTGAACAGTAATATTGTAGGGATCACAGCTGTTGAATGCTATAGGAAATGAGTCTTTGGATTTAACTCTTTCACAATGCCTACAATCAGCGACAACCTTGGGAGGATTCTCCTGTGCAGGAAACCTGCCTGTCAGGCACCCTTCAGTGAAGTGTGCACATGTGTGTGTATGGAAGTATGCTGTATGAAAATGGGAACTGCAGATTGAAAATAAATTACTTACTTTGGCTGTTAGAGGCAGCATTACAGTGTGTGACATAAACATTTCAGTTTATCTGAAAGACAACAGTCAGATTTCCACATATTCACTTGGAAAATTGTCCTTGGAGTGGTAAATTTATTTTACTTTTTTAAAGAAAAAAACCTTATTCTTACACAATTTGAAGTTGATACCATTGTATCTTCAGCAAATGGGATTATTTGTGATAAATGGCTCAGGTGTCATTGGCTAGCCAATTTCAAATAGTGTATTCCCTATAGAAGAACTGAAGATCGGATTCTTATTTCTCACAAAAGCAAAAAAGTTTTACCTGATTAGGTTTGGATTTGAAACATACTCAAACATCCAAAGAAATTGTAAATATGTTCTGAAAAGCTTTGCTCTAAAGTGCTTTTCTTTTTCTTTGAAGTTTCAGTTAGGTGGTTTTGACCAATCCTGTTTGGATATGTTAAGAGCCATTACAGGTTTGCACACAAATATTTTCATGTTTGTACCAGTTCTATTTAATGGAAAAAATTGAGGCTTTGTACTAAAATTAGTCATCTACTCTTGCTTGAATTTTTTCCTATTGTGTAGGAGGGTGAGCCAGCAAGAAAGAAAAACATAATAAAGACATTTAGGGAAACAGCTGGAACAGAATACAATGATACTGTGTCCATATCTTACTGCTTTCATTTGCATGACAGTTTTAAATAATTAGATGGTCACCAAGACTGTTTAGAGGAAATGAGAAATACCAGAACTATGCCAGGTATGGGAGGATCTCTCAAAGGAGGAAGCTGGAGGAGCTTTCCTTTAACATAATTCTAACCTCCACTTCAGGCAAAGGAAAGTCAGAATTGTTTCCCCATATCCTACCAACCAGTTGAAATATATGATTTCCATCATTTTTCTATCTCTTGCACTCCATTAGGGAAAATGCATTATTTGTATGATCAGAAATATGACTGACAGAGAACGCAATTTGTAGAATCATAGAATGGTTTGGGTTGGAAGAGACATTAAATATCACCCAGTTCCAAACCCCTTGCTGTGGGCAGGAAGCCTTCTGCTGGACCAGGTAGCCCCATCCAGCCTGGCCTTGCAAACCAGTTGATTAGAGGGCAGTGCTTATAATGCCAAGTTTGCAGGTTCACTCATTCTCTTAAGAACTGGACTCAGTGATAATTGTGAGTTCCTTCCAACTCAGAATATTCTGTGATCCTAGCAGATTCCTGCCCAACCTCCAGGAATGGTGAGTCCAAAAAATCTCTAGAAAACTTGTTCCAGTGCCTCACCACTGTCACCACCTCACTGCATCACCAGCTCACCACATCAGTAAATATGTGCTTCCTAATATTAATCTAAACCTACTCTTCTTCAGCTTGAAGCCATTCACCCTTGTCCTATCACTTTATACCACGTGAAAAACTCCCTCTTGAGCTGTCTCATAAGCCCCCCCTTAGGTACTACAATTAAGATCAACAATTGGAACCTTGTCCCTCTTTCTTCTTTAGCTATTCCTAAGTCCTGCAAAAATGCCCACTGAGATCTCTATTTGTGTGCTCTCACTCTGTTGTAATCCTCCTCCCCGATGGGACCCCTCTGTCCCACCCCCCGTGGTGAGAGCCTGCTCGTCTCAAGGCACAGGCGGCGGAGGGGGTCCTGGAGTGGATACAACACGGACTCAAAGTATCTAGACACAGGAGGCTCAAACTTGCTGGAATAATCCCGGGTTTATTGTCTGTCGTCCATCCGGGGCAAGAGAGAGACCGAAATGCTCTGGGTGTCATCTCTTATACCAGGGGGCAGGGGTGATTAGGGGATGCAGGGAGGTCACAGCCAAGGGGAAGGGGGAAGGGAAAGAAGGTTTTCAGATAGGAACTCACATTACACAAACCAGAGGTGAGTTTTACCCTTGGGAGGTACCAAGATTTTTAGATACACTACAACACTCTCAAGCTGGGCTATGTGTGTAAATTAATATATTTTTTCCTCAAGTTTATTGGAAATTTTTATCTATAAACTTGAGGCACACCCAAATATAAGTGGATGGGAATCCAGAGAACAGCATATTTATTCTTCATATGAGTGGTAGCAAGTAATTTTAAACAGAAAGGTATACTGCAAAGTGAGAGAATCTTGTTTTAGGAGCTGTTGTTTGAACTATCTCTAGCACAGAGAAATCAAAGGAAATAAAATCTCAGAGGACATAATTCTTAGTGAACATAAAGAGGTGCTTTTTGGCAAAGTATTTGTCTCACTATGAAAAATAATATTTTCCTGGATTCTCTATGGCTGGATGATGAGTGTTCTTCTCCAAAAAGGAAAAGGACAAGATGACATTTTCACTCATCAGCTTCAGTTCTTTTCTCAAGTAGTCAAGTTTTCAGGAACTGGAAAAGTATTCTCACTAGAAATGCTAAGGCTATCTAAATTAAAAACATAAAAATATCTGAAAAGAATTTATATTCCATGAGAGAGGAGAACATTTCCTTTGATATCAAAATACATTTTAGATTCAATTAAACAATCTGCATACAAAATGACAAACTCCTCTTAAAAGAGGTCTGTAACTAGTGTGACTACTCTGTAACTAATTACTATATTTGCTTGATCTTTTTGGGACAATAATAAACAGTGAAAATCACAAGACAGTTTTGTTCAAGCCTAGCTATAATGTGACTCCTACATAAATGTATGATTAATACACAAGTTTAGTAAAGAAAAAAGCCTACAGCAACCTTTCCTTGTCTATCATTTACGCATTCTCTGTTTTGAGTAATTTCATCTGTTTGGCCATCTTTCATATGTCTTCTGTGACAGTAAGCATATAGAAAGAGATAGGTAAAACACTGATCTATGTGATTTCTTGAAACCCCACAGTGCTTGAAAAAAAAAATCACTTATTTCCATTGATAGTTCAAAGAATTTCAACTGATGTGTCCAGAAGTTGCAATTCTGCATGTTGAAATGTACAATAATTGTAAAAGTAAAAAATAAGCAATGCTAATACTTAATCTTCGTAAAGAAAAAACATGTTGCTTAACTGATCACTTGAATAAGTATAAAGTGCTCACCTTTCCAGTGAAGTTCTGCCATTTGTGTCTTGAAAATATGTTCCTTACAGAACAAAAAATTGCCCTGCAAAGGCATTTGATTCTTGATGCAAAAGTATGATCTTTTTTATGCTTACACATAATAACCGTAAATTTGACTAAAATTTTGCACAAATAAAAATGTTTAAGTTTATGGGTTAACACCATGTGATTTCCCAGGATAATGAGTTCAGCAAATGCTTGATGTGGAAATGAAGACTTGGGTATACGAGCACATAAATTTTACTCTGTTTTCTTGGAACTGGCAGAAGCCACTGGAAATTATCTATAAGTGCTCCTGGTGTATTCATTATGTTCTTCTTGTGTCCTCCTAATGTAACTATGCTTTTCTAAAGTGAGGAACATGCTGTGGAGCAATATGTAGTCCCAGATTGGAAGCCACCTGTGCTTTCATTTGGCCAACAGTTGCAATGCATTCTTGTAGATGATGCCTCTAGTCCTCATTCTGCCTGACCAGTCTGCATATCCAGCCTAACACATTAGCATCTGCTAATACTTGTTGCTAATGCCTTGGCAGTATATGCTCTCAAAATTGTGTGCAGCATTTTTATACACCCACCTTTATCACATCATGCATAAACAGGACAAGCACAAGCACACAAGCTTGCAGCAATCCCTTGTGGCTATGTGGGTGTGCCTGCTTTTTCAGGTTCTATTAAGGAATACTCTGTGTGAAGAATGTCTGTTAGATTGTGATGTTGTATGCTGCTGGCGGTTTTGGTTTGGAAGGCACATGGAATAAAAAAAGAGAAAAGCTCTTGGAGTGATATAGGGTCATCTGAAATATGTAACTTTCCTCTTCAATTTTTAGAATAATTAAAAATTACAGACAGTTTAAAATGCCTGTATAATAATAATATATAATATTATTATAGTGCAGCTAAAGACAATGTTTCATTTCATAAATAGAGGTGTCTGAAAGCTAAGTAGTAGAAAAGATTTTCAGGGAGCTAGATCTTTCTATTAATTATGATTTTATTTTTTTTTTCCCAGCTGAGTCAGAAAGAACAATTTGAAAGAAAACCTCTGGGAAAGTTGGATGCCTTTTTTCATCATAGTGTCTGTTCACCTTCTTCTTTCATCCCTAGCTGAAAACTTTGTATCCATAGCTGGGAGCTGTGATGTACATAAAAGTGTCCTTCAACAATTCTTCATCTCCTTGTGCTTTAGCTGTGTACCCATCCTAGTACTTCTAAGCTCCCCAGACACTTGGGAGTCTGGCATTCCCTGTGTGTTCTCTCTGATGGTTGTCAGGGGAACAAATTACATGCAGCCAAGTACATGCTGAAAAAAACAGTGGAGGAACTCAGGACAGCTCAACTTCTTTTGTCTTTGCCTCTTACAAGTACAAAAAGTATGGTGGAATGAGTGAAAAAAAGAGTGGGAGAAAGGAAAGGGTAATGTTTCTACCCCCAGATATGAGGGGTAGAAACATTTAAAACCCTGGGCTTTTGTGGTTTAAATTACATCTGTAGAGGAAAATGCTTGAGGAGAAAGGCACCTTGGATGGTGATAAATTGCACCTGTAACTGTAAAATGGGACAAAAATGTTGTTTAAGTCACTTTCCTTGGAAGATTTTGAGACAGTAGACCTTGTGACTATTTTGGGTACAGGAATTGTTTTGTAATACTTGCACCCACCTGAAAGAGAGATTTTGATTTTGCTGTTCCAACTTTTGGTTTTATTCTTTGAAGAAGTAAATGTTCCACAATGTAACTGTCAAACAGAGGCATATAGATACAGCAAAATTACCAAAGAATAAGTATAGCTTGAGCAGTGAAAAACAAGCAATTTAGAAGCTATCAACCACTCAGAAAGGCACTGACAATGTATTTTGTAGGTTTCTTTCATGTGGGCATTTTTAATTTTCTCTCTTGATGAGGAGTTGCTGAGCTGTAGGTTGTACCTGTACTCATTTGTCTGAAAGGCTGAGACTACATGAATAGGAAGAGCTGGTTATTAGAACTGGAGACTTTCAAATTACAGCAAGAGATGTTAAATTAAAAGGGCAAAAAAAAATCCATATTTCTTAAAATTGTGCACAATTAAGCCATAGAAAGGCACAGAGATCTGAAATCATAGATGAGATGAAAATAGGCTAATACTTGTACTTGTTCTTTTATTATGTCTTAAGTGACTGCTTTAGCTGGGGCGGGGTGGCACTGATAGACATTTTCATTGAAGTCAATGTAAATTCTGCATCTGGAAGAAAAAAAATATCATTTCTACTGAGAGGGAGAAATTAAAACACAAACCCTGCAGGGAGGCATTGCCTCTCCTGACAGAACAATTTTAAATTATCATAATCAGAAAATATTTCTTATAGAAGTACTGGTCTTGCCTGAGTCTTATATGAGTATTCTGAAATCATTGTCTTACATTATGCAGAACACCAGTTTTTGAAAACAGTCTGTAATCACAAAGGACAAAACTGATTTAATAGAAACATTACTTACAAGAGTTTACTATTATCTTTACTTGTAAGAAAGAATTGTGTACAGGTATTTGTAAATACACAAATAATAAAAAAAACCCAAACACAACCCAAGTAAATGCAAAACAGGTTTGCTTGTGTATCCATAGTATTTGTGATATTTTGTTTCTATGAATAAGTGAAGGAAGAATGTTTGTATCTCAGAATGTTTGCAAAAAAAACAAAAACAAAACCCCAAACCCTAAAAAATTCCGTCAGGAAAAATCAGAGGGGTAACTTCCAGTTTTAAGTTTCTAACAAGTTATTCTGTCAGTCCCATGTAAGCTTTGTAATTGAAGATCTCTGTTGCACAAATATTTAATGAGGGTCTGCTTTAGTTGTTTGGATTATTTGCTTGTTTTGTAATCAAAAGGCTTTAATTTTTATTTTGCATTTTTTGTTTCTTCCTTTCATTTTGAGGATTTAAAATTTATTTAAAATATTTCCTTCAAATGGATTTGCCTGTCTTGCCTTTTATTACTCCAAATATAAAGCAGGCTTCACTCTTAAATTTCTATATTACTATCAAATATAATTAAATTTATCAAGAAATCTCCCTGAAAAGGTTTGCTTTGCAAGCACTAAACAACATTAATCTGAAGGAAACAGCAGTCTTAAAGTTTAAATAAACCAAATGCTAGCAAAGCTTATACATTCTTGACTTGAATTAGGGGGAAGAGGAATAAAAATATTTTGCTGGTCTCCAGAATAATCTCAGCTGTCTGAATGTCTTGATGTTCTAAATCTCTCTCCTATCCTCCCTGTGCATCCCACTAGGGAAATATTTAGTAGCTAAACACTTAGATTAGGAGTTGTGCCGTGGTTGCAGCCCTGCTTGTAAACCTCTGATGTTTGAGCCCACTTAAAATGCTGTTTCTGTGCTGCCTATTAATCTACAATTTTATGTACTGCTATTAAAAAAGATAGCATATGTCTGCTGCTGTTTCTGGAATACATAAAAGAGTTTAGCAGAAAGACTGAATTCCTTGAGTTGTTCCAGCTTCCAGACTCCCCACATAAATGTAGAGAGAATATTTCTTCCCACACCACTGTTAGAAACTTCAGAATGTGGATCCTGAATGGTTTCAACTGCTGTTAAAGAATTATTAGAAGAGTAACAGTGAAAGATTATTATGGAAGTAAAATTTAGAGGAACAGTTAAAAGTGATACTTTAAATGTGTGTAAGTGTAGAGAGACATACCACTGGCATTTTATCTGACCTGTCTGTAGACCTCTTCTTGAAGTGGAAAATAGTTAGTATTAAAAGTTCACTAAACAGGAACTGCTCTTCTGGCACAAAAATGGGTGGGTTTTGTGTGCCTTTGTATAGTGAATTATTCAAATGTCTTTATAACCGGCAATGGTTAGATACCTGGTGTAAAACACAAAAAATTCCTCTTTTTGTTACATCTTCACAAGCTACTGAGTTTTAAGGTTAATCTCAATGACAGCTAATGTCTGGTAATAATGGTTTTGTATGCCTGGTTATTGCCTTCAGTAACATTTGTGCAGTGACATTACCAGGAATGTAATTATTTTTCATTTAAGGATGAAAGAATAACAAATGTTGGAATATGAAAGAAGAAAGACTCTATTTTCCCTCTACCTTTCCAAAGCTAATTGGAATAAATGGTAATAATCAGACATTTTGGTTAGCTCAGAAGAGCTGATGATGTGAAGAACGTACTGCAAGTTAATGTAACATTTGCCCAGAAAAGAGAAATAATACACTTTGTTGTATGGTACTGAAATACAGGGCTAATTTGTAAGGTCTGATTTGTGGTAGGATGCTTTTCAACTGAGATATTATTGTAGAACTGTGGGGCCAAACCCTTGGAGACTGCTTATTTTTTTACTGTTTTAATGCCACTGAAGAGCCTGGCTGGATGTCACATCAGTATTAACTAGCTCTAAAGACTTCTTTCAGATTCAATTGTATCAGAGTACTGCTTTACAAATAACTTTCATTGTAACTTACAGAAAGAGAGATCTCCCTGCAGACTGTGTACTGTACTTATCAGTGTCTCTTAACATAGTGTCCTGCTCTCTATACTTGCCTGGTTATTATTCCTAGATTACATGTACTTTTATTCTGACAAACAAATTCACATGGTGAATGATTGTAATTTGTTTCATCTTTTATATACATAAAATGAAATCATTTTTTCTTTGTGGCATGCATGTTATTTTTTTTTTTTTGTTAATTAGAACTGTTTTAATACCTTTAAAAGTTGTTTAGCCTCTTAGAGAAGATATATCAAAATCCTTTGCAGCATGTGCCCTTGTTTAAAACATGCTTTGCTGAAAAGTTTGGCTGTCGCATAACACAAACTCCTCTTTTACAACATGCCTCTTGCTGTTAAGTGGATTGTTTGGCTGTTGTAAACCTCTTTTGTCAAGTGGGTGTTCTGATTATGAGCCAGGCTCTACTCTAATTTCTATCCAGTTTCTGAAAGGCGAGACCAAACTATTTACATACATCTCTGTTTCATTATCTCCTGAGGTTTAGGTTTTGCTTGTTTGGGATTGTTTTGGTTTGTATTTTAAAACTGTTTTAAAGTAAATTTTAAAATTTATTTTCCCAATTTTTTTTCTTTTAAAAAAAGTAAAATGAAGAACATATTATGTACAAAAACTGCATTCATGGTCAGCATCTGGAAAAATGCCCTTTTCCATCATGTGGTAGGCAAGCCATCCAGAAAAAAATGAGAATAACTATATTGATCTCCATTTTCTTGGGAATGTGCAGCTGGATACAAAACTTTGCTTTGTTAAAAGGAAAGAGCAATGAGGAATAAAGTGAACTGGCTGCAACATTCTTTTCAAGAGGCAGACCTGTGGATCCTCATTTCAATGCAGACAACTCATCACAAGTCAATTCCAATAGTCTCCATGGGCTTACAAGTCCTTTGTGAATTTGTTACTTCTAAGTAACTTCAGATGAGGTTTTGGATGATGTCTGGGTCTGATTTGTTTAGTGATTCTCTTATGCTACCACATAGTATATCATTTTTTATTTGAAAAAAACCCAATCCAACCCTTTTCTTGGGGAATATCATTTTGGTGCAATTCTAAAAATCTAAATGAAAGATTTGCAATATTGTTCTTTATCCATCTCTGGTGAAGACCTGCTTACGAATCCTTTTATTCAGCATAAGAAAATCAAGTAAATTAATTCAGTGATTTATGATCAGTACAAAGACACTAAGATTTGTCCTCTGAGTACAGTTATCATGTGTCTATTTCTGTCCTTTTTGTGCATGTGAACAGTTCTACCACTTGCCTTTATTATTTCCTGTATTTTATCCCTTCTCTCTCTTTAGCAGTTAAAACAAGCTGTGTGTTGCTCTAGGGAAACTTACGTTAAGGGCTTGTGGCCTTTGGCTTAAATTAGCTTCTATGAGGTATAAAGGTTACTACCAGTTAATGGGGGGATCACTTGGCTGTACTGAGCTGACTTTAACTTTCACACCTGGCTTCATGACTGAACTATAAACAATTTCTGCAGCAAGCATTCATGCTTGAGAAAAAAAAAAATGAAATGTTAAATGTGTTCAGAGTGTCTCAGTACTTTAGAGATGGAGGGAAAAGTATTTCAAAAAATATTTTTGAAACTACACATAAAACTGATTTACCAGTTTTGAAGCCCCAAAAGGGAAGGTGCTGAATTGTGCAGGCTTTACTCATGTATCCCTTTGAGATGACTTCCTCTGCAAAACAGACCAGTATTTTTCTCAGTTGTGTTTTGAAGTATTGTACTGCTGCGTAGAAAATACACCTTGGTATTACCTTTGGCATGAAATGCATTCAGCTCATCTTGGTTTTTTGTAATACTTATTGTGATAAACAAAGTGGCCTTTATCCATGAACTTGATGTAATCTGAAAATACCTAAAGCCAGGATTCTTGCTGATTTGTATGTGTATGAAATCATTTTTTAGTAGATGTAGCCTGATGCTTTAATTTCTGGGAGGTCCATATCAGCTTCTACCCTCTATGACTTGTTCATTTAAAAAAGACCAGGGGGAAGGAAAAGTGTGTCTTGTCTGCTATATACCAGCCAAATAGGCCTTCAAAGTTGGTAGCCAGGGGTGTATTTTCCTCCTATTTCTCTTATCAGTCTGAAGGGAGAGGCAGTGTCCTCAAGGCTAATTTTATCTGTGAAATGGGAGCTTCAATAGAATGCTGCAGAGAAGTAGTTTCCTAGGGTGTTGTTGAAACAATAGTTGAACAACTTAATAGTTCCCCCATGTTAACTTTATATGATAGGTAAATCCTTTAAGGATAAGTTATTTTGGAACAAACAAGAATGAGTTAGTTTACTGTAAAGACAGTTTTAGTATTTTCGATACCAACAGAACAACAAAGGGGAGAGTCTAGTTCTGAAGCATTCTAAGGACTGGTTGGTGCCATCTTTTGTGGTCTGAGCTTGAAGACTGGAAATTTAACCCAGGAGGCTGAAACACCTTATATCCCCTTACCATGCTAGGAATGAGATGTGAAATTCAAATACCTCTGCATGACCCTAATCCCATTACAATTTAGAAAAAAAAATGCTGCAGGGATGGATGAGACTTAAAAATATTTCGGAATAGCAGGAAAAAATTGTGATTTTCCTTAGGTTATTCCTAGAATACTTTCTATTTCTTGATGTGTAAGCACATGTAAAGCACACATCTAGACTAACAAAAAATAATTTTGGGTGTCCAACACAATTGTGGAGAAGGTAGCACAACTGTGTAATTATTGTGCATTAAATATTTTGTGCTCTTGGAATTAGTTCATGTCTTTCTGCTGTCAACCCCCTTTTTAGGAATGGAAAGTTATCCCCAGCTGAGTAATAATTCTGTTGATTCTTGGTAAGGCAGGTTGTCTCTGGACACATATTTCTGTGACCTTTGCTCATGTCTAGTTTCATCTAAATGTCAGTGGGGGAGAGTAGGAAGGTGTAATGATTTTCTTCACAAAGGGCTCAATATTACTTTTAAAACAACTGTACTTTTTAAATTTGTTGCAATGGTTGCTCTTGAAAGATCATTTATTCCCATTTAACAGTCACAGAATTTGAAAGTTTATCCACTTTTAGAGTAGGAAGATAGATCACTGTTCTACAGCAAATGTTCTAATATAGATACATATATAAAAGTAATTGAAGGTGTTGGAGCTGCTTACAGAGACTGACTTATTCCAGCTTTCAAGAGGCATATATGTTTACACCTTGACTAAAATATACAAGTAAGAAATAGAGAACTAAGAACTACGAAGTCCTCCTAATGGAACAGCCAAACTCCTTCACCTTATCCATGTCCATTTTTTTTCTTTCTACGTGTAATCTTATTAATGGAACTGTTTGGCCTGACTAAATAAAGCGAAACAAATCCTCAGAACCACTTTTTACTAGATGCTTCTCTTCAAAAATAGATTTCTGTGCAGCATTGTAATTTTGACTGCACTACTGATTTGGAATTTTTATTGTATCAGCCCATGCAAACTATCATTTTTTTTAACTTAAATTTCTCAGAGCTCTTTCTAGTGTTGGCTATTTTTGCAACAGTTTGGAGATGTTCAGTTCAGACCTCCTCTAGAGAATTGTTCACTTAGTACTCTGGAACTGATGCAAGGGAAACTTAGATCATTTTAAATCATCCCAAGTTTGTACACACAATATGTAATAAAAGAGGAAAGAGGGATGTCAGTTGGCAAAATAAAAAGTGGTTTGTTTTCTAATCTATAGTTTTAGGAGTGCATAGAGTTTGGTTTTCATAAATATTTTTACTAGGTACTAAGGTATTAAAAATAAAGGAGCATACTGGTTTGGGTGGGATTTTTTTTTGGGGGGGGAGGACAGGGGCAGTTAAATCTGTTGTGTAACCAATTAAGCTGGCTATTTGCAGACCTTGTGGAATTATTATGGGAAGGCATTAATGTATGAAATAGTTGCTTTTCAAAATATTTAAGAGAGTTTTCTACAAATCCTAGTATCCGTTAGCTCAAAATCAGTTTAACAAGTCTTTTCTTCATTGTAAAATGTCTTGAGATGAAGAACTAATACGGCATCTGAAAACTGTTGGAGTTTTTAGCACATATGGATGTGCTAAATGTGCTAAAGAATGTCGATATGAAATGTTTGGTTGATATCACAGAACCACATAGTGGCTGAAACTTGAAAGGACCTCTAGAAACCACCTCCTGCAATGCCACTGTCACCTAGAGCCAGGGCAAGTGACTTCACAGCTTCTCTGGGCTGTCTATTCCAGCTCCCAGTCACCCTCACAGGATGCCTTCTTACTTTCAGAGAGATCCTCCCCTGTTTTAGTTTTTGCCTATTACATTTTGACCTATAACTGGGCACCAAAAATAGCCTAGCTCAATTCTCTTTCCTTCAGTTATTTATACACACTGATGAGATTTCCCATTAATCTTCTCCAAGCTGAATAGTTCCAGCTCTCTTTTATATTGGAGAACCCAGAAGTAGACATGGGACTTCAAGTGTGGTCTTACCAGTGCTGAGTATAAATAATCCTCTTTCATTTCTAGAGGTCACCTGACAAGATCCCTCACCACTGAGTATTTGACTGTTTAAAAATACAGATCCTTAAAGAGTCAGGTGTTTCCTGAAAAACAAAAAAAAAAAACAATGCCAGAATAAATGGCCAGTTTTCACAGCATAATGAAGTCAACCCTCCCTTTTTTCAGGGAGTCTGCAACTGTGCAGGTGGTGGCAGCCCTGTAGATTTACCAGTGATCTCAAAAAGAAGTAGTTATCATTAGGTAAGAAAGTATGTTGGCTATAAGGTTTGCTTCAGGTGGGAGCAGATATGAAGGATGGGAAAACACTGTATTAAACTGAAAGACAGGACAATAAAATGGTGAGTGAAGTTAAATATGGATTTAAATGTAAAGCAAACTGAAGAGGATTGTTTGTCACTCAGTAAGTAGCAGAGCAATGTGGTTCTTCATTGTAATCTGATGCGAACACTAAAATTTTGTGTAGATAGTAAAATAATTGGATATTCTTATGGAAAAGGAGTCTAGTAGAAGGTATCTGAAGAAAAAAAAATGTTTAAAATGTCAGTTTTGTACAAGGAGGTTCCCTCAATACAACTTGCTGAAATTGGTGACAATATTATCAGAAAAAGCCATGTTTTCACATTCTTCTAAAGGCATGCAATATTACTCATGTATCAGTGTATGGGGTCAATAGAAGTGTTATTTTATGGACTACCATTGACCTTAAGACTTTGTTGCCTTTGTATATTGGGTAAGCCAAATTAACGGCAATATCTGTTCATGACTTTCCTCTGGACTATTGGGAAAAATTAATACCTGACATTATTTGAACGTCAAGGAAATTAGCTTTAATCTGATGTCTCTATAGAAAACAGTTCAAAGAGTGGGTTTTACAGGTTTTTTTTATCCACAGCTAAGGCATTACACAGTGGAAAAATTGGTCTTCATTGCTTTACTTGGGCAAGACCACACTGTCTGCTGCTGAAGCTCTATAGTCACAGCTCAAGAAGTTCCTGCAAACTACATATGAGCTTTTTTTTTGAGTTGATCACGGGAAGGTTTGGGATCAGCAGAGTTAAAACATAAAGTAAATGCCTAGAGTTCAGAATGGCAATAGAATTGAAGCAGTAATTTTTATGTCCTGGCATCAGCTCTTCGCATTAGGAGTAATTTTTTTTTTCTTTTTCCTACAAATTAATGTCATTATACAATGACATTAATAATCTTAATTGTTAATTTAAAAAGAAAAAGAAAAACAATCAGGATCTGGGGGATGTGTGGGGGTTTTTGGGAGTTTTATTCTTATTTTTTATGTAAAAATTTATAATCAATTATACATCAAACTAGAGGCTGGTAAATTTGTTCTGTTACTAAATGATAAAGCAAGCTAATTCACTTCCAGAAAGTGAATTTCCCCACCTTTTTATTAATCTTCCTGGATATTTAAAAGTAGAAAAATAACATTGTTTTTCTACTTGGCTACTAGTTGGTTAGTAGCAGACCTAAAGCCTACAGAAGTTCCTAAAAAAGTTCCCAATGTCTACTGTGAGATTTTGGTCTGCGTGTAATTTCTTAATTCCATTTGGTCAAAAGCTCTTTAAATTCCTTTCAGCTCATTTATAAACATGATCTGTCAGTGTGCTCCATGTGCATTCATAGTTTGAAGTACATTCATACAAGCAGTTGATATTTGAACTGAACAAAATAACCAATTTCTAAAATAAGACTGTAAATTGTTAGTCTGAATCACTGTTCTGCCCTGGATACCAGCCTGAATATGAATATTTGGGTGTTAGATCACACACCTGAATTTCCTAAGTCATGCTTAGTGGTTAAAAAACTTTCTCTTGCTTTTCAGGTTCAAGACTATTAAGGAAATATGTTTAGCCATGCAGCTTTTGATAGGAAGTCTAAGGGTATGGCACATATAAAGGCATGCCAGGACTCATTTTGTGAGGAGAAAATCATGTTTCTAGTTCAAGTGGAATTTGAAACATAGTTGTTAGTACTTGAAGATTGCAGACCTGTCAAAACTCAGATTTTTCCACAATAAAACCAGGATGTTTTGTGCATCCTGCTGCTCTGCTGTAACAGGTGTATGCTTTTAGACCAACCGTCTGGAAACATAGTAAGCTGGGTGCTTCTCTGAGCTCCTTTTCTATTTCTGAATTGCACAGATACTTTCTCTTAAATTAGACATTTGTTTATGTGATTTAAAATGTCCATACCTATGGATCTCAGCTTTCAACGTGTTCAGATGCCTCCTGGAAAATAAACAATGCTCAGGAATTTCCTTCACGTTGATTGATCCCCTGGATTTCAAAGGGTTTTTTTCTCCCCCGGTGCTGTTCAAGGTGCTAAACCTCACCTTCTGACCCCTTCGGCTTACCTGTTGTTAATCTACCAGTTTTAAGTACTGATTATGCCTATCAACAGGGAAGTGACTTAGGAAATATATAGAGAAACGGGATTTCAAAATAAAAAAACCAAACTGTCTTTTCTCAGCCATTGTGGAGCAATCTCTCTATAAAATGTTCACATGTTGAATTAAAATCTACTTACTTGAACTGTATGAAATAGGTGCTGCTGTGGAAGGTGGACAAATTAGTCCTATTTGGCACAAACATCTGTTTAACTGTGTGTGATTTTGCAGTGATTTTAGTTCCTAAAATACTAGTGTAAAAGAAAATGTAAAGCTTTCTCTAGGTAGCATAGTGCTGCAAGTGGTGGCAAACGTGTCCCTCCACAAAATGAAATAAAAATATCAACTTCATGTGAAGAAGGAAAGGTGGATGATTGTTGTTCAAGGTGGAGTCTGTGTTCAGCTAATGTTCTTTTCCTCAAGACTCCACAAGAGAAAGAGAAGTTCATTCTGTTAACAGAAGTGGAGAAAAGGTAGGTGAAAGACATTGAACGGATCACCTTCTTCCTGAATTGAGTAATGGCATGGGAAAGATTTGGAAAAAAGTTGAGGCATACACCTGCAATAAAGCAAATCACTCTGTTCAAAATGCACAGTTATAAAAAACACACAATACTAACCTATGGTGATAATCAATGGACTGGTGACATTGGAAAAGGCATGAGAAAAACATCAAAGAGAAAGTAGTTCTGCTTTAAAAAATTTTCTCTGCTGTAGGAGAAAGGTAAAAGGTTCTAAGGTTCTGCATCTGGTGTCTCCAGATGTCATATACATATACATATACATACACATATATATGTGTGTGTGTATATATATATATATATATATATATATTAAATTTTTAAATTTTTTTAAGTTCCAAATATAGAAAAAGGGCATCTAACTAGCTATTTATCATCAAGGCACAGTTGGTAATCCTGGGAAAAAAAAACCTACCATATTTTTTTACATTTCATTACAGTATATATATATATAGCATCGCAGATACAGGTTGTGTTTGGTGGAGTTCACTTTTTACCTTTATTTTGAATATTTATTTCCTTTGCCTTGTCATCTTCCTTATTTGTTTCCTGTATTACTAAAGTTAAATGGGATTTTCTGAACACCACTCTTAGATTCACTCTTAGAATCTTAGAATCTAAGAAATGCCTTCTTAGATTCTGTTTCCAGAGTAAATTATTATTCAGCTGAATTCAAATTATTCAATTTACTAATTATAGTAAATTATTTTACAGCAGGCATATATCTGATGGAAATAATTGCATTTATAGAATCTGGAACAAAACTTACCTTGCCTCTAATTAAAATGGAAGTTGGCCATAATTCACTAATACTCAAATTCTAATGAGATCTTAGGCTGACTTAAAGTTAGTGTGAAACCTGATAAATTAAAAAAGTCATTCAGAGTCCACACACAGTCAGAAACACTGGGGGCAAACACAGACATCTTCCTCAGGGATAACAGATTCCTCTGAGTTGAGTGCTAGGAGAATATGTCAGCTCCTTTGAGAATTCTTCAGATGTTGTAGAGAAGAACTGAAATCTGCTTGAAATTTCAGGATAATAAGAGCAATAATACTGATATAGATAAGTATTATTTTTTTTTTTCACTGATGTATTTTGATTCACAAGATTTAAAAACTGTGTGGAGTGTTCGGTAATGGATTTTTTTTTCTCTTTTTTTCTAAGCAAAACAAAAGTTGATTTACAAATGATAGTATATAGGCTGAATGAACACAGGCCTTGAGTGAAGGCAAACTCTTTATGCAATACAGGAATTAACAGCTTGTCACATTTTGACAATAAGTTTACTTCATTGGACTCTTTTATTGTAGGACAGTGTAAGTGAATTTATCCCATGTAATGTGTCTTCAGGCAAAATGATCATTCCTGTATCACACATATGAACAAGTGTTTCAAGGACATAATGTGAAGAAACAATTTAATCATAACTCTGAGGAAATAAAAGGCATTTCAGAGATTTAAGCAGATCTACCAAGATTTTGACACTGGATTTACAACCACATATTATTTCTGCAAAGGTTCTTAATTGAGCTTGAACATTACAGACATTAACTTTGTAGAAATTAACATCTTGTTCACTGATAGTCTGTTGAGTTATATTGATCCTAAATTCCATACACAGACTGAATTTTCAAGGTGTTACCAGTTTAGTTCAGGAACTATGTACTTATGGTCTTTATAGAATATTGCCTTTAAAGCTTTCATTACAGAATTATAGTGAATATTTAAAACACTCCTGGAATTTTAACAGCAGTACATACAAATAGCTAAGCACTGGACTGGATACGTCTTGGTATCTGCTGAAAATAATTTCAACATGCTGGTGGCCCTTGCAGGATTTGTTATACACAAAAAATTAAATTGTTTTGTTTAATCTGTGCAGAAATAAGGAGATGCAGCTTTTTCAGTTTAAAAACTGTTCTCACAAGGACTGGAAAAATATCAAGGGTATAAATATCAGTCAGACAGCAGTCTTTACTGCATTATGTTCAGAGTTTTTTGGTGATTTTGATTTTTAGCATTTTTTTTCTTTGCTGGAGAGAAAAAGTGAGTTAGACCTGAGTGTAATATTTCAGTAAGTCCTTCTCATTGCTGTTTGTCCACTTGCTTTTGGTTACTCCCCCTTAATAAAATGCTATCAAATCTTTAGAAGAATTTAACAAGCTTCCCCCTGGCTTTATACATCATGGTGCTTCAAAATCCTATGAAATATTTAACAAGTCTTACAAAACTTGCATGCAGGTGGATTATGGTAAAAGAACTTTAAAATACAGCGTATTTTATGTTGTGGTGTGGTCACACCATTCCTTCATGATGACTTCCATTAATTCTGATGTCCAACAAGATGGTGCAAGAAGTTTGAGTGTGTCTTTTCTTATCTAATTTTTGTTTCTAATTAAAGATAAGACAGTCTGGGAATCCTCAGACATAAATGGACTTTGAATAAAATTCAACTTTTTTAATCCTTTACGGAGAGCACACTGCAGTCTACAGTAAACTGTTGCATATGCTTCTCATGGGGGAAAAAAAATCTAACCTGCAAAACAAATTCTTACTTTTTTAACACACAGATCACCTTCTGAATAGAAATGCTATGGTGTTTACCTCCTAGCAGTGTCAAATTAAAAAAAAAAAAAAAAATCCATTATTCAAGAAAAATTGTAAAGCAGAAGCAACAAGTGCTCATTTCAGACAACGCACTGGCAAATCCTTCCAGTTGACTGTTTTATTTCTGTAGAGTGCTAACCTGCTATTACTGTGTGAGAAATGTTTTCTTCTGTTTTTCTGAATATGCAAATTATTTCCAGTAGATGATCATTACATTGTCTTTGTAGAACTTGTATTGGATAGATTTTCATTTTGTTTACAGCAACAGTATAGCTATTCTGATGCAGAAGAAAGAGTGTGAACTTTGAAACTGGCTTTAGTTACACCAAGGCTCCCGACAGGCTGAAGCATGGTTCCTTCCCTGCTCCCACCCACCTATTTGATGGCTCATGCTCCTAATTATCTTGGCTTTCTGGGGTGCTTTCTTCTGGCCTTGGCATCCTCAGGTGAATACCCTACTTGTTCATCCATAAAACTGTCTCTGAAACTTACTTGTGACATGCATTGTATCAATCTGGCAGTTATGCATGATGAATATCTGTGCATTGGCAAGTGTGTCTGATTTGAAGCACTATTATGAAGTTTTCAGGTGTGTCATTCCTCTTCCCCCTTCCTCTGAATATTACAATTCTAAGGATTTTAGATTTAAAAAGATTCCTTTTAAACAGAATTGGTTTAATTTTCACAGTGCTTCAGTTGCTGGCTATATACCCAAGATGTCAGTGAGGTGTTTTAAAAAACTATTTGAGTCCCTTTAATGGGCAGGTTTCTGTGTGCATTTAAATGAACTAAGTGATACTGAGAACAAGCTACAGTTCCTCTCAATTCTTGGTTAGATTTAATGCTTCTTCATGAAAAGTAGTTTAGCCTGATCCAGACATCTAAAAATAAAGGTTCCAGTAGGTACCAGAAAGATAGCTTACTTTGTGGCTGGATATTTTCTGACATAAGATGAGGATGAGACAGTACATTAACTCACTGCAAGAAACAAGTGTTTTTTGACTTCCTTTAACTAAGTCATTGCCCTCTGCAGCCTTCTTGTCAAAACTGAGGAACTTTTCAGCCCTTCAAATCTCTATTTAAAAGGCAGCCAACCCACCTCCTGGATCACAGCTGGTTTTCTTTTTCTCTCTCCTATCTTCCCCTTGAGATGCAAAGAGTGGAATGACATACAGCACTCAAGATATGTGTGCATCAGTGTTTGTTACAGGAAATAGATGACCTTGTCCCCAGTGACCTTCTTGATGAAACCAAACTTTTTATTGGCTTCTTAAGTAGCATTGCACACTGAACTGATCACTTCAGAGGACTTCCAAGGTTGACTCAGTTCATTTTGGTCCTGAGTTTAACTGTCAGTTCAGTGCGCTTTCTCCACAGCACAACCTTATGCCTACCACATCCCTGAGGCCCTTCTAGAATTCTTTGCCATGGGCACAGCATTTGATTATCCCTAAAGAGCTGATATTGTATGACCTGCATCTTGGATATTTCAGGTGCCTCTCCTTTCCAGGGGTCTGAAAGGGAAGTGATATACAGCTGTAGCCAGTACCAGCCCTTGAAAGAGGCACTCTACTCCTGCACTTTTTGCTTCTTGAAAGTCACACATAAGGACTACCATTTTTTTCTCTGCTGAATCTATCTCCCTGTTGCTATTAATTATTTCT
Organism: Pseudopodoces humilis; assembly: GCF_049639895.1. Taxonomy (NCBI): domain Eukaryota; kingdom Metazoa; phylum Chordata; class Aves; order Passeriformes; family Paridae; genus Pseudopodoces; species Pseudopodoces humilis. The sequence continues at coordinate 44,415,463 of NC_142203.1, read as the reverse complement.
TAGTCAACCACACAGCAATGGAATTTCTTTATAACACTTCATGTGGAACCTTGTCATAGGCTATTTGAAAATCCAGTCAGAATTAATTCACATGGTTATTTCTACCCTTCGGCAATTCCAACAGGTTAATAAAGCAAAATTTCCCTTTACAAAACCCACACTGATGACTCCCCAACAAAACTGTGGTCAGCTATGTGTGTGTTAAGTAATCTCTTTCCCCATTTTCTTCCAAAAATCTCCTTCAAATCATAGTTTTTAAAGATTTTTATGGGAGTATATTGACTTAATTGAGTAGCAAAACTACTTAAGAAGGGTTGTAAGTAAAAAAGAAAAAAAAAAAAAATTTAAATGGCGAACTTTATTGTGATTATTGATTTTTATTTCCATACGACTGACACTCACCAGATTGTTATATTTCATAGTGTATTGAATATTTTGGAAACTTTACAGACATCAACTTGATGTGTAAAATTCACAAATGGGATAAGTATTTCTTTTTTTAGATGGAGTGCACAAAAAATACCTGGCAGAACAAGTGTCTTGACAGTGAACTCTTTGCTATATTGTTAAAGATTTCATCTTTGGATAAATAATGATTTTGGAATTAATTACATTTGTCTAAAAAAAAGAAGTCTATTTCAAATACAGTTCTGTTGGAAGTTCAAAGAGGCTAGATTCACATATTTTGAAATTCAATTTTAGGATGAAATGTTCTTAGTTCCATGGAGGTTGTGCTCCTTGGAAGAGCACAACTGTGACAAGCTACTGTGGATGCTTTTCTTTTGTGCAGCTCAGGTACAACACTCTTTTTCGCTATACAGTCCTGAGTTGTACTGCAGGTAGCTCTGGAAACCTTCAGAGATGTAGGATTCATATGAATCTCTGGAAATTTTGAGATGGGAGTTTGGAAGAGGGGAAGATGTTGATGACTGTTACAAAATCTCCAATGGAAGGGCTTCAGGGTTTGCAGTGGGGCTCCAATGACTTCCTTTTTTTCTTAGAATTAGAGTGCACCATACATCCCCTTCCTCACACCCATCCAAACATAAGTGACCTACCCTAAATACATTTCCTGTTTGAGAAAGTCCCTTTGTGCATTAAGTAAACTGACTATGGCTTACACATTGAAAATTCTCCATAGCATTAAAATCACAGATTTTTGTGCACTGTAAGAGACAGTGTGAATAAAGAAGAGTGTTAACTGGTTCTTACAAGTACATGAAGGATCTTAGGTGACCACAGAATATTTAAAATATTATGGAGAGGCTGAAGGATCCCTGACTCTAGTATGTGAGCTAGCATCTATATCCACTATTAGCATGAGAAAAAAAAAATCATCCTTCTTGTTGGTTTTCTAACACTTATTCTTCCTTGGATAAATAAGTACAAATTTTCAGTCTTTTACTTTGAGGTAATGCGAATTTCTTTCTGACCTTGCAGCTACTTTGATAGTTTCACACTGCAGATTCATGCTCCAGGGTGATCCTTTTGTTCATTAGCTCATCAGCTACAGTTTCCTCCCTGTAGCTGGTGCTGCCTCCCACCAGGATAGTCTAGTCAGGATACTTTGGGCCACCAGCAGAATAGGAAGTTGCCAAAATAAATGTTTTCTAGAAAGATTTCACACTCATGTCTAATGAAATAGACATTTTTCTAACTGTTGCTTTAGAGCTTAGAATTTCTTCGAGGTTTGTAATGAAAATATTTCATGACCTGTTGACATATTCATATGGTGATTTTCAAAAGAGATATTTCATTTACAAAATGGTCTTGGCAGCAAGCTGGGATATCTGGGAAGTTGAACAAGACTGTTGACAGGCAAAATTAGGACTGAATCATAACTGATACTAGGTTTGCAGCTGAGCCATTTTAAAAAACTGACCAATAAGTTTTGCTCTACTGTTTTTGAACATTCAAGATTGAGATGGGTAATTGGTGCATACTCACAGTGATGATTGTGATTCTAGAGATAATTACATGAATGGCAGGTTTTGACAGAATTGGCTAGCTCTTAACTCCTGTGAATGTACACACTAAAAGAATGGCACAAAGAAAATGCTTAGCTTTTAAGAAATGGCTCAGAAATTACCTCAGAAAATTTTTGGCAGCTAGAGAAACTAATGTTTAATGTAGAACTTTGATTTTGCACAGATGTAGAGCTTCACTGCTTAACATTTATTGCTGTGTTTTACATTTCTAGCACTTTCCCAAATATCCTGAATCATAGGCTATGATGCAAAAGTTTGTAATTAGATGCTCTAATATTAAGGCATGTCATATGTATAGTCATTTGCTAAAAAAACCCCGAAAATCCAAACAACCAGCACACCATTAAAAAACATTAAACACATTAAACATAAAAAAAAACCTAAAATGCAAGCTTGGTGAGATAAATTTAAAGAAAACCTCAGCCATAATATACAATTTTCCCTTCAAACACTGAGCACTAGTGGTAACAGAATTGTGGAAACTCCTGGTTATTAGGAGTCTGCTGATCATCCTAGGTTGAGCTGCCAAGGTTATACGTGAAATATATTATAACCTGTAAATTACATAGGTGAAATGATACTATATTATAAGAACTAAAATATTTTGACAAATATACTTCCTGCTTCTTACAGCCTTAACACATTCACAATGATATTTGATTCACAGCTCACAATTTTAATAGTGTTAATTTCACACTACTTAAAGGAAGATTTTTCCTAAAAATGAATGTTACATAAAACCTGAGTTTACTTCATGGTACTGTAAGATTTTAATTTTTGCTGAGAGGTAAAATTTCATAACTTTACAAAACATAGTAATAAATCTGTCAAAATGCTTTGTATGTAAGTTGAAATATTTGTTATTTTTGTGTTTTTCTTTTCTTTTCACAAATATAAACGTGAGGGGAAGATTTATTTTGCGTTCTTCCAAATGTGGTTAGGGGAAAGGTCAGTCTTTAGAATTTTTCTGATTTTTTTTTTTCAACTTTGGGTTTAACAAAGTTTTAGAAGTTTGATTTTTTCAGTATGAGTCTCTTTTAAAACAATATATATTTTCAGCTCTAGTCATTATCCAGGGATGAGATTGGGAGACTTTGCAGTATGGCTTGTATTACCTTTGAAAAACTGAATCACAGCTGTTGAACATAGACTCATGGACTGGTTTGGGTTGGAAGGGACCTTAAAGATCATCTAGTTCCAATCCTTTGGATGCCTTACACTTAACTGAACCAGGTTAATCACAGTTCCATCCAGCCTGGTCTTGAACACTGCCAGAGATGGGGCATTCACAGCTTCTCTGAGCAGACAGTTCCATTGTCTCATCATCCTCACACTAAACAATTTCTTCCTAATATCTAATCTAAACCTGTCCTCTTTCAGTATGAAGCCATTCCGCCTTCTTCTTCTCCATGAAATACACATGTCCTTGTAAAAAGTGTCTTTTTGTCTTTCTTTTAAGTTCCCTTCAGGTACAAAAAGCCTACAATGAGGTCTCTCCAGAGCCTTCTCTTCTCCAGGCTAAACAGTCCCAACTCTTTTAAAGAGATCTAATAGTGATAATTTCAAGAGAATTTAGTATCATTTATTTAATTTAATTTTAGCATTGTTGGAACAAGTAGAATGTATTAATATAGGGTTGTACTTCTACAAATAATTCAAAATGACAGCACTTATGACCTGCTTTTGCTGAACTTGGTAATACAAACCCAGAAGTAAAGTTGATCTGTTAACGAACAACGTTTTTGACATTTCTTAGATTGTGATGCCATAGATTGACTTGTCCAAAGCAATAAAGCACGTTGCTAAATAAAGGATGTAGTGCAGTAATCAGCCTCCCAAACTATGGTCTGAATCTTTCTATTGTTTAAATACAGTAATATTTCTTGCACTCACTTCACTCAGTTTTTAGACCAAGAACATTAGGCTTTATCTTGATAAAAGCCATTCCAGTAAACTACAATATAACTTTAAGGAGCTATTTAATCTTCAATTAGTTCCACATACATGTTTATTTAAGCTAATAATGCTATATTTTTCCTAGGTTGAATTTTCACTGTAATGAGCTGCAGTCTGTCATTCTGATAGAGGAATTTAATGCATCAGAGAAACATAAATGTATCAAGAAAATTATTTTTCTATTTTTGAGAAATCCACACACAAAAAAAAAAAAAAGTTATTGAAATTAGGCCACATGGGATGCAATTATCTTAATTTTTCTTTAATATGATTGTGAATTTTCTAGAAGATGATCAATCTCTTTGTTGTAGTTTGCCTGCCACACAATGATTCAAAGACAGAAAATATTATCACCCCATAAATAGTACACTGCTGAAAGTTTGAGATAATGAAAATATTTACATGTTTATAAATTAGTGATCAGAGATAATTCCTTTACTGACTTTTGTATTTTGTGAAATAAATCTCCTAGACAATATGACACAGCTATCCCAAACAGTTTTTTGAGCTCTCCAGGAAAACTGATGTAGTATCACCATGAATATTTTTGCTAATATGAAAAATTAAAAACCATGAGTATTGAATAAATCCATCTTCTCTTAGAAAACCCATAATGTAGGTGTTACCTGGTTTAAAAAAGAAACGTCCTGACAATGTGAAAGGTTTTCTTTCATAGATTATTTTTTAAGTTTCAGTCATTCAGTGAAAAAAAGATACATTGTATTCATCAAAAAATAGTTCACCAAAAAATAATTGCTTGGAACTCCAGAACAGATTTTTCTCAGTTTAAAGATGTTAAATATTTTTTTTTGTTTGTTTGTTTTTAATTCTACTGGTGTTCTTGTTACTCCTGAAGCTTTATCAGATATCAGACTTTTGCATTATTTCTGTGGTATTTTCAACTGATGTTAAGGTGATGAAATATACAATAAATCTCACTTGGCTTGTTTTGAAGTCCTGAAAAGAATCCAACTATTTTCCTTTAGGCAGTGTCTTGGCATCAAAGCAATAATACACTATGCTGCTGTAACGTTAATATAGAATGAACTCAGAGAACATTTTTTTTCCTCATATTTTATGTATATCGCAATGCATTTTCAAAGATTTTTATTTTTTTTAAGGCATATCTTCAGTAAGGGGTGATGGAAATGGGAATTTTGATTACATGGTATTATCATACATAATGCATATGTAAAACATGTTATTGGATTCAGTCTGTTTCAAAGCAAACAGGTGGATTTATTACGGAAACAACCTTCTTACTTTTAATACTAATTGAAACTTATGTTGCTGTGTGTTAAAGAATAAATGCCAAGGATTAAGTTGGCATGAAGCCTAAATGAACCTTTTCCTCCATAATAGGCACATAAAATAGCTGTTCCAGTTTCATGAAACAGCTGAAATTATTCTTTCTAATAATACTTGATGAAGTATTATATTTATGTACACACAAAAAGAAAAAAAGAAGCCTAATAATTAATTCTAATTCTTTTCTGTAAACTCAAGTGTAGGAGAAAAATGCAATTCAAGCTCAGCAGTGATTCTTAAAATTTAAGTGTATATTGTTTAGGAAAAAAATTTTCATTTCATATGTGGAAAATTAACTTAGCAGGATTAGGTGATCTCAAAGCCTTTCTGTTGGTCCAAGGATACCTAAAGATTTTTAAGATGTATCTTCCAATAATAATTGGAAATAAATCTCATTGTCTAAGCTCAGTGTAGGGAAAGTATTCTTTGAGATGACTAAAAATTTTTCCCTGACAAAATAGTAATAGGAGTAGTAATAGTACTACTACTACTACTAAAAATAATAATAATAATAACAGAGAAATAATTAAATGGCAGCAATGAAATGTGAATTCAGTGAGAGCTTTGAAGTGGATGAACCTAAATTTTCTCTGATAATGAATTCTCCACAGGCTTTTTAAACTTAAAAATGCAATTAAAAGCTTACCAAATAAATTCACCTTTATAAGTGAACAAAATTATAACTTAGCACAAAACACTTTAGTAAGAACAGAAACAAATACATTTATTTTAGCAGTTTTTCTCAGTTATTTCAGAACTTACAGATCTTAATTTCTTATACCCAGTTCAGTGGTAACAAACTCATTCTGGAAATGCCTCTTCCTACTACCAGAGAGACATAATCCCATCTCTCAATATTTCATTACTTCTGGCATGCTTAGCCTCTCTCTATGCCAAAGAGAAATAAAAGAGAATAGTTTTTTCTGCTGGTGGATCTATCTTTCTTTCTTTCTTTCTTTCTTTCCTTCTTTCTTTCTTTCTTTCTTTCTTTCTTTCTTTCTTTCTTTCTTTCTTTCTTTCTTTCTTTCTTTCTTTCTTTCTTTCTTTCTTTCTTTCTTCTTTCTTTCTTTCTTTCTTTCTTTCTTTCTTTCTATTCTTTCTTTCCTTTCTTCTTTCTTTCTTTCTTTCTTTCCCTTCCTTCCGCCACTTCCTTCCGCCACTTCCTTCCGCCACTCCCTTCCGCCACTTCCTTCCTTCCGCCACTTCCTTCCTTCCGCCACTTCCTTCATTCCCACCTTCCTTCCTTCCGCCACTTCCTTCCTTCCGCCACTTCCGTCCTTCCGCCACTTCCTTCCTTCCTTCCTTCCTTCCTTCCTTCCTTCCTTCCTTCCTTCCTTCCTTCCGCCACTTCCTTCCGCCACTTCCTTCCTTCCGCCACTTCCTTCCGCCACTTCCTTCCGCCACTTCCTTCCGCCACTTCCTTCCTTCCTTCCTTCCTTCCTTCCTTCCTTCCTTCCTTCCGCCACTTCCTTCCGCCACTTCCTTCCGCCACTTCCTTCCGCCACTTCCTTCCGCCACTTCCTTCCTTCCGCCACTTCCTTCCGCCACTTCCTTCCGCCACTTCCTTCCGCCACTTCCTTCCGCCACTTCCTTCCTTCCGCCACTTCCTTCCTTCCTTCCTTCCGCCACTTCCTTCCTTCCTTCCGCCACTTCCTTCCTTCCGCCACTTCCTTCCTTCCGCCACTTCCTTCCTTCCTCCACTTCCTTCCTTCCTTCCTTCCTTCCTTCCTTCCTTCCTTCCTTCCTTCCTTCCTTCCTTCCTTCCTTCCTTCCTTCCTTCCTTCCTTCCTTCCTTCCTTCCTTCCGCCACTTCCTTCCTTCCGCCACTTCCTTCCT